>NC_053166.1:112002050-112602050 GCF_016835505.1 Polypterus senegalus
GTTTTCTCTGCAAAGTGGATATTTTTATCTTTTGTTTGATGTTGGGCTTTTAACCTCTTCCAGGATATACATACAATTATCATCCAGTTGGGTAAGTATACACCTTTAACAAAGTTCATATTGATTTTTATTGCTATTATTCATTCTTTCCACAGGTGAAACCATGCAGGTTTGTGATAAGTGTCCTGTGGTGTTGTGCAGGTTTTTAAATAAATAATTACTACTGTAGCTCCAGTCGGGTCTATATGTGTGTGAGCGTGCTTCACTCTGGGGACGACTGGGGTGCTTGGCTGATCATGCATACATGTGCAAAGGCAAATGGATCAGTCAGGTGCCTAATTTATATGTTGGAGGTAGCAGCATATCACACCTGCGTCCAATTAAGCCAATATAAGAGAAGCATGCACAGCAGAGTTGGGACAGAAATACAAAGGAGACAGATAAGAAGAAAAAAAGCAAAGGAGAGATAAGAGATGAAAGAAGAAGCAAGAGGCAGAAGAAGGAGAGCCTGTGTTAAAGTGGGATGGAAATTGGTTGTCATGGGTGAGCTTCAGGCAGAAGAGCCTGAGGCAGAAGAAGGGGTGCTCCTATTGAATGACGTTGGGGAGCAGAAGGTGAGCGTGCGGCTTGGCGCAGTACTTCGTGAATGTGGCATACCTGGCAAATGAGGACCCAAGCCAGGGTCCTTATTTATGGCTCAGAATAAGAAAAAAATTGTTACACTTTAATTTGGACACAGTTTGGATTTGATTGATTTTAATAAAAGCACTTGATACTTTATGCACTTATCCCTTGCTGCATGTGTGTGTCCTCATTTGCATGGCTCATCTCTATCGACAGTTTGGGTTCCTGGACACAACAGGGAACATGGAGTTGACCCAGTCTATCACAAATGGTGCAGTGAAGGGATGAGCCATGGTGGTGAGGAACAAAGAGCAGAAAAAAGGATCAGCTTAAGGGTTAGGTGCCAGACTGTTTTAACAATCTCACAGACTCAATCCAGAGAAGAACATTTTCAAATTTTGAACTTTTTAATGGTCTATTGATTTATTGCCGATTTGATCATCTTTTAAAGTTCTTGCCCTTTTTCTGTTTTAAGAACTGGGTCTTGAGTTTTGTTTTCAGTGCTTTTATGATTTTTTTTAGTGCAGTTTTAAGGCCACAACATGAACGTGGGCCACCAGTGGCATTGGGTTGAGAGGAATCTGGAGCATTCCCTTGCAACTGACGGCCCTGGTGGGGAGAAATGTGATAAGTGCTCCATGGCGTTTTGCAGGTTTTACACAAATAACTGATTCCCAAGATGTGCAGGCTCCAATTGGGTGTGGGTGTGAGCGAGGGTGCTTCGCTCCAGGGATGATTGGCTGATCGCACATACAGGTGCAAAGGCAAGTGGATAAGTCAAGAGCCTCATTCATACCTGGTTGTAGAGTATCACACTTGCGCCCAATCGAACCAATATAAGAGGAGCCTTCACAGCAGAGGAGGGACAGAAATAAGAAGGAGAGAGGTCAGAAGAAAAATGCAAAGTAGAGAATAGGATGTTAAGGAAGAATGAAGGAGCAAGATGCAAAAGAAGGAGAACCTGTGTTAAGGTGGGATGGAGGCAGGTGGTCATACCAAAAGAACTGTACCTGGTGGGGGTGCTCAAATCCTAACATTACACATAACAAATAAACTGATTATGCTACAGTTCTTTTTTTTTGTCAAATTAAAACTGTACATATTTGAAAGGGCCATGTGGTCAATAAATTTGCAATACTAATCAACACTCAACTTAATGGTGGGATGTGTTCATTTATAATAAGAAAAATACTGAGGAGATAAAAAAGAAACGCAGGTAATGCAATACAGTGCCATAAACCAGTGACCATTTTCTTAAAGTGCATGCTAAATCTCTCTTGTTGTGAACAATTGAAGATGGTGTGTTTGAGTAAGTAAAAGTAATTAGTAAATTTTACTATTCCTTGTTTATTCAAGTCCATACTATGATGACACAATTCTGCTTTTAGGTCTTCGTGCCAATACAGGGTTGTAATTCATAACAATTTTAAATCAACTGTAAATGATTTTTAATTTTCGTTATAACATTATGGAATACTGATCACAAGCTTCTGGTGCTCCCTCCTGCAGTAGGAAGTCCTGCTGTAAACTGTCGATTTCCGGCACTCTGGGGCAGAATCCGGGGGGTTGCCCCCCTGCAGAAGAGGCTTTCTGTGCTCCATGTACAAGGTAACAATTATAATTACATTTTTTAAAGTATGGTTTGTTAATGTACATTGGGATACTCAAAAAGGATATTCAATTTAACAATATTATTTCTTCTAGCTAATGTGAGAGGAACAGACAATCTATTATCACTTTTTTGGAAACTTCAATCTGATTGTAAAAATTGAATCCACTAGTTCTTTAAGCTTCTTGCAACTGTTAAACTGTTAAAGGAATAATGGATATTCCTACAGATAATAGTGAAATATATATATTTTTACTGCACCAGCTATCAAGTGAAACATTAGGAGCCAAATGATAACAAAGTTCACAGACATACAATGGCAAGACATGATATTTTATTTGCTTATATTTTGTAGTTTATATTTTATAGGCTCCAACTGAAAGACAAACATGTAATCTTTATTAAGGGCTTCAACAAAGACAGATTTTTCTTCTTTTGTGTTCATATAGTTTTTCATTTACATATTTATGGAATATTTTACTGCTTTGGAGTGTGTGTGTTTGTGTATGACTCTCACACTTCAATATAAAATGAAAGATGTGGTTCTCGCTGTTTTATTCAATCTTCTGAGTATTAAATATAGGTGACGTAAAGAAATTCAGAAAAATCAAATTATTAACTGAGCGTATGCAGAGTTCTTATTCAGTAAGCAAACATTTTTCAATTTGTTTAAGATATTCTAAGGTTCTGATTTTTAATTAAATGATTACCATATGTTGAAAGTGATATTAATAAATATTTTATGGTCAGCTTTAGTGCTAGCTCAGCAATTCATAAATGAAATGTGTGCACACAAGTTATACTGTGTAATAATGAATACTGCACAGAGGCACTAAATAGTAAATGAAACATCTTCACTCATTTACAGGGTTGTATAAAAAGTAACTCTAATGAAAATAGTTACTGAAAGTGCCATGCAGTGTCTTCTTAGTCAATCTCAGAGAGCGATTCCTTGCAACAACCACATCTCCTACTGAGGTGTGCAAGTCCTGTAAATAGGGATTAGCTGCCCTGTATGTGGGAAGATAAAAGACAGCAGGGATTAGTGAATGAAAGATTCATGTAGAGCTGTAAATGGACAAAGACCAACAAACATTCAGAATAATCCCCTGGAGGTCTGCAGTCAAGATAACAAACACAAAATGTCTGGCAGAGGTCAAGCTTGGAGGAGGAGTGGAACAGCAATAACACAAGACACTCTTGAACTTTAAAAAAGAGTAAGATGAGTTGTAGGTTTACAAGCACAGTAGGCAGAGTTTATGGTTATAGGCCAAGAGAGAATGAAAGCATAGAAAAATCAGGCAAAACTCAATTTCCTAAAATGTTTTTTTGCTTTGTGCTTTTCTCATTTATAAGGAGAGTAATTTGTGATTTTCTGACTGAAACCCTTGTGTATTTTGACCTAGGGCATCATGATGGGATATGCAGGACCTTTACGCAGAACTACTTGGGGAAATCATCTATTTTTAAACAGTTGTATATTGGTTTCTGCTTTTTTATACCATATATCTGACTTTAGCAATAACTGACTACTCCTCTTAATTACCAATAAATAATTACTCTCTCAATGTAATAATCAGTCTGGATTAGCAGTTCACAATTGTCATAACAAAGGAGTGCTGTGGAGGAGCTGGAGTTACCTTGATGAAGAAACAAAAATGAATTGAGCAGATCTCAGCTTTTGTTAAGAAAGTATCTGCCTTTACATATGTTTACACCTCTGTTCTGAGTTTTTTTTTTTTCCTCAGAGATGTGTAGTTACAGTTACATTTGGCATATGATTTCAAAGATTGCAGTGGGCTGGCACCCTGCCCGGGGTTTGTTTCTTGCCTTGCACCCTGTGTTGGCTGGGATTGGCTCTAGCAGACCCCCGTGACCCTGTAGTTAGAATATAGCGGGTTGGATAATGGATGGATGGATATAATTTCAAAGAGGTTGGTTTTTCATTAAATTTACAGACATATATGTAAGACCTATCCATACAATGACAAGCACAAGGTGGGTTATTGAGAATCTGAGCACAGTTAAATACAGGTTTATCAAAATTGCATCCACAAAAAGAATCTGCTAAAGTTTATTGAAGGTACTCTATGAACAGAAAATGAATAGCAGATCTGTGATATTTCTAGAGAGGCTTAAAATACACAAATCAGTCACAAAAAAGAACCCAAATTCTATTTACTTCTCCTACTTTAAAGAGAAAAACTCCCAATAAATCATAACATAAGATGATTTCTAACCCAGTCAGTGGAATAAAAGAAGAGGACTAGGTGTTTCTCCCTTTGGAGACAGAGAAATTGGTGAGTACTGGTTGCCTTCAAACAATGCCAGTATACATGGTCAGCAAAGTGTAGAAGTGCAGTATACTAATTGCCAGTGCAGTATACCAGTTCACTTCAACAACTGCTCCCAATCAAAATTAGGCAAGTGGCTGCAGCACACTCAGCCACTTCATTAGACAATGTAAAAAACCCTTACACACTCTTCAATGGACACCTTAACTGCCTAGATACATAGTGAGCATTCATCACATCATCATCATATGACAATGATACCTTCATTAACATGGCCTCTGTGTCTTTTTTTATAAGTAAAACTACAGCAGCGTTTCTCAATCTTTAAGTATTTGCGACCCGAGTTTTCATAACAGTTTTAATCGCGCCCCCCTAACATTTTTTTGAAATGTAGATGCATATTTTATTATACCTACTTAACTTTTATCAACATTTATCTAACTCTATATTTATTGTTCTAGTATCAGAATGTAGTTTAAGTTAATTTGTTTTGGTTTCAACAGATGTTTTTTTCATATTTTTGATTCTTGTTTTCTCACATCTTCACACCCCCCCTAGGGGGGCCCACCCCACAGGTTGAGAACCACTGAACTACAGGGTAATATTAAACAAGATTACATAATAATAACTTTATTTATGTAGCACTTTATGAAACATTGATATGCAACTCAATGTGCTTTCCACAGATAAATCAACAAAAACAATAAAGATATACCAGAGTTATTTGGATATTACTGTTAATTAATATTATGACAGTTTCTAATAGATGTAAGTGTACTAATAGAAAAACAACCTGGGCACTGTTAAACAAAATGTAAATACTAATGTGCATAGCAAACTTTCATTCTTATCAGAAACAGGTTGATATTGTTTTCTAATTAAAAGCTGTATACATAACGATGACTAGAGAACAACTAGATTTAATTTGTATGTTAAAAAATAAATATATATATATATATATATATATATATATATATATATATATATATATTCACTATATATCTGCACTTGACCTAGGCATATGTACATGGCAATGCATTAACTAGAGACAGTTTGATGTTATTAAATATAATGAAAAGGTACAAAAGCAAATTAAACAGTCCAGTAGTTTAGGTAGATTTAGGATGAAGATGGAGTCATTGATTACAGAATGTGAGTAGTTGACCAGCTGACGCAGAGGAGTCGAAAACAAAAAACTCATAAGATTGTTTCAGTAGGAGAAAAATAAACATCTGGAGGGCCAAGGTCGGAAGACAGGAGCGAGCTTATCAAATCATCCCTTCCTGTATTAATTTTGTTTATAAGAATCTCAGCTTTTTTTATTTCTGCCAATAGCTAACAATTCTGTTTTTCCTTGTTTAGTTTGAGGAACTTCATATTCATCTATTCTATTATACTACAGGGAGATTCTAATGGGTAGGGCCCCAAGTTATGATGTGTTACTCAAGTAATAATGAAGTGATACAAATGAAATAAATACAGTTCATACCTTGTGTGGAAACCAGTCTGGACACCAACACAGGCAGACACAGGAAGTCCCAAACTCTCACTTTTAATCACCATATTTACAATATCTACAGTTCTGCATACAGCACAGTGCCCCCTGCAACAAACACCTTTCTAAAGTCCAGGCCTCTCAATAGTCCTTCATTTCACCACCTCTGCTCCTCTCTCCCGAGCTTTGTCCTCTTCCTCCCGACTCCAGCTAATGACTGGAGGAAGGCGGCCTCTTTTATATCCACCCAGACGTGCCCCAGGTGTCCCTGTTAATCCTTCCGGAAGCACTTCCGGGTGTGGCGGAAGTGCTGACATCCCGGGCTCCTCAATCATTCCGGGCGCCCAATGGCCCCAGTAGGGTTGAGCTTCCATGCTCGATTCCCGTGGCCCCCATATAGACCAGGGCAGCTGCCCTCTCATGGCCCAGGGGAGGTATAATCCCTCTCCTGGTCCTTCCAGGCATTCCGGCTGGGCATAAGCCCCCAGCCAACCACCACACTTGATAGATATGTAACGATCCAATCACATTCGGTGTTAGAACTGGTCACCTTCTTTTTGCAAACACAGATCAACACAGTGCTCCATTGGCAAAGCATTGTAGGGGTGATGGCAGCAATTTCCTGTTCAATGTTTAGCTGAAATTATTCCACTGTACGGGGCTTGTTCTTGTACACTTTTCCTTTCAGCATTCCCCAAAGTAAGAAATATGGAGGTAAGAGGTCCGGATAATGAGATGGCCATAGTCATTTTGAAAGAATGTTATGTATTTTTGATGCACAATCGCCATAACCAACAAAGTACTTCCTTTCAGTTATATAAGATTTAAACCAGCCTAAAGCAGTACCCGAAAGCCCCACCCACTGGCTAAGGTGGTTTATAAGAATATCATGATCTACAGTATCGAATGCTGTGCTTAAGTCTAGCAGAGCAAGTACAGATATTTTATTTGCATCTGCATTTATTCGTAAAGCATTTACTAATTTAACTAGAACTGTTTCAGTACTATGATCTGATCTAAAACCTGACTGATACATTTTAAGAATAAGGTTTTTATTCAATCACTTAAATGCAGAAAAACTACTTTTTGTAGAATGTTACTGAGAAAAGGCAAATTGGAGAGTGGCCTATAATTGTTTAAGATAGAACAATCAAGGTTATTTTTCTTGAGCATAGGCTTAATTACAGCAATTTTGAAAGAATTTAGTAAAATGCTTGAATCTAATGAACACATTACTATGTCAAGAATGTCCTTGATTAATACATCAGAAATTTCTTAAAAGAAGCTTGTAGAATGGTGTCCAATACACAAGTGGACTGTTTTAACTGAGTAATTATTAAGTTCAGATATACTAATTTTATTGAAGCAGCTAAGTTAACAATTCTGAGCTTTCTCAACAGATTTTCTTTGAAGTCTAATATTACTTATCTTTTCTCTAAAATTAAATGCAAAATCATAAATTTTTTGCCTCTAATAATTTTAGTGGAAATGTAGCAGGGGTTAAAAGGCAGTTGAAAATAAAACTTTTGGACATCCTGCACTGTTATTAATTTTAGAAAACGTGACAAAGTGTGTTAAAGAAGTAATGAAAAAGAAAAGGAAACATTTTAAAAATAACATAACATGATCGTCAATGTAATTGTTTAGTCACTGTTATGAGTGTTGCTGTCACATATATATATATATATACAGTAATCCTCTCGATCGCTGGGTTGCTCCAGACCCCCGCGATAGGTGAAAATCCGCGAAGTAGAAACCATATGTTTCTATTATTATTTTTATATATTTTAAGCCCTTATAAACTCTCCCACACTGTTTATAAATATTTCCCGCAGAGTTATACAGCATAATCTCTTTGTATTCTCTTAGATATTAGGTAAGATTCATTGAAATTATGTATATAAACACACTGTTTATATATAGTAAAACCTAAATATTATTTTAAAGATATTGAGTGTCTCCGATATCACGTTACAGCCATTACGATAGACATGCCACCAGCAATAAATACGTACAATGCAACAAAAATAGTATACAGTAAATGTGTGTACAGTGACACTAAACGCACATACATGTACTAAGTACTGTAAGTAGAAAATTAATTATGGTTACTCACCAACAATGACACGATGACTTGTTTGATAACAATGAGTTTTATTTTACTGCACAACAAAGGAGAGCGTTACAGCCCTTAAAGGAGCCACTTCAGGTGACTGTGTAGCACTACCGTTGTTCTTCTTCTGGCAGTCTTCAATCCAAATCCCTAAAGCAGATTCCATCCAGACTACTGCCTTATTACATCCACTTACAACTTGTTTTGCACCCTGGTTAAAAGGACACTGCGGCCGTAGATCTTATATTCCTTTCCTACTTTTTAAATAAAAAGAATCATAGCGTTCAACAAATCCAGAATATTTACCTTTTCGGCAATCGTTAACATCTTCCGTTTGCGCTTGGGCACGGACCCTGAAGCAGTAGCAGATCGTTTTGGAGCCATAATGAAGGGCTTGACTATGCACAAAGATAAACACAAAAGAGCACAACTCTTTACACAGCGAAACACGTTGATGCTGAATGAGCGAGACGAGACTTCCTGGTTAACACTGCATTCAGCACGCAGGAACTTAACTGCGTGCTCTGATTGGTTAGCTTCTCAGTCATCCGCCAATAGCGTCCCTTGTATGAAATCAACTGGGCAAACCAACTGAGGAAGCATGTACAAGGAAGTAAAAAGACACATTGTCCGCAGAACCCGCGAAGCAGCGAAAAATCCGCGTTATATATTTAGTTATGCTTTCATATAAAATCCGCGATAGAGCGAAACCACGAAAGTCAAAGCGATATAGCGAGGATTACTGTATACACACACACACACACACACATATATATATAGTGGAGGGTGCTTTGTGCCCTTATTATTATAATAAATAATAATTATTTGGGCTTTTACCTGGTGTCTGACGAGTGGTCTGAAGGTTCAAGGGAGCGAGAAAGCCGTAAACTGTCACAACATATACACATATACATATATACATACATATGTACATATATACATATCTACAGTACATATATACATATACACATATACATATTGTGAAAGGCGCTATATAGCGCCCGACCCGGCACAGACCACGCAGAGGCAACGTGTACAACAACACACAGGTTTTATTTTCTTCAGCCGTGGGCACACGCCTTCCCCGTGTCCCACAGGCCCAACACAGTCCCAAACACAGTCCCAAAGCACAAACTCACAATTCTCCACCACTCCTCCCAGGCAAGCTTTGTCTCCTTCTTCCTCCCAACTCTGGCTCGCCGAGTGGTGGTGGCTGGGCCCTTTTATAGCCCACCCGGAAGCATTCCAGGTGAGTAACCACCTGGTCCCGATTGCACCTCCGGGTGGGGCTGAAAGCTCGTCCAGCCGGGCTGTGGGAAGCAGGCAGCTCCCCCTAGCGACCACGCCGGGCCCCAACCAAGCTGTGGAGGACTCCATCTCCCATGGAGCCCTGCGGGTGGTTGGGGAGTCACCGACGGCCAGGGAGGCTGCCACCAAGCGTCCCGGGGGAGGTATTGGACTTCCCATGGCGGCTCCCCCGGAACATAAGCAGCAGAGGCGTCCCAACCGGGCATGGGACCCGGCTGTCCTTCACAATATACACATATATATATACACATACATAAATACATATATATATATATACTGTATATATATATATATATATATATATATACTGTATATAATATATATACTGTATATATATATATATACTATATATATATATATATATATATATACACTGTATATATATATATATATATATATATATATATATATATATATACACACACATACACATACATCCACATATACATACACTAGCAATAATACATCCACATATACATACACTAGCAAAATACCTGCTAATACATGCAAAGTACTGCCTTAAAATTTTTATTAAGAAGAAAATTAAACCTTTTAAAACTGAGGGAAAATATACCAATAATTATTTGTTAAGGATCTCTTTGTATACCACATTGTCATTTCGGCCCTCCGGTTGTAGTATGACCAAGCTGTACGCTGAGCTTACTCTTGAGCATGCCATGTACAGTTGGCCATGTGAAAAGTAATCTTGTTTCAGATCACACAGCTTGGATTGTGCTATCATAATGAGTTTGAGTTTCATGGATTTTTTCAATTACAACAGTATTTGCAGGACTTGTGTTGAAGTGACATTCGGCATCTGTCAAGCTTACAACCGGTTTCATTGATAACTTCACATCCAGCTTTTGAGAATTTAAACATTCATAAACATCTAAGTGTCTACTACTGAAATCGTCACCTGTGAATCTAAGATGTTTAAGAGACATTGACGGTTGTCGAAAGGTGTAAAATATTTGGCCATTTCGGTACACTTGAAAGTGACAACCGAACAATTCAGCGGCAGCCATCAACTCACATGCAGAACCATAGGTGAAGGGCTTAAGCATTTCACTGTTATAGTGCTCCTGTGTAGTATAATTATCTCCTGTACTGTCCACACCTTGAACCTGTCCCAGTCATTCAATACATAAGACACAATGTTTCTCCGGATATCAAGAGTGAGCCTGATATGGCCATGCAATATGTAACAAAGAGAATGGAAAAGGCAGGTGCCATCTCCGGGCATGGAAACCACTCGGTAAGTGACAGTTCTTTAATCAATGGTGATCACCTGGATAGACATGTTAATAGGGGTATGGTTGGAACGATAAAGGAAATGGGTACCTGAACAATGTAAAGTAAGTCTAAAATACCTACACAATAACTATAATAGTAATAAACGAACAATAAAACAGTGGAGAAGCCATGGATTACATAAAAAGGCTGTAGTTATCAGCAGGGAGACGTGAATCACGTGGCGAAGCAAGGAAAGGAATGTACAGACCGGAGCGATGGACGGCCTTATACAGGCAGGCAGCCAACAACGTGGGAGGCGTTGAGATGGGGGACCCGACGCCCCCTCACACGGTGACCAAGCTGCAGGCTATGGCCGTATATATGGTTGAAAGTAGGTTCCAGCTATGACCGTTACGCGTAGAATAACGAAATGAAATCTGCCTAACTTTTGTAAGTAAGCTGTAAGGAACGAGCCTGCCAAATTTCAGCCTTCCACCTACACTGATAGTTGGAGAATTAGTGATGAGTCAGTTAGTGAGTGAGTGAGTGAGTGAGTGAGTGAGTGAGTCAGTCAGTCAGTCAGTGAGTCAGTCAGTGAGTCAGTGAGTCAGTGAGTCAGTCAGTGAGTCAGTCAATGAGGGCTTTGTCTTTTATTAGTATAGATATTAGCTTTTACGATTTCATATTGGACCATTAGTTTAGTCTTCCTCCTGCCTCAGTTTTATGTGGTACTATGACCATAACTAACTTCATAACATGTTTTTTGGGTGCTACCAAGTCTGCCGTGATCTTTGCATTAAAATTCTTGACCATATAATATCCCTTCCTGCATTGGAAAAGCCAGAAAATTCAGGCTGACTATTAATTATATTGGAAAATCTCTCTGTAGCTCTCCTCTTTGGTTCTAGTCAGAGATGGTGCTACTGTAAAAAAAAATGTAATGATCAGATATGCCGATGTCCAAGGTCTGTGCTACATTCATATTTAGTCTCTTTGATATGACTGTATCTAGCGTGTGGCCCCTTTTATGTGTTGTGTGGGTGATATGTTGACTGAGATCAAACAAGATCAGCTGATTCATAAATTATCTTGCCTTGGCATCATCCAGATCATCTATATGAATATTAAAATCTCCAAGTACTACAAATCTATCATAAGCCATTATTATTATAGCTAATCAGTTTGAAAATTTATTAGTAAAGGTTGCATTATATTTCGGCAGATGCTAAACAGTAAGTAGTAGGAAATATGAAACACCTTGAATAATTTTAGCAAGATACTCAAAAGATGTGAAATTATCAAGTCTAATAAGATTACAATTTAACTGGCTAGAAAAAATTTTTGTGAGGCCAAACCACCCCAACCACCACCCCCTTCTTCCCTTGGTGAACAGAATGAAAGAAATTAGGCCCTAATATTAAATAAGTCCATATTTGTGTTAATACACAGCTTTACAGAACCCTTGAGTTGACTAGAGATATATGCTAAATTGCTTGTATTTATATTAGGTTGTAAGTACTTTCTAGCAGATCTGTATTTTGTTATAAAAGGTTTTATGCAATGTATTTCTTTAGATAAAGGCCCTATGCATTCATTATAATTTAATACACATTTAAGTCTATCAATAAACGTATTCAACAGTCAGGAGCGTTGTATAACCTTTGAGATGTTTTCATAGAAGACCCAAGCTCCAAGTCTACTGGTGTGTAGGCCATCCCACCTGAAGAACCACAGCATCTCCTAGAAGAGTTCCATGTTGTCTAAGACGCTGAAGCGATTCTCCTCACAGCCTTCTGCCAGTTATTCAACGAGTGAAGTCTGCTAAACATTTCATCTGATCTCCTTACCATTAGAAGTGATGATCCTTACAGCCGGGGGTCCTCTCTTTAATGGCATGAAGAAGCGATGAAAAGTCCTTCTTCAATATCTCTGACTTAAAGTGAGGTATATTACTTATACCCGTGATTGGTGGTGTTTTCCTTTTGATATTCAACACACAGGCTCAAGGGCCGCAGGATACAAAAGTCTTGTGGTCAGATGACGAAAAGTTTAAATTGCAAACAATCAAATCTCCAACAAGTAAACCACCCTTACGAGATGCAGGCAAGTCTGGAAAGCAGACAGGTCCAAAGCATTTGGTGGTCTTCAGTGTGCAGGGATGAAGCTGACTCGGCACAGTGTGGGTGTCATAGAGTCGATGATGCAGAGATTTCCAGAGTGCTTTCGAAGGGAGACTTCTTGTAGTCCTTATATTCAGGCTTTCTATTCCTGCAGAATGGACTGGCATATGAGAAACTACTGAATCTGTTTATCCAGGATCCTGAGTTCTTCGTTGACACTGCCATCTTGGTCATGGCTTCAAAACCTGAAAGGCAGAGAATAGACAGAGAAAGACAATTATCAGTTTAAACAATATTCAATATATAAAATACAGACAGTCAAAAAATATGACCTATAACACAATGTGCTAAATGAAAAGAAATGCTAAGGCAAAATTTGGGAGAGCCCTAAGACAGACTGACAACCAGCAAGCCCTTCCATTTCCTATGGCAAAAGTACTTTTTATATACTTTTACATTCTGGTGCAAACTTTGATCTTAATACTATTTCAAAGAACTTTAGTTATAACATATATGTTTTTCTTAATAAATGAAAGCTACAGTGAATAAACAGACATTTTGTTAATTTTTGATGTACTCTAAAGCAGTGTTTCTTAAACTTTTCTTCCTCCCATCTCGCCCTCTGTGGCGACTGTCAGATCAGTAGAACAGTTACATAACTGTAACTGGGTGCTAGTCATAGTTGTGCAATTTCAACTGCTTAAAATTCCAGTAGCGACTTATGTGATACTGTGGTAATATGCCCTACTGGCATTACCATTAATTAAATAAAAGTAGTTAAGCGTCCTCTGTAGTGTTAAAAGAGAGGCATTTGTTTAGGCTAAAAGGTATAAAGAAAGGAAATTTACCTTTTTCATTTATATAGTGCAGAAAGACGTCTTTGTTGACGATATTAGCGTCTTTTGGGGAGTGTCACAGCGGGTCTCATGTAGACTGGAGAGACAGCCTTGCCATTGACCGGCTGGGATGGCATTGTCGGTACCCCACTCCTACACGCGCTTCCCGCGACCTCATTAACTCTAAAGGAGTAAAAGAAAGTGCAAAGCGTCGTAGTATTAGTTTACCGCGGTCTAGTAAAGGGATCCCGTATTCATAGTTGTCTGGGCTGTAGCTCAGGGGAAGGAGGAAAAGAATAGAAAGTGCTTACTTTCACTTTATGGCAGAAGTGCCGTTGGCGTCTCAGAAGTCTGCACAGCTATACGCGCGCGCGCCGTCTGCTCGATTTTTATAGTAATTGTGTGGGAAAGTAGACACCGCTTTTCGCAAACGCGTTCACGTCATCGCGTACCCCGGGAGGGATGAAGTACAGCGGTTTAATTGGTCAGCGTAGGGGCGCCGAATACAAAAGGGAATCGTGGCCTCTAGAGGGGGTTCTTTCTGAATAGATCTTCTTAGAGAAAGGTACCTGGCAGAACAGCATTACGGCTTGTGCTTTGTTTTTGTAAATATTTTTTTCATATAAATATCTCTTGATTAACTCTGGTGGAGGTATTTATTGGGTTGTGGTTAGTGGTGCACTGTTTATTTTTGTATATACACTTTTTCTATATTTTTGAATATTTTTGGGTGAATCCTGTATTATACACTGTTTGGAGGAGCAGCTTCCTGACTTGGATCACTGTGGAGGAAGACAGCTTCACATTTTGTTTTTGTGTATATATTTGGATTTCACTAGTTTGTGTGTATTTTACTTTTTCTTTTGGGACTTTCAAGCAGCACTGTAAATATTGTATACAGTCATTTCTGGGCTCCATTTGATTATTGTTTGTGTGTCCTTTGCGGCATTGGACTGTGTTTTAATATATAAATTCCGCAGGACATTATTTTTGATTATTTTCTTTAAGTGCACCTGTAAATAAAACCTCACTTTATTTTTCAAAAACCCAACCCTTTTTGTGTCTGTGTCTCCCTGTCTTACACCATCATCCTGGTCACGCTCGGTCCCACATACTAGACACCTAGAGTGTAGGCTGGTGATTCCAATTCCCACTACACGGGGTGTCACAGATACACTTCATAAACCATACACAACCCTGTCCTTCGGATGAAATGTAAAACCGAGATCCTGATTCTCTGTAGGTCATAAAAAATCTCTGGGCATCTTTTGTAAAGATTAGGGTGTTTCCCATTGTCTCGGCTAAATTACCCATCACAGCCTGGTCATACTGGCTTCCTAATCATCCCCTGTTTCTAATTGGGGAACTGTCTGTGCACAATGGCAACCATCACATCATCTAGATGGATGCTGCATGTTGAATTGCTTTGTAAAGCTCTTTGAGTGTCATGAAAAGTGCTATATAAATATAATATGCTTTTCTGAGGTAAAACTTCTCATGTGTATTGTATGACTTGTATGAAATGTCACTGCCATAAGCAAGGGAATAGTCTATTAATTCAGATTAACAAGCATCCCCAACTGATATTTTTTTGTTAATGTTGTTGTCTGTCTAAAATTCTGTCTGTTCTCACAATATCACTGGGTTTCAATGCACATTGCTGTACTGGTTGTAGAAAAGTTACTTTTGTTACATGTTTATACTATCTGCCCAAAGGTTAATAAGCACTTATAGTCACAAATAAACAATGTTAACCACTGGAAAAAATAAGTGAAACCCAAACTGGAGATTCTGCTAGTCAAAGAAGAGGGGGACCATACTTGTCAAAATATATGTCATTTTAGCTTTCTTTGAAAAGGGATCCTGGTTTTGAAAGGTTTTTAAAATGATTCACAATATTAAGATGCTGTTACATTATTACATTATTAATGTTATACATACTGTGTGTATGAGAATAAGACTACATACGAAAATAAGTATATGTATTTCATTCAAGTGTTATATGTAACTAGCCAACCCGCGGCGTAGCATACGCTGCATAATCAGGCCGCTTTTTAAATGATTTTTAAGCACAGAGGAAAAAATAAACATTTGAAAAATCCGTAATTTAATAAACCACCAAGAAAAGTAACATTGCAACAATGCACGATATGAACCAACATACAATTGTCCATGACTGAAAACCGGAGGAGCGCCGTCGCGCTTTCTCCTTCCAAAGCGAAGGATGGGGTTGAACGGCACTCGTTCAGTACGCACTGCCCGTTATGTGCCTGCCCCCAACTCCCTACCTGAGTCGCTTTCGTCTGTGTACAGTCCACACGCACCTGTGAGTCACGTTGACTGTTAATTTTCCAAACACCGCCTCAGTCGATTTCCACATAGATTTTTCATTGTTCTTTGTGGTTCTGGCTGCTTTTTTTTATATATAATCCACCAAGTCACCCGACCATGGGGAGCTTTACAAAGGGCAGGGACGTAATCAGTGTGAGCGTATGACCCGCACGTACTGGGAATTTCTCGTTCGTGGGGAACAATTGGAAGCCACGGTCTCCATCACGAATGGGGTTCAACGGCTTACCCACGCCGGGTAGACACACGTTGATCCATTCAGTGTAGCGCGCGTGCAGTACCGGACATACAAGTGCATCACAGACCTGTTAATGCTCAATCTCACGTGGCTAAAAGCCACTTGTCCCTCTAAGAATTTGGACGCCGACCGCTGTTGGGTCGTGTAACTATTTAGCAGGCGGGAGTCACGTTCGTTTTCGGAAATAACCAGCCAAATCGCTCCACCAACTAAGAACTGCCATGCACCACCACCCTCAGAATCGAGAAAGAACTATCAATCTGTCAATCCTGTCCGTGTCCGGGCCGGGTGAGGTTTCCTGTGTTGATTCAAATGAAGCGAAAGGCTCCACACTTGGTGGTGCCCTTCTGTCAATTCCTTTAAGTTTCAGCTTTGTAACCATACTCTCCCCTGAACCCAAAGACTTTGGTTACCGGTTGGCTGCCCGCGGTCATGGGAATGACGCGCCGGATCGTTGTTGGGGCCTGCATTGGTGAAGCAGGTGAGACGGTAATGAAACAGAGGCACAGGGCTTATTGGTTTTTAAAAACTGCTTCCTTCTTTGGGTTTTAACCAATGCACGGAACGAACCAACACACAATCGTCCGTGTGGCGCTCAGGGTGGAACGGGAGGAGAGGAGAAGGACATCCACTCCGCTCCCTCCGTCATGCTAGTCTGCTGATTTCTCGTTCAGTATACACTGCCTGTTCATGTGTCGTCTTTGTACAGTCCAGATGCACCTGTGACTCACGTAGACTTTTCATTGCTCTGTGCGGTTTTGGCTGCCTTTCTATATATAATCCACCAAGACACCCGACCACGGTGGGAGGGGGGTGTGTACAAAGTGCAGGAGTATCTAAGAAGATGCATGTTTGTCGCGGATGCAATTGCTGTATGTAGCATGTAAAACAGTTTGCTATAGTGCACGCGGTCGTGCGTAGTAACCGAAAACTCGTTTTTAAAGACTGCTCACTTCATTGTGTTTTAACCTCAGTTGTAAAGGAACATTTTAAGGATCCCATGGGATACCCCTCGCAAACAGTTTTACATGCCGCATATGGCGATTCACCTCCGCGAGAAACATGCCTCTATTAACAGTCAATGTGGGTCGGAGCTGCATGTGACCTCTACGACAGACGAATATAAATGACGCTGGTTTTTCTGTGTCGTCGCGTCCGAGTTGGTGGGGGTGGCTCTGTGAGTTGTCATCGTATCCAATGGTCTTGGAGTTGGTGGGCGTGGTTCCTTCCTGCGTGCGCCATAGGTGTCTCACTTGTCGGCGGCTTAGTGAATCCACGCCCCTTCCGGCGTGCTTTCCATGGTTGTCTTGCCTTAGTGAATTATATATATAGATAAGTGTCTTGCATGATAATAAATGGGGCATTTCCCCCCTCAGATGAAGTGCAAAATAAGTAACAATAAGTACAATAAGTAACCCTCATCTTTGTCTTCAGCATTTTTTAAATTTTTTTATAATATGCTCAATGTAATTACTTATCTAGAAGGAAATTGTGTTTTGCAGTATGTGAGAGTCTGTCCAATTTCTCCCGCAGTGTTCTCTATACCTTTTGAATGTGCATGTGCAACCTGAACTTTCCAATTTAGTGATTGAGGGCTTGAATAATATCGCCCATATTTAAATGAGGACTGTCTCTTTTTTTTCTTTAATGCATTTGCATTTTCATTTAAAGTTTTTACCAGTTAAAGCAATGCAATGCACCAGCAAAGAGGTACCAAACGTCAGGGGCTATTTGCTTCCTTTAAGGTTGCCACATAAAATGTGAAAAAAATGGACATCAATAATAGGAGTGCATTGTTCATCAGACATTAAACTGCATCTTGATTTTCGCCCACAACTGAGGAGAAGCAAGCATTTTGATACCCCTGCTTGTAAAAAGTGCAGAATCTTGGTGTGGAAAGAACAGTTTTCCAATTACTTGGTGGCCTTCACTTAACCAGCAAACAACTAGCCAAACAGTAATAAGTTCAGTATGTGTGGTCTGTGTCTTATAGGTTATTGTTACTTGTTCTATTTCAACTCCAAGCCATTCAACTATAAACCTGAGGTAGTGCTATTTTCATTAAGATATGTCATAGATCTTTCTATGCATTGAGTGACTGTGAGTCTCTCACCTTATAGAGTTTAAATCTAAATGGTTTTGCAAAATAATATCAGAGGGTATCACAATGATCTAATGCCAATCAAGACATACAGGCAAAGTGCAGTGCGTGGGCTTGAATGTTTCACTAGTCATTATCAAAACATGGACAGATATTATTAGTTAATTAAGTTAAGTTAAATTACAGAATGTTCTCACTACAATTTTGCCAAAAACACCACTAAGTAGAAGATAATACATTTTATCCATTAAACAGAAACACACAAAACTGACTGTTCAAATGTGCTTCATTCATTCTGTGTATGCTTTAGAATTCAGGGATAAAACTGTTGATTTCAAACTTAAAATACACTGCAAGACCATTTTCTTCTGTGAAAGGCATTATTTTTCAATGCTTTCATATTTTTTTTAGAAATACTTCGATAGTACTATTTTCAAAAACACAGAAGCTTCATATTGCATACCACAATACATCATTATTAAAGAAAATTGTCATTTACTTTGCAAAAATATCTAAAAAAACATTAATTTGCCCTTCAAAATGGTAATTATGTGTAACAACATGTGGGATGCAATATTCATGTAAAGAGATGTTTTCTGCCATCAATATCAGCCATGCCTTAAATCGAACAATGTAAGTGGTCCCTGGTGAGCACCTACATCTATTTTTGGAGTCCCTAATTACAGTATAATTACCTGTACATCTATAGCATAACTATGTAGTGTTACAGCACACTTACTAAGTAATAAAGTATTACTAATTGATAGTTAAGTACATAATTGAGTTCAATATTATAAACAGAAAGATGTTCTGTAATTATATATACCTTGAAACCATTTCACTATGTTGTATAAGAAGCGCAGTGTACACATATACCGTATATAGTATTTTTGTAAGTTATTTGTAGTAAAAATACCAATGTATGGAGCATCATGTGCTTTAGTATATTTTGAGTTGAAACCTAATTATATTGAAGCAGAAGGAAAGCAAATTAAAAAAAGTCCTCCTGTCAATTAAGGGACTTAAATAGGGAGAGTAAAACAATGTTTGACATTCCTTGGCAGTTTTCCTTAGTGTATAGATAGCTACCACGCAGGTGTGATGTTTTATAATTTAATACTGGTACTAAAGAAGGTTACACTGTTTCTGCGCACCAGATGAAAGTTCAAAAACAAACTCTAGAGAGTGAGCCATTCCATTTTACACTCCTTCATTTAAGACAGAGGTGACCAAACTACAGCGCGTGGGCCAATTTCGGCCCTAAACTGTCATTTTAACAGCCTTTAAAACCATAACAAGAATGTTTGTTGTCCTGCCTGCTGAACATCAGTTCTCAAACATAGGCCTATGTAAACCAAATGTAAATGCAGTTTGGGCACTGGAGCCACCATAGAAACATGAACAAAAATATTCATATAACCTCCTGTGATCGTTTCACCCTAACTCATTAAATGAATCCCACTAAACTGCACTAAACAATCTCAAAGGAAAGATAAATCGATTCCTAGTGCAGAATATTCAATGAGCAGTGGACTAATGACTTATATTTTTGTTCAGTGCAAGGACAAAGCTGTTTGTCTCATATGTCAAGAGTCTAAATTCTGTCTTTAAAGAACACAACTTGCACTATGAATCTTGACATAAAGAAAAATATGATTGTCTGATGGGACACGTGAGGTCAGAAAAAATCTCAAAATTAAAAAATGGATTGACAATTCAGCAAAATTCATTTTTAAAACAAAAACAGATAAATACCAGTTTGTGCCAATTTACAATCAGCCAAGCTAATAGCTACCAGTGGTAGACCATTCACTGATGGAAAATTTATGAAAGAATATCTGGTTTCTATTGCTAAGGGCATGTGTCAGGAGAAGGCATACTAAGTCAGTGTGGTGAGTCTTTTTGCACCAACAGTTACACGTAGGGTGTAAGAAATGGGTAACAATTTGCTTATGCATTTGCAAAGGAAATCTAAAGATGTGCTTTTTTTTTGCTGGTATTTGATTAAAAGCAATAATGTTCGCAATACACAGCTTTTTGATTTTCATTCCTGGAACTAATGAGCAATTCAAAATCATAGAAGAGCTCGCTCCACTGGTACGACAATGGGAGAGGATATCTACAAAAATGTCTGCCAAACTGTTGATCATTTGAGGCTCAACTGGTGTAATTTTACCAGTATGACAACTGATGGTTGCAGTCACATGCGTCCAATTATAATACACTACTTGATCCACCAAGCAAGCACTGTACTCCAAATCAGTTAAGTGGGACTGTCATGAAAGTTGTGGTGTCTTGTGTTTACTTCATTTGAGCAAATGCTGTCAACCAAAGACAATTTCAGGAGTTTTTGTCAGAATACTGTATACAAATTGACACATTTCTGCAGTTGAAAAACAAAATAGTTCCAAAGCTTAGTGATCATAAATGGAAATGGCACCTTGCTTTTTTAACAGATATAACAGAGTTACTAAGTTGTCTCAACATGCAGCTTCAAGGGAAAGGGAAACTCATCATTGGCCTGCATTCACA
This sequence comes from Polypterus senegalus, assembly GCF_016835505.1. Lineage (NCBI taxonomy): Eukaryota > Metazoa > Chordata > Cladistia > Polypteriformes > Polypteridae > Polypterus > Polypterus senegalus. The sequence continues at coordinate 112,022,903 of NC_053166.1, forward strand.
TGTAAAAGCACTTGAAGTAAAACTGAGCCTACTTCTTAATCAAGTAAGAGAGGAAATCTTCTGCCATCTTCCCTATACTCAGACACGATTTGTTGAAAAACCATCAGTTGTATTCCCAGTTGACAAATGTGTAGAAGACTTTGAATTGTTGAAAAACAAGTTCCACAAACAATTTAGAGAGCTTTGTGTACATGCAAAAGAGATTTCATTGTTTCAGAACCCTTTTGCCACAGATATTGAGATTGCTGATCCCATTTACCAGCTGGAACTAGCAGAATTCTAAAACTGTGACAGTCTGAACAATGCATTCAAGTCAAGCAGCCATATTCATTTCTATTTTTTCTCTCCCATCAGAGACTTTCCCTAATCTTAAAAAAACATGCACTGAAAATGACAACCATTTTTGGAAGCACCTACACATTTGTGAACAGATCTTTTCCAGATTAAAACAAATTAAATTTCGGACCAGATACGGAATCACTGATGTACACCTGCATCACCTATTATGACTGGCAGTGATAAACATGAAACCTGACACAGACTTCCTTGTCAGCCAAAAACAGGCTCAGAGTTCACATTGATTTAATTAAGTACTAAGATTAAGTACTTTTGAGGTTACAGGCCATATTGTAATTTCACTACATTTCAAAGAACTTGTTTAATTTAATGAAAAACAATTTGTCTCTTGAATGTACCTAGATTTATGGCATTATGCCCTATGTTTTCTATTTCATCCTCAATCCAGCCCCCTCAAAGTGTAAAGGACAGTAAGATGGCACCTTGAGTAAAAAGTTTGAGGACCTCTGATTTAGGACCCAATTATATCAATCAATTAACTTTATCTTCATATTTATATGATGAGGAAGGAAAATGGAGTGCACTAAAAACCCACCGAAAATGCATGATAATTTATGCTCCCACACATATGAAAGCATCAGTTGGGTACCTTCATAATAAATTAACGCTAGAATTCCTGAAGCATGCAGATTTTTTTGTTGTCCCAGACCACCTTAATTTTCATCCCAGCTCCTCATCACTACACTAACTACCTAGTGATAAGCACTTTTGTTTTGCAAATGTGTTAGTTAGCAGCATGCACAATGCACTCACCATTCCACCATTCAACCAATTGAAGTCACCACACTGCAAAATTCTCACCACTCAATTCTGTATAGATGTTTTTATCTGGCAATGAGTTGTAGGGAATTGTATAGATAAACATTTGAATGCATGTATGTGTTTGCGTGTTTCACAGTGAAATCACACCTGTCTCACAGATCTGCTCAGGTGGTACAGAGGTAGAGCTGCTGCTTTGGTTTCTTGGTTTGAATCCTGGGTCCTTCCTGCATTTAGTGCTTTGATTAGTGAGGTGCTATTATTATTATTATTATTATTATTATTATTATTATATAATGAAAACATACATTAGATTCAAATCTGTAACAGCCTATGTAAATTTGGGGTACTTGGGGATAATTTGGGGTGCTGAAGAGATATTGGTACTTTTATTTCTATTACTCATTAATGCTATTTAAATGTCAATAAATATTTGATCTCAAAATAGGTCTCAAATCTACAACAATGTCCTCAATTGAGAGAAAAAACATGCAAATTCTGGCTTAAAGGACAAGGCCACTGAATAATCTTTACAACTTAAGAATTTATTCACAAAAAACAAAAAAGAGAACACCAATGGAAAAAACACAACATATGGGAAAAAAGGAATTTTCTGAATTTAAAATCAGAGAGTGGCCTTGACTCCTGAAACTCCTGTTTAAGGGAACAAGGCATATAACTAAATACATTTATACAAAACTGAAAATTAATAAACAAAGAAATACTCAAAAATATATATTTACACAATAAAGACATTTCAATAACATACAAATTAACACAATAAATTAAACTATATTTAAGCCAGACTTGACACTGGTTAAAATATCATTGCTACCAATAAAAATATTTCTATTCACAATAAACATGAAGAAAAATCCATCAGAATTGAAATTTGGCTCCACTCCCTAGGCAAAGCAATGAAGAAATGATGTAGTGTAGTGGAGGTTAAAAGTGCTCTAAAACAAAAGATTTTGAGTAAGAGTTCTGGTTTTGACTTTAGGAGAGAACTCTACTTTAAATGTTGTGTGATTGTAGCTGCGTTTTCCCAAAATTACCAAAGTTCAGCAGCTTCAACTCAAAAAATGGGATTCAACAAAAGCCTGACCCGCAGAAATGATTCCACAGACAAAATATCTTCATTTTCAAAAGTTTAGTTAAGTTTCAAAGTAAAACAGTTCACACAAAAAAGTAAAATTAAAATAGCAAAAAAGGAAAAATTAATGTTAAGAAAAGTTCAATTCTAAGCTTAATCTTGTTACATCTCAATCGTTACTATTTAGTTAACAATTCTGAACCATTTCAAAACGTTTTATAACCATTTCTAAACGTTCAGAAAAATTTATGCTCATCCCATTTCTAACTTGAAAATGGGTCTTTCAAGTCCCTCTTTAATGGGACTTGCTCTTACCAAAACTAAGCTTATTATCACAATGTTACTCAGTTATAGTAAGAAGGTTCTATCTCTTACTAACTTACAGGTGGGAAAGACTATACCATAAGTTATGACTATGAAAGAAATTTATATTCTACTAGCCATGTGCGCCCAACTACGTTGCGCGTGTTAAAGTTGTCTGTGAAGGGCTACCTGTTTAAACGCGGCTGCCAGTGGTAAACTGGGCCCTTTGTCGCACAGCATTATGATTTTTTATAAGGGAAACAAAATTAAAAAAGAAAACCCTTGGGTATTGATTTGATAAGAACGGCCCACTCAGAATCACTATCCGAATTGTAATTATGTGGTAGTGTAGGAGCATTTATGTTTCTGTCCGTTCACAGTCCGTCTCGTTTTCAGGATGCTGTCGTTTCCTCTCACGATGTCTTCTCAACCTTTCTCCAATCTCGCAGGTTGCTTTGTGGCAATCCAAAGAGTAAGGCAATATACACGGAGCAATGGTTATTAAAGGGGGACACATAGGTATCCAGGCTCTTTAAAGCATAAATAGAGATCACTTCACTGACATGTGAGCATGTACAACTGTGAGACGCGCAGCACTCGCCGACTACAACGTAACAATAATAATTTCCGGAATGTGCTGTTACGTTGTCATTCATTTTACCCACTGTCTTTCTTTCATTCATATGTTACGTAGGCACGTACCTTTTATCTTCGGCAATCTCATTCTCTAACCAGGCCTCAGGAGCTAACCAGCGTAACACTGTCCACCATCCCTTTCGATATTCCGGCACATTGTTGACATCCGTGAGTAACAACAACGTACTAAACTGGAAGGTGGTCTACGCATGCATGGAATTCGCGGAAGATCTCTTTAGTTAAAGTTCATTTAAAGCACAACAATTTGTTTAGTTGGAATGTCTGCGTTTTGAGGTTTGACTGGAGTACTACAGTCTTCAGTAGTATAAGCCTGGAAGAGATTCTTAATGCAATGCCTATGTTTTAGCTGTCTCTCTACTGCCATCTAGTGCTTCTTCTAATTCATTCGCGGACAAACAAAGATCAAGACCCAAATGAAGATTATATATAGAGATTCAAATTAAGCAAACATTAATATGAGTTTAACTCAGAACTTTAACTTTCTAAGATTGGATCTTACAGTGATGTTTTGGTGTTTGGTCTGTTTCTCGTTAGCAGCAATGACCATTGCCTGGTTTTTGATTACCCTTTTGCTTGATTTCACTTGGCTCCTTCCTTTACCTGCCTGGTTCATTTCTTTCCATTTGAAAAAATCACTATACTCCCTTGTTCCTCCCTCTCACTCTAATTTCCATCATCTTCTATTATTTACTTTACTTATCTTTATGCATATCACCATCAATAAAAACAGATGTACTAAACAGAACATAATGATAAGATAATTTCGGCACACTCTTAAAAATAAAGTTTTTTTAACAATCCCATTCACATGAAGGTTCCACAAATAACAATGTATTTATTTTTGTAACAGGTTCCATAGTGTTAAATGCCTGAGCCCCATTTTGAGCCTGTGCAGTCCTTGAACCCTGCCTGAGGAATTTGGGCTTATGTTACCTGGGGTTAGGCCTACTTTTGGGTCTGGTCTGGTTTAGGATATTTTGAGGCCTGCACCCTCTTTTGCAATTTTGTGTGCTGCTAATTTACAACAGAGTGTGGTTGCCAACATTTTGATGCATGATATTATTACACACTTTTAAAATGATGGCACCTTGTTAAACCAATCATCATCTTATTGGGTTCCTAACATTATCTCTCAAAATTCTGTTTATTGTTAGTTGATCCTAAAATATCATGAAGACATTGATCTTTTGCTTCTCCATTTTTGACTATGTTTCTGCTTTATTGTTTTTAGTTTTGGCAAAATATCCTGTGGTTTCTGGTATTCTGACCTTTGTTTGTTTTTTAGGTACACCAACAATACCATTTATTTATATAGCACATTTTCATACAAATAATGTAGTTCAAACACCACTGTCTGTCCCTTTAAGAATCTATAATTCCTGGTTATTTGCTCCTGTTTCTTCCTTTTAGCTGTTATTGCTATCAAAATAACTTCTGAAGATGAAATGTTAGGAGACAATTTAGCACCCTAGTTAATATCCATGAATAGATGATAACAGATTGGTGAAATACCAATGGGTCGTAATTTTAAAATGACTCTTGCTGCATATGTCCAGTAACACAGTCAAAGTTTTCTTAATCTGTCAGTGTCTTGCAACCTACCTTACATTAAATATTTCCTTTTTTCCCATATAGCAGGACATTTTTCAAAGCACAAACAGCCAACTTAATTTGCAAAGAAACCTTCCCAGAATGAAATGGTTCTTTGTCAAGCTATGGCTGTATGAGGAACCAAACAACCCAACAAAGAACCATTAACTGTAGTACCATAATGGAACTATTTTTTAAGAGTGTACAATAGCTTATGTTATAATCTGAAACCAAGACTCTAAAGCTTTCAGGCAGCTGCTTTAACCTTTTCAATACTGTGCCCCCTGCATTGATTTGTTGTAACTAAGACGTCTAATGCCAGCATTTTGTAAAATAAACTGTACATTCTTGATTTTCCATTATATGGAACTCAAAATGTTTCTGAAAAATTACATGATTTTTGTTTTGCTGAGGTGTCATAACAATACATGTTGTAATACATTGTACTGCTAAAATAGATTAATACACCTCATGAAAGAAGATTCATTTTCTTCAGTATTTTGCTTTTTTTGGCCTCATCCAATTTACACATTTTTCTCTTTTGCAATGTAATTGCTATAGTTAATAGAGCGTGGTAATATTTTGACATAAAAATGCCAAAACTGTTGATACCATTCAAAGATGTTCTATCTAAGAAAAAAAATACTGCTGACTAATCTATGTTAAATATCCACTGAGTGTGTTTCAGTTATTAGAGCAAATCTGACAGAGAATTAATCAGGAGATTTTATGTGATGTGTTAAGTTAATTCATGTAGACTGCATTGGCCATTGCTTCTTTCATGTGCCTTTCTCACTTGACTCCCAAAAGAATGATTCTTTTTTCAGTAAATGCTTGATGTGTTTGACAATATGAATTGACAGATTTGATCGTAAATCAAATTAGAAAACCTAATTTGAACGTTTGAAAAGTCTTTAATGTACAGTCAATCAAATGACTTTGACTTTAGTGTAAAGCACCAAAGAAAAACAAAACACCCATGTTTTGTGACATGAGATGAATGTCAATAATAAATTCTTCAAAAACAAAATATTTTCAAATACCGTTTACAAGCACTTGGCTTTGTCAGAACAGAGGAAAGCTATAAGTTCGGCAATCATATTTGTGAACTATGAATCAAGTTAACTTGAAATTCATAAAGGATTTCTGCAGCACAGAAATAACAGTGTGACAAAATGATACAAGTAATGATATATTTTATTACTGCTCTATGTGCTTTACAAGCATATCAAATGTAGACTAAAGATATATTACAACATTAAACAGCCAGCGTAACAATGACCCTTATGTCATTTGTACAATATTTGATTTAGGCTAGACAGCAGTGCTAATTATCCTGCTAGAAAGCTTCTGAGTGAGGTCTTTTCATATACCCTACATGCTTTGTCATTTGCTGGAGTGTATTTAGGCATTGGAGGCTCCCAAATTTCAAAAGAGTTTATTAGCAATAGAAGAATAGAGAAAGGTAGTACATACAAAGCAAGACATAGTTACCCAAATGCAAATATAATAGGTAGTAAGCAAATATGGAGTTAAATGCTTCAAGAATGCTAATATCTGTGTACAGTCAGGTTGAATTGTAAGCAAACATGGACTCATCAGCAAAGAATAAAACTGCAAAAACAAAAAATAAAATAACAGAATAAAATAGCAGAATGCTTTACTATTACTGCATCAATGTATCTCATTTTGTTAAAAAATGTAAAATATTTAGGGTGACACAGCTGAGCAGTCATAGGCGGAGTTCAGGGGATGGCTGGGGGGCCTGGCCCCACCAATGGGTTTACCATGTTACTAAAATATTTCCAATAAAAAGTATTTTTTGAAGTCTTGGCTAATGTAAATATGCTAATAATCAACAAATATTATAAATACATTTATCCTACTCTAAGCAGCTCTCTCTTGCACATCATCTACCATTAAAATAAACATAGAAACATTCTGTATGACTTCAATTACCAGACAGTTTCAAATTTAGCTTGAGGGGGGTCATTTTAACTTCTGTATTTTGTATAAAGCATTATCCTCTTTTATATGTCAGATATCTGCTCCTGTTGCCAAACTAATCCTCAGTAGTCAGTCTGAGCTATTGAATTGTCCACAGAGTCACATGCAACATACCCACTTATTAAGGCCTGAATGTGCTGCCTTTATACACAGCTGTGCATCAGTCTGAATAACCCTCTATTCACATGCCACACATACCACCATGACATAATCAATAACAAACAAAAATGTCTCTTTGGTAAATTAAATAAAAGATTTTAAAACACTTAGACTCTCAAAACAGTTAACTCAATGCAAGAACACACCCAAATGCTATGCCTTCCTAATATTTTTAACCTTTTAAAAAAATATCCATCCATTATCCAACCCACTATATCCTAACTACAGGGTCACGGGGTACTGCTCGCTCCAATCCCAGCCAACACAGGGCGCAAGGCAGGAAACAAAAACCCGGGCAGGGCACTAGCCTACCACAGTTAAAAAAATATGGAACTGCTTATTCTGCCACAATTGCAATAAGTAAAAGATTAAGCTGAAAAAATAGTTTTCTGTTATTTATATATCATTAAGGGAATATGGACAGTTTTTCATAATTTCAAATGTTTAAACTTGTTACTGTAAATGAGATTTATGTATAACTTCTCTCTCTCTCTCTCTCTCTCTCTCTCTCTATATATATATATATATATATATATATATATATATATATATATATATATATATATATATATATATATATATACTCTCTCTATATATAAAATTCTAAGCCTAAAAGTGCAACGGTGATGTTTTTAATGTCACTTTTTTGTCATGCTTTAAATTGGGCTTATTTTAAAACCTACATATATATGTTTGGTATCATTCTTTTCAGAATTTGTCAAATTTTAATGTAATGCTGTTAGATTTTCAGAATTGTATTCTGTTTTTAAATTATAAACTAAAAAATATCAAGAACTCATGTCTCCCGAGACAGGACTTTGTGCCAAAAGATTTAACCACGCCCGGGGCCAGAAATAAAATACGAGCAGTAGGACAGCTGCTGTACAGGCTTTTAAATGTTCGAAACGCAGTGCAAGATACAGAACACATGGTGCGGCAACAGCAGCAAGCCAGCAGCTGATTGAGCAAAGAGGAGGTAAAAAAAACTGTATTTGTTTCCCATTGCATCACCGTTTAGGAGGGGGTTTCGTAGGAGTGACCCCTTCTCCTTGGGGTGCGTTTAGCCCCCCTGTTCACAACATGAGCAACAGAGACACAAAGTGGCTAGCATGGAGTACAGGCCTTTTTGGCAAGCAAAGCGAGCAGGGGGAACCTCCTATTATAGTTATATATATATATATATATATATATATTGAAGCAAAGGGTTTTCATATTTGTAGACGGAAATCGACAAAGGAAGAGATGAATCATGTATCTTAAAATAATTTTTTATTCCAGAGATTTTGACTCCTATCAAGAATCATCATTTGAAGAACTTGGTTAGACTTGTGGAAATCCAAGGCAATATACAGCAATTAAGGAGGGCAGGCTAGGGGGGAATGTGGGGGTGGGGGTCAGGGATTGATGAGGTGGGGTTTGGAGGGTGTTGGTCATAAGGTCTTATTTATATGTGCACATTGTTTATTTATAAGCCTGCACATGTTGGGTTTGTGCCCAAATGTCTGTTAATGGCATTTTCATTGAATAGCCATGTTTCAGCCAGTTCTCTGGCACTTTTAGTATTAGCTTTAAAATTTACATGCACCGAGTCCTATTTAAATGTATACATTATATAATGTATATTGAAAAGATGACTGACTCTGTCATCAACAAAATCACTATTTCCCATTTAGTTAAAAAATTGAAATGATTTGCATATGTGAAAGAATGTGTTGAATTGTCAAAGTGGAAGGAAAGATTTTGAGGAAATGCTGGTTGCATCTGCACAATGTTTATGATGACACTTGATCTTGGTGACTACAGCAGACTCCAACATTCAAATTACACATAAACAATGGCCAAGTTAGTAACTCAACAAAGTCTCCTTAAGAATTATTTGGTGTAGCGCAACAGATTTTGAGAACTCATAAAAAAAATTCATATAATTGCCTCTTTATATCCATCCATACTTCTTTGGAGCAACTTCCAGTTTATGATTACAGGGAACGCCATCAGAACAGTTTAGTGTGTAACCAACTTTATAATGCAATGGGGAATTTTGGATTACCTATGGAAAAATCAATGTGGATTCGTTTAAAACAAAAATAAAAAATGCATAAATCTGATCTTTTTCTCATTTCCATCAGGTGAGTTAATTTTTTTCATTAGTTTGTTAGCTGACAAGAAAACAGATCTTGCTTTTTATCAAATTTCTCCTCTGCTCTCTTCACAGCACAAGGATTCATAGATTAGATCTCTCACGACATGCAAAGCTCAGCATTATATCACATTCTGTCAACTGGGAGTTGAAGGCAGAAATGTGGAGTATGACTTTAGATAGTAAGACAGAAGTATATGTATCTATGTATGCATCAGTTCTGTTTTCAAATTTGTCTAACACATACAAAAGTGACAAGTAAATCATGTTTTTTTTCCGTTTCTGTTACCATTTTTCACAATTCATGATTCCCCAGTATCAACACTTTTCATTGTACTTGTTCCTTCTATGTACTGTTCTGAATGTTGCTATTTGATCCTACAGTGACATATTGGGTTGGAAGCTGCCACTGTAAAGTGCATCATGCTAAATGAGGGATTGCCTTGTAGTGTCTTGCTATGGAAGCTAGCTCTGCAACAAGGTGTAAGAAAGGAGCAGATTAAAGATTTGCTTGGTATGTCTGCATAGCCTCCTGTGCTTCTCACATTTTCATGAGCAGGATGCTGACTTCCTTTTTATTCAGCTATTACATCTTTACTTACTTGTAATGATTGAAAAATGTTTTTCAATTAAACAGCAAACCAGTAGTCATTAACTGACCCTGGTGGTTGTAGCCTAATGTTTGAAGTATGTTACTGTGATTTGTGAAGTGTTGTATATGATCACTGTGAACTGATTTTGTATATGATTTTACTCGCATGAAGTTATATAATAGAAACCAGACACACTAGGCAAGCCAGCTAACAGAGAGAAACTGATACTGCCAGACAAGCAAAGTGACAAGAAAGATGAGCAACAAATAAATGGTCACTATTCAGGCAGGCTATTAAGGGAAAGGAGGAATGTCCAGTGACCTAAACGTTCAGTTTCTAATTTAAAGTAACTGTGTTTTCTATTTTTTGTGCATGCTGTTCTAGCAAAATGCACTAATGTTTTGAGCTTGCATGCTCATGTCTAAGGCTGTTGAACTGTAGAGAAGTCATAAAAGGTCGAACAATTGTCCTGCACCTCGGTGCTGACCTGCCGAAGGATGGAAGACATCGCTTCTGCCCATGCCTAGGAAAAAATGCTTCCCTGCATTCTCTCTCGAAGTTGGACAGTCGCTAATTGCAGGAAACTCTGACTTAATCACACTTTGGCCTATACAGCTCTCCTTTGATTATTATATTATTCTGGATGTTAAGCCAATATAAACAGAAGTTAAAGTATAATCTTCCTTTAGTGTTGCTGATTCATTCTTCCTTTTACAATCACTGCTGTACTTCTAGGGATAGATATACTGTGTATTGGTTTAATAAAGGATGCAATATTTAATGATCCTCTTCTCAGGAGCACTCCCTCCTTGATACATTTGGAGCTGCAAGCAGGAGTGTCTCTAAATTACTATCCATGATTAACAATTTTTGTTTCTAATAGGTGCGTCAGATGATATTGGCCAGGAAGTGGTTATGTGCAAAACTATTATTTTTAGTGATTTGATTCATTTTGTTAAGATCACCAAAATTATTTGAATCTTTGAATCACAGATTCATTCACTTCAAAAACAACAATTTGTATTATAATTTAAAATCTAGAATTGTATCATAACAGTGTAACAACTGTAACCACCAAACAATATTAGCAATATAAAAAGCAAGCAAGAAAATAAGCAATTCACAAATAATAATAATCATCATCATCCTCTTTATTGAATTTTGACAATAAATACAATTTCAACAATAAACAGAACAAAAATCTATTGTACAAATAGAAAAATAGAATAGCACACATTTCATGATAAAACTGTATGAACATTGAAATATGACTAAATAAAATTAATTTAAGTTATGGAATAAATTTCCCGCAATTTCCTTCTTTTTTATCCCGTCCACTCTGATGCATATATCATCAGTTAACTGAATTGAGATTCAGTGTACTGTGAGTCATTTGTCTGCAGTTCGTTCCTTGGTTCAGTACGCAAATTGATTCTTTCACTGAACTAGTTCAGTGAACTGTACTGCGAGTCTGTTGTCTACAGTTCGTGAACGAACTTGCAGTGGTTCTCCAGATACTGTAAATAGGGGGATACTAGTTTATTCAATCAGTCAGTGTACGTACTGCTGCGGTCATAATCAATCAGTCAGAGTGAACCTATCAATTGGAGGTGCTTGATGTCATCTAACAAGTCAGTCATTAGCTAGTTGTCATTATGACTATTTTACTGAAACAGTTTCCTGATGGGCTATTTCCCAAAGACAGCAGCCATTTACGTGAAGTTAAATAAGTATAAAACATAACATGCACTGCGCATGCCTCGTAAAAGATTTGTTCTTTAATGTCATTGTACCAGTATGTTCATTCAGAGACCAAGACAGGTACAAAAGATCTAGTTTGTTCATTCATTGCACATCACTACAAAGAAGGTACCTGCCACTATGCGAGTGGTAGTCCATGGACACCTGTGGCTAGGTAAATCGACATCCTGGCTTCAACTGGAAAGGAAGCTGCTTTCCCCTACATTGTAAGTTGGCAGGCTTAAAGCTAGGTTTAAAATGATGGGAGAAAGAATAGCAAGCAATTGGAAAAAGTACTGCTTGTGATCGCATTGAATGCAAGTTGGACTGAAAGGTCCAAATGATAAGAAAAGGTGAGGAGTTAAAAGAACTTCTAGCCTGGCATGTGATATCCATCATTGTAGTTAAGCAAACACTGTGGACACAGTTAAGTTGAACTGAGATCTTCTCAATGGTGTGGGAGAAGGTGCCATGGAACAACGTGAGAAAAATGTGGCAAACTTATGGATGTTCAAAAGCTTGCTAGAATTAAACACATACAAATACTTGTTAGAAGCATAAATGTAAAATGAAAGCCTTGTTGGGCAACTCTGTTATTTACAAACTAAGTATAGATATTAGTAGTTGCAGATACTGTGGTATGTGCAAGTAGCATGCATTATATTACCTTGCTGAGAGATGAGTCACCCATAGTTGAAATGAATAGCTTCAGTGTCTTTAAAGCCTGCACAGTCTCAATCACGCTGACTAAAGAGTGATATAAAAGTTCAATAATCCATCGGAACTCAGCAGCCAGAGGCGAAAAATACAGTGAATCTGTCCACTTTAAAAGGCCATCTCGAGCTGTGCTGCATTCACCTTCCACTGCAGCTGATGGACTCCCATCATTTCAAGCAAGTGCAGCACTTTCTCCTCCATCACTGATGACAGCCACCAAAAACATGTTTGAAGATATTAATATACCATTCCTTAAAGAAACAGAAAAAAGAAATGAAAAAGTTGTTTGTTATCTTTTAAATCTGTTAACACTGATGTTATGAGCAATTGTTGAAAAGTATTTTGAAATATCAGATCTAAAAATATTTCCAGGACTCTAAGTTAATTTGGGTTAAAGTATTAAGTAATTACCATATTTACTCATGTACCACGCGCCCTCGTGTAAGACGCGCACCGTAATTTCTACAAAGTAAATCGCAAAAATCATTTTGCCCCGTGTGCGAAGCGCTTTGTGATTGTATAGGAAGTGTTTAGAGAGAGAAAGAGTGCGAGTGCGCGAGCAAGCGAGTGAGAGAGAGAGCGCTAGTGTGTGAGCAAGCGAGCAAAAGAGAGAGCACGAGTACACAAAGCAAGCGAGCGAGAGAGAGAGTGCGAGTGCGTGAGCAAGCGAGAGGGAGAGAGAGAGAATGCGAGTGTGTGAGCGAGAGAGCGAGCCCAAGCAGAATCAGATCACCACAGAAGAATCTTCCTTGATGTCGCTGAATCAGCTTACAATGGAGTAGCCTTGTCTCTGAGATTAGTGCAGTGTGGAGCTGTACTGGACTTTATTGTATTTCAGTGATGAAAGGGATCTCAATGAATGAAGTGCAAACATAAAAAGTTTAAATACGCCTGAGAATAGGTATTGTTAAAGACAATGTATGAACATATGTGGTTTTGATATTGATAAATATCTGCGTAAATGTATGCAATGGCTGACGTCCTGGCTGGGATGGTGGGTGTTCCCTTACCCAGCTTGGAGGCCACAGATTGGACAATGGAGACTTATTTTTGTGGAAAGCTGTTTCCCTGTATTGTTTTGTCTTGTTAAGATTATGAGTAGCCCAGAAATATTTCCTGAAGGCAGGAATGCTGCCTTTTGGTGTGAAAGAAAGTGCCTCTTGGGAATGGACTTGGATTGAAAAGGAGATAAAAGAAGAGTGTTGATGTTTGCTGATAAAGGGGTCTGAAAAAGATTAAAGGCTCTTGTTCAGAGTCTAAGGTGGCAGATGCCCACTATATATCATTATTTATATGTATATATTTATATATACTGTATGTGTCTGTGTGAACAGTATGTGTACCTTTGGATGTGTTAACTGACTAGTAATTTTAAGCAGATCCCAAAAGTGGGTGATGCCACAAATAGTAACAGGGGATCATATCCAAATTTTAGACGTGATGCCTAGAGACATTTAAATGTTGAAATGTTTGAACAAGTAAATGTAAAAGTGCTAACAATATCTTAATTACTGATACATAATTAATTCAGTACCAAACAAATATTCAAAAATGTATGAACAGAGACTCTCAGTTGTGCTAGGCAGAGGTCAGATGGTAAAGCTTAAAATAGATCCAGCATTGAATTAGGTAACAATTTATTGACCCTGCTGAGTCTCAGTAGTAAAGTCAAGAAATAGGGCAGAACAGCTTACAGCAATGGTCAGTAAAAACAGTAAGATCTGAATTCCAAAAAATTAAAGTATTATATGCATAAAAAGATGTGTAACCTCAAAACTATAGATTGTGTTTTTCCCCACATTCAGCAAACTGTCTGTGGCTAATGGATGGAATTCACAGGATACGTGAAATAAAATTTGAATGAAACAAGTGTAGAAGAAGGTATGGGCAAAGAAATCAGATGTCATCAAACTAATGGGTGGTGAATGTTAGCTTATCAAACACATCTTAATGAACAGTAATTATTGGAAATATGTACCTTGCAAGCTGATTAGTTGTTCAAGTGTAAGGGTTTGAATTCCTATTTAAAAAAAAGGGTAGAACCAGAATCTCAAATAGTTCTGATTTTACATTTACGTACTGGGCTGATGCCTTTATCGAAGGCTACTTACAACATTTATGATGCAATTGGTCACATTTTCTGTTTTGGTTTTCCAATTGGAACACAGGCAGGTGATGGTCACACAGTGTCAGCTGCAGGATTTGAACCCACTACCTCACAGCTTGAAGTCCAAGTCTTAACCACTATGCCACATTGCCTGCCTTGTAAGGTGCAAACAGGCTCTGAATGTTACCATATTATGCTCTACTGATTTGTTTTCCTATTCTTCATGTACATTATGTTAAAAGAAAAGGTTTACATATTTTGGGTGTTCAAGAAAGTGAACTTTGAAAAACACTAGATTATCAAAAACACTTCAGTGATAATGGAATGTGTTGTACAACATGGTAAAAGTTTATTCATTTGTAACTTTAAGTAGTTAATTTTATAATGCTTTTGTTGATATATATAGGTCTATAAAATCATATGGAGTGGAAGAGCCTCAAATGCCCCAAACAAGCCAGCCAAGTTTGCAGACGATACCAAGATAGGTGGATTAGCAGATCAATTGGAATCCGTTATATCATTACAGAAGGACTTGGATAGCATACATACTTGGGCAGATTTGTGTCAGATGAAATTTAATGTCAGTTAATGTAAAGTATTACACATAGGAAGTAAAAATGTTAGGTTTGAATACAAAATAGACGGTCGGAAAATCGAGAGTAAACCTTATGAGAAGGATTTAGGAGTCATAGTGTACTCTAAGCTATCAACTTCCCAACAGTTTTCAGAAGTCATTAAGAAGGCTAACAGAATGTTAGGTTATTTAACACGATGTGTGGAGTACAAATCCAAGGAGGTTATGCTCAACCTTTATAATGCACTGGTGAGGTCTTATCTTGAGTACTGTGTGCAGTTTTGGTCTCCAGGCTACAAAAAGGACATAGCAGCGTTAGAAAAAGTCCAGAGAAGAGTGACTAGGCTGATTCCAGGGTTACAGGGGTTGAATAATGAGGAAAGATTAAAAGAGATGAGCCTATACAGTTTAAGCAAAAGAAGATTAAGAGGTGACATGATTGAAGTGTTTAAAATTATGAAGGGAATCAGTACAGTGGATCGAGACTGTTATTTTAAAATGAATTCATCAAGAACACAGCTGGAAACTTGTTAGGGGTAAATTTCGCACAAACATTAGGAAGTTTTTCTTTACACAAAGAACTATAGATACTTGGAATAAGCTACCAAGCAGTGTGGTAGACAGTAAGATGTTAGGGATTTTCAAAACTCGATTTGATGTTTTTTGGAAGAAATAAGTGGATAGCACTGGTGAGCTTTGCTGGGCTGAATGGCTTGTTGTCGTCTAGAGTGTTCTAATTTAACTATTGTGAGTTTTAAGCCAATACTAAACAGAAGATAAAGTATAATCTTCCTTTAGTTTCACTGATTCTTTCATCTTTTTAGAATCACCATTCCATTAGGAAAAGATATAATATATTTTGGTTTAGTAAAGGTTGCAATCTCTAACGAACCTCTTCCCAGGGAGTGTGCGCCTTCTGCTGGATACAGTGCTCCATTTCTTATGTGTTGAAGATCCTCAGTGCACTAAACTTAATGAAGATTTATGATGCTATTAGAACTGTATTGGAGCCTTACTTCTGAGCTTCACACAGCATTCTGCTACAAAAGTTCTCTCCAGCCTACACATACAAAGGGCTGGTAAGTCCATACTTTAAATAGTAATGCATATTTGATAATGAGTTCGGAAAATCTAAATTTGTCAGATAACACATTACTTTTCTAATCATAAATGCTACCAGGATGCAAATATAGAAAGGGCTGTCTCAAACAATTTACTTTGGGGTCACCATCACTTGTATCACTCATACTTCTAAAGCACATACAGTATGCTTACCTTGAGACCTGTTATTCAGAACATCATGAGAATATGGCACCTGAATAGTGATTCAACATGTCCTGCACAGCAAAGGCTGCCATTTGACAATACCATCTTAAATATCTTTTAGAAGTGGGTGGCAGCTGATCAGGCCAAAAATGATCAGAATAGAATCACTTTAACTGCTACTGCTTTTTTCCCTTTTGCCCCCCCGAAATCTCTTCTATACAAGTTGGATGAAGTTTTGATTACTAGTCAACAGTTGATACCATTGCGCCTCCGAAGTGATCGTAATAAATACATGTCAATGTCGCACCCTAACGCGGGTTCTTTCTCTGCAGTTATATTCTTGAATAGAAGCGCACTTGTTCTGTTATATTTGTACCTTTTGTGAAAGTGTTTCTTTGATATTTGGAATTCAGGCTTCACACATTATACACTTCATGTCTACATTTTTTCAAGTATTACTAAAACATGAAAAACGTTTCTGTTTTAACAATGTGTTTACATAGATCGTTGTAGATACGGAATACACATGAAATGCAAGTGTTAATTAAATAAAAGGTGTCATTTTGCTTGACTTCTCACTCTATATAATTCTAAGCAACTGACACGCAGGTAAACAGACTTAAGCTGAGAAAACTGTGATAGCAGGCTGCTTGCTGTTTGCTGCTTTTTCCACACATTTACAGGACAAAAGACACTGATGAAAAGGTGAGAAGCGATTTAAGGTGGGACGGATCTGCAAGTTTTTTTCGTAGGCTCTGGTAATTCTAGTGTTAAAGAATAAATAACAACGGCAAAGGGTAAATTAAGATGGCTGGGAGGACAGGAAAAAAAATGTAGTATTTAGCATTTAGACTGGAGGAAAAAAAAATCTGTAGGGATTCCAAGGCCAAAAAGACAGCCCCTACGTGGTCTTTTACCTAACATAAATGTTTGTAAATCAGTCCTCTTTGTTTTCAGGCTTCACTTAATAGTAATTAATTAAGTTGATCATGTGGACAGCTGAGCCACCTGTCTTGATCAGGTGCTGGTGCCGCAGATCACCACCACAGAAGAACCAGAAAAAACAGCAGAGAACCTATATAGTCTATCAGGAAATAAAACTAAAATGTAGCTACAAAACCCCATATTAAAATAATGGGTTTTTTTTGCATTTTTTTTAAATGATCCATAGTACTAGCTAGTACTGAGAAAGTCAAGTTTTTGGTGAGTCAGTGTTATGATCTAACTTACATGAATATAAATGAACATTCCAAAAATCTCTTTGAAAACATTATTGAAAACCACATGTCAGGAGATAGAGAACAGAAAACGCCCATGTCATTGAATATCCTTTGGAGTCCAGTTAAACCAATCATTAACAAATATGACACGGTTAAAAATTGGACTAAAGCAGGTCAGCCAGAAAAACTGAGAACAAAAGGAAGAGTAGTGAGTGAGGCCACCAAAAGACCTGTGAAAACTCTGAGGGAGATACAAGTTACAGTGCCTGAGACTGGCGAAATTCTTCATATAGATGTTGTGGTTCACCAATCACAGCTTTATGGGAGAGTGGCAAAGAGAAGGTTGCTGTTAAAAAAAACACACACATGATATCTCAGCTAGAGTTTGCCACAAAGCACATGGAAGAGACTGAAGTAAGCTGAAAAAATGTTCTGTGGTCTGATGAAATCAAAATTGAGCTTTACTGTCATCAGACAAAACATTGTGCTTGGCTTAAGTGCACATTATCAATAACAAATATCCCACTATGAAGCACGATGGTGGCAGTAACAGGCTATGGGGCTGTTTCACTTTAGCAGTTCCTAGAAGGCTTGTGAAGGTAGAGAACAAGGGTGTTGTACCGTGTTAGCCATTATGAATGTAGAGAAAAGCCAAGCAAAATGACACCTTTTATTGGCTAACTAAAAAGATTACAATATGCAAGCTTTCGAGGCAACTCAGGCCCCTTCTTCAGGCAAGATGAATGCAGCAAAATACAAGAAAATCCTAGAGGAAAACCTGATGATGTCTGCAAGAAATCAGTGGCTTTGAAGAAAATGTGTTTTCCAGCAAGATAACAACCCCAAGCATAAAGCCAAAGCAATACAGGAATGGCTTAAAAACAGAGTGTCAGAGTCCAAGTCCAGATCTCAATCGAATTGCAAATATGCGGCTGGACTAGAAAAAGGCTGTTCACTCATGATCCCCATGCAACCTGATAGAATATGAACAGTTTTGCAAAGAATAATGGGGGTAAATTGCAGTTTGCTGATGTGTAAAGCTGATAGAGAGACCTGTGCACACTCAGGACTCAGTCCTGTCATGGCTGCCAAGGCTGCCAAAGGTGATTCTACTCAATTTTATTCCCTGCTTATTTTCTGTCTTCTGCACTTAACACTTGTTATACCAAGTTTCTTTCTGTCAAGAGAGTGCTGGTGTTTTTTTTGTTTTTTTTTAATTTATGATAAACATGAACCAAAACAAAAAGATGTTAATGAATAAAATGAAAAATACCGAGAAAGTTGTAAGATCTCCTCGAACAGATCTTTCAAAAAATATTTACTTTTGGATGCTAAATATAAATCTTGAATAAAATTACTGTATTATACCTTTTAGTTTATTACCTTATACAGTGGAACCTCTGTTCACGACCATAATTTGTTCCAAAACTCTGGTCGTAAGCCAATTTGGTCGTGACCCGAAGCAATTTCCCCCATAGGATTGTATGTAAATACAATTAATCCGTTCCAGACCGTATGAACTGTATGTAAATATATATTTTGTTTTAGTTTTTAAGCACAAATATAGTTAATTATACCATAGAATGCACAGGGTAATAGTAAACTAAATGCAAAAACATTGAATAACACTGAGAAAACCTTGAACAACAGAGAAAACTAACACTGCAATAGTTCACGCTATAGCGCTAAGAACCGTTCGCTAAAAAGACTTCTTTTTAATGAGTTTTAAGCACAGGGAAAAAATGAAAATTAGAAAAATCCGTAATTTAATAAACCAATGCACGCTACGAACCGATCGCTGTAAACAGAAACGAAAACAAAAACAAGCCCAGTGCATTCTTTAACTGCATTCTCTACTTTATGCGTCCAGCTGTCTCTCTTGTGTGTGTGTGTGTGTCTCTCTCTCGCGCACCTGTGTGTGTGTGTCTCCCTCACGCGCGCCTGTGTATGTGTGTCTCTCTCTCGCACGCCTGTGTGTGTGTCGCTCTCTCTCTCTCTCTCTCATGCGCCTTTGTGTGTGTGTCTCTCTCTCGCGCACCTGTGTGTATGTGTGTCGTGCTCTCGCTTGCTCACTGCACAGGAAATGCACAGGGAGAGACTAAAAACGTACAAACCGAAAGGGAAACTGGCTTGTTCATATACTGAGTGTATGGACGTGAACAGAGGCAAAAGTTTGGTGAACTTTTTGGTCATAAACCAATTTGTACGTGAACCGAGGTTCCACTGTATAATCGCGGATAAGGGATAAGTCTCCTGCAGAGAAGTCAGGACTTGATGTTATCATATAATTTTTGGTATTTTATAATATCGGTCATTTAAGTCGAATAAGGAGAACACATGCTATTGGTCCAAGAGATTAATATGTCAACGCCCACCTGAGAGAGTAACCACGGAGCACACTGCCTTTTTTTTCTATGTGGGTGTGGCAATGCGCTGTATCAGCACGTGCTCCTAACGTCTCTCTCTCTCTATTGTGCCAATGTGACCACATGGTAATACCCAAATTATTCTGAAGCAACGTTTGCACAGAGTTGTGTTTTTTGTATCTCACACCCTCATACACCTTTATCGTAAGAGCATCCCTTATCTATGATGGAGCGTCCGATCAGACAAAAATATGAAGCTGGCTTTAAATTAAAAGTCATTAAAGTAGCAAAAGAAATTGGTAACTGCGCAAAACAAAATTTGATTCATCTGAGAAACTGATGTGAGATTGAAGGAGTAAAAAAAGAAAAAATTTAAGTGTTGCATTTTTGAACAGGCATATAAGTCGGAATCTGATTTTATGATTGATTTTTTTGGGTTTCAAGATCCGAATTATATGTGAGTATATACGGTAATATTTTGTCAATAATCTTCTAGCTAAATTTGCAGTTAAAGTTGGCTGAATATTTCTAACTAAGGAGGGTTTTGGGTATCTGTGGACTAGTACTATCAATCCATTTCATCCTCAACCATTGTGCATACATATACTTACATAATGTTTATGCTTATGTTACATATCCAGGCCATTGTCAAACAAAGCAAACCATGACTTGCTATCCACCCTTGCTCAGACAAAGCTACTTCAGGTTCATTGTAAATGGAAAGGGATTATACTTCATCACTACTAATCTACTCATATTGGCATTAACACTTCTCCTCCCATATCCTTGCCTGATGGGTTGCAGGACTTCTCAAACATAGTTCACTTGCATTTGTTCAAAAGGATGCATGATTTCTAATCAATTAATTCTGCTTTCTTGAAATAAAAAGGGCCAAGCACTTTAACAAAACATATCTCATCAGCTCATTCACTACCATCATCCAGTGTCCCTTTTAATTACACACATAAATGATCCATTTTATTATAAGTATTTAACTATTTTAAATATTATTTTTTACAAATATAAACACAATACTATTCTGAGTGTTCCACATCTGAAAACAAGGATGCTTCCTCTGTACTGCTTTGTAGTTCAGAGACCAGCCTTATGTTTGGGAGGTGCTGTACTGCTACTAAGGACCCATAGTAAAATGTGACATATCGAAAGTGATTAATTGAAAACTTCACCATTTTATAGTTTTATTATGTGTATTTATATTTCAAAATACCATTTTAAAAGTCTAGCACTTCAAAATAGAATTCCTCAGGAGCAATCCTATAATTTTTAGTCTACATGCCAAATTCTACATTGTAGGAAAAAAGAAAATTGCACTACTGAATGACAGCTCTGTAACAGCATGAGTTCCCTTGTTTGATGGCATACAAGGTGACGGAACTGCTCACTGTATCAAATGTTAAATGGATGGTTCAGCTGAGAAGGAGGAATTACTATACAATATGAATGACACATGCATAAGCTATAATTCTTTATCCAATTTGTGGTTAGCCCCTTATACTGAGAACCGAGCCCCAGTTCTCTCCCAGTAAAGCTGGCATAAAAATGATTCATTTGAGGTTATTTTTTGCTTATTCTTCATGTGGATCATGGCCCTTGTGTACATGTATGGTACTGTAGTACACAGGTTTCTAATAATTGCTTGAATTACAGTAGCTACACTAGTGCAGACCTCTAATTTCAGTTTATTTGTATTTTACTACTATTTTCAATTATGTAGCATTAATAACTATACGAAATATCATGACACTTAGTAAACAAGATAGTTGTTTAGGAAAAAAACATTCTGCATGATTCTATAAAGTATGTCTAACTGTGTCTGTCCTTTGTAACAAAGATATTCTATCCCTATCGTGTCCTCAACAGTTAATGGGGGAATGATGAGATAGTAATACTAATACTATATGGTTTTTTTTTAATACAAATTTATAAATAAGAAATGTCTCTATAGATACAAATGTGTGCCAAAGATTTTTTTATCTATATAACTATTTGGGGATCTTTAAAAAACATGAAGAGGTACGTGAGTTAAAGATTATATACCATCTATCTGGAATATAATTGGTACAAACTAATACGTTCTTTGACTGTGTTATTCAAATTAAACTAGCCTAGTTAGCCACCTTAATGTTATGTTTACCCCAGAAAAATTAGCCAAAAAAGTTGACTTTTTTCACAAGAAAAAGACATTATTATGTGTAACAGAAACATGTAAATACCAAAACATCAACATAAATACAGTAGGAGAGGTATGTCTAGTGTCCACTGCTGTTCTGATGTAGATTTAATACACATCCTGCATGTAATAGGTTTTGAGACAGTTCCAAACATACAGCCCGAAGTTGCAATCAGGACAGTAGAAGCATGCTCTTTTGTGAACTTTTCTTATAATCTTTTTTTTTGGTGCTTGCACATGACAGGGTAGAATGTTAGTGCCTGACTTGCATGATAAATGCTGGCAATCACAGTGCAAAGCTTAGAGACTACAACATTTCCCCTGACATGAACATTGACAGTTGCCGCATTGTGTGCAGTGCTTAGGGAGCTAACAGCTTGTCTTTGCGCTTAATTTAAAATTATTTTGCCTTTTTGTCATGCAACTAATGTCACACCATGGTGAAGCTTTATGATGGTTTGGTCTCATAGTTCCATATCATGAAACAGTTTCAATTTCCATGTCAAAGTCTGATGACCGATTTACATTATCATCATCACTCAATTCTTGCAATGATTAGCTTTCAGTTTGTTCTTAAACTGCCTTTACTGCTTTTTATTTGCCATTGTGTTTTTCTTGGAGTCCCCAGCTCTGTCCCACTCAAAAATATTGATAACCATAACGAGGCAGATTGCATTGATTATTTTATAGTATGATGTATCTCATCCACTAGTCGGCAGCAGAATACTGCTCCCCAGAGTTATTTGGGGCTAACACTATAAAGCGTATCATTACACATCACCCCAGCCTGAACTGAATTGAACCACAATTGCATAGAATTCCATCCCCGAGTCATGCTCAGGATTAACGTCAAGGAGGTTAAAATCGTTACTTTGTTATATTCTCCAATCTTGTCAAGCTGCTCTGATCTGATTAAATTTCAAGCTCTTTCAAGCTTGCTGTAATAAAGTACATCCATCATATGGAGCTATGTGTAACTGTAAAGTTGTCTTTTCTTTATTTAAAATATTACTTCCTCTGGCAATAGTAATAAAACTGCAGAGCACCTCTGCAGTAAACAGATTCACAACATCACCAACACTTCACGGGCTGGCTTCTCCCCTTGCTCACCTTCTTCCATTGGTCTTATGTCTGGCTTTTGCTGTTTTTCTCCCATTCGAAAAGTTCCTTGTAAAAAAGAGCAGGTTTCCTACTTGATGTCACTTAAAGCCATGAACATATTTGATAATTTGTGTAAGATCCATTTTCCTAGTTATACAAGATTCATGAATATTTTACTAGATGACAAAGCATAATCTCTGGGAGATTCCTAAAACCCCATAAGTTGAGTAAAATTGGTATATTCTAGCTATTTCTATCTGCTTTGACTAAACCTTATTCTTCAGTTAGTGACCAGCCTTGCCATGTGTAAGATGTAGAAGGCATATGGTTTTAAACCGTGCCTGTGCATGTGCCTACGGGTGTACGAGCCTTTTGAGTGTGTAAAGTAACTCGTAAAACAGCACTTATTTAATTGGTGAGCCATACGTTTAAAGCATACAGAAGAAGAAACTAAGAATCTTTAAGTATATAAGAAGTTAAGAATCTTTAAGTAAAAAAGTAAAGAATTTTTAAGTACAGAAATAACTAAAGTTTCTCAAGAAAAATTACGTTTAGAGAAGATACATTTTTCCTTTTTTTGCCTTTAATTCTATGTGTATAACTAATTTTTCTTTATTCTTGTGTGGATTATTTGCTTTTAACTTCACTAAATAATTTTAAAACGAACTTTCGAACTGAGAGATTTCTTTCGGCATGCATTTTACCCGTGCTTGATCTTGCCTTATACTTCGGTGGCTACACTTAGGTTCAATAACAACATTGATAGTGTTAAATTACAATCAGAAGGTCATTATTAGGTGTCTGAGTATTAAGTCCAAGACCAGAATTTGGATTTACCTCTAGGTCAAAGCCTCTGCTCATTGCTTTTGTCATCAATTTGAACGAATATGAAGCATAGCCTTTTGGAATCCCTAAATGCACTTGACTACATTTAGTAGCAATGGGCATGTTGATTATGTTTACCAAATCAGTTTTTTATATTAATCTCAGTGACATGATTAATTTTGTATCCTTGTTCATGTATTAAACAATACTACAAACTTTCTGAAGCAACTCATTAAGTTGAATCCAACAGCAAAACTATATCACAGAAATTTAAAGAATTACTGACTCAGATGTTTCATGTGTCGCTAAACTGCACCCCAGAGTAAAATATGAACAAGGACTATTATATATAAGTATATTATGTTGAAAGTGTCAGTGGAATGAACATGATGACTCAATATTCATGTAATAAGGAGAAATGAAAGGGCATATGATGAATACTGAGCATGGCACAATTATTCACATTTCAGTTCACTTACCTATGATTTCTACATTGCTAAGTTTAAAATTCTCTCCTAACATGTACACACAGTATACATTTAAATATTTATTGCTTACTTCAATGCACAGACTGAGAATCCTTTTTATAATGTACCAGACTGTATTTTCAAATTGTACTTTACTTCTGCTGTTTCTTCCTTGCACTATTTTGCACTCCTCTGCTAAAGGAGTGTGTGTGTGTGTGTGTGTGTGTCTGGCTATCACTTTAGGCCTTCTGCTCTAGAGTGCGTTAGGCTGGTTTGAGCAATTCTTTTTCATATATAAGAATGTTCATGTGGAGTATTCCATTTTTGTTTTGTTTTCTGTGCCCTGTCCTATTAACCATCACATAGCTGAGTTTTGGAATTAACCAATGATGCTAATAGTATCTAATCTTCTATACAGAAATGAATCCCTCTTTTCTGAAATTCTTCATTAAAAGCATTTCTTAAATTTGTCTACTTCTTAATTTTTCTGTTCAGAAAATCTGGCACTCTTATTTGACTGGACCTTCTTACTGTAAATCCATGCTGGCTGTTGTTTGTAATCCTGTTTTCAATTTTAATTTTATTTTAAATATTCTGATATTTAAAAGAAGACCATCCACTGAAGTCTTTGGAGAATAATTAAAGATAGCCTAAATTATCTTAAAATGGTGCTTTTATTTCAAACAAGAAACAAAAATGGATAAACAAAAGGACAAGTCAAACCATAGAATTAAACAGAACACAACCAAAAAATACTTTTCCCCTCTCTACCTATCTTTACTGGTAACTAGTTTTGTTGTTTGCAGTGATTACCATTACTTCCCCGAGATAAGATATTTGTCTTTGATTCCTTTCCTTAGCCCTTAATAGAGGATATGACACCAAGTTGACTAAATTTACTAAGGAAGACCTGTGCTTCCAGTTCCTTCCAGTGGTCTATTGAGGGAACCTCAATGTAAGCAGTAACAGTCTTGGCTTTCATAGTTGTCCTTTTCCAAGACAGGAAGTTCCTCTTCTAGACACGGGGTACACACATTCTTCAGGCTGTCTGTTAAGAGCTTTGCATTGCTATGGGACAAAGAATGAATTTGTTTTTGTTAACAGAAAGGACTTTCATTAAATTAATATACAACGAATGTGTCATGCTCAAATGTTTCTAACTAATGTTGTTGTGGGGAAGCCTGGGTCAACTCATGATTACTTCATTTTATCAAATAGTAGTGTGGGAAGCAGACTTCAGGGTCATGCTGTGTAAGGCACTCTACACACACCATTAGTGATAAAATGGACCATTTGTTAATTAATAGGTAATTAGCAATGCTTGGACTTGGCGGGTGGCACAATGCCGTACAGACACATAAAGGTTTGCTGCATTGTGATCATTTGTGCATTACTACACAACATAGTGCAGGCACATGGACTGCCTAGGGTCATCAATCTAATGGCAATTCAAAGATGTTTGGATGCTTTATGTTGAATGTAAAATGACTAGTATTGCAATATTAACATTTACCTATGAAAATGATTTTATTTATTGACAAATTCAGAGATAGAAAGATAGATAGATACTTTAGATAGATAGATAGATAGATAGATAGATAGATAGATAGATAGATAGATAGATAGATAGATACTAGACAAATACTTTATTAATCCCAAGGGGAAATTCAAATACTCCAGCAGCAGCATACTGATTAAAAAAAACAATATTAAATTAAAGAGTTATAAAAATGCAGGTAATTCAATAAAAATGTTCTTAATATCTCACAGTTCTGTGCACACAGCCTGTGTCAGTTCATGCTGTGTACTGGTATCAGTCTGGGCATTGCTTGATGGCACATTGCAACTGATTTCTCCACTCGGCTGTTCCCACTCTTGTCTTTTTTTCTAAATCTCACAGAGCGACCATCAAACAATATTTTTCATTCATATTAATTTAATTTCCTGTCTTTTTATTTGCTGTTCTTCCATGGTTTTCAGCAAAGAGGTCACTCAGGAACATGGGCACTTTATATGGTGATTAGATAATGAATATTGAAAATAGGCATTTTCATGACATATATGGCTATTGACAAACAGTGAGAAGGAGTGGCTAAAAGTGCATGCATGTGCACGTCGTTTAAAGTTGATTTGAGATTTATAAAGGTACTTGACATGGCATGTGGTATACAAAAGGTTTTTTAAATTCTGTTTTGGTGCATATGCCGTTTTACCGGTTCAACATAAGCAAAATTTTTGCATGAAATCTAGCATGGTTTCATAGAAGACACCCCGGGTCTTTTGTTTCCAAATGGTCTTCTGCCATGTGTGCCAATATTTAATGTGGTGGTTTCATTTCTCTCTTAGGCAAAGGAACATGTAAATATTACATTTAAATCACAGTAGATGAAGAGGCAATAGGCAATCCAGCCACAGGGGATGCAAAAACCAGTGTGTTTCTTCGTGCTGGTCCCAAACCCGGATACATGGGGAGGGTTACATCAGGAAGGGCATCCAGTGTAAAATTTTGCCAAATCAATATGCAGACAACAATGCAAATTTCCATACAGGATCGGTCGAGCCCCGGGTTAACAATGACTGCCACCAGTACTGTTAGCCAAAAAAAAAATTAGGAAGATTTTCTTTACACGTAGAACAATAGACACTTGGAATAAGCTACCAAGTAGTGTGGTAGACAGTAAGACGTTAGGGACTTTCAAAATTCGACTCAATGTTTTTTTGGAAGAAATAAGTGGATAGGACTGGCGAGCTTTGTTGGGCTGAATGGCCTGTTCTCATCTAGAGTGTTCTAATGTTCTAGCCAACAGGGTGCTGGCAGAAATTGGTCTACTGCTGGCCGAAGAAGAAGAAGGAGAAAAAGAGGGCGGAGACGTGTCCGGAGACAGGAGGAGAGGAGGAAGGTAAAAAGACTGGTACTCAGAGTAGGAACTTTGAATGTTGACAGTATGACTGGTAAGGAGAGAGAGTTAGCAGATATGATGGAGAGATGGAAGGTTGATATATTGTGCGTGCAAGAGACTAAATGGAAGGGGAGTAAGGCCAGGTGGATCAGAGGTGGATTCCAATTGTTCTATCATGTGGGATGTACTACAGGGGGACAAAAATGATGTGCCACAGCATGAAGTTATGGGAAAGAATAGTGGAAGCTAGGTTAAAAAGGAAGGCAATGATTAGTGAGCAGCAGTATAGTTTCATACCAAGAAAGAGCACCACAGATGCAATGTTTGCTCTGAGGGTGTTGATGGAGAAGTATAGAGAAGGCCAGAAGGAGCTGCATTGGGTCTTTGTGGACCTGGAAAAAGCATGACAGGGTGCCTCGAGAGGAGTTGTGTTATTGTATAAGGAAGTGGCAAAGAAGTATGTAAGAGTTGTACAGGATATGTACGAGGGAAGTGTGACAATGGTCAGGTCTGCTGTAGGAGTGAGAGATGCATTCAACGTGGAGGTGGGATTACATCAGGTATCGCCTCTGAGCCCTTTCTTATTTGCAGTGGTGATGGACCGGTTGGCAGATGAGATTAGACAGGGGTCCCTGTGGACTATGATGTTTGCTGATGAGATTTTGATCTGTAGCGAGATTAGGGAGCAGGTTGAGGAGACCCTGGAGAGGTGGAGATGTGCTCTAGAGAGGAGAGGAATGAAGGTCAGTAGGAACAAGACAGAATACATGTGTGTAAATGAGGGGGAGGTCAGTGGAATGGCGAGGATGCAAAGAGTAGAGTTGGTGCAGGTGGATGAGTTTAAATACTTGGGATCAACAGTATAGAATAATGGGGATTGTGGAATAGAGGTGAAAAAGAGAGTGCAGGCAGGGTGGAATGGGTGGAGAAGAGTGTCAGGAGTGATTTGTAAAAGTAGGATATCAGCAAGAGTGAAAGGAAGGTCTACAGTAGTAAGACCAGCTATGTTATATGGGTTGGAGATGGTGGCACTGACCAGAAAGCAGGCGTCAGGGCTGGAGGTAGCAGAGTTAAAGATAAGATTTGCATTGGGTGTGACGAGGATGGATAAGATTAGAAATGAGTACATTAGAGGGTGAGCTCAGGTTGGACAGTTGGGAGACAAAGTCAGAGAGGCGAGATTGTGTTGGTTTGAACATGTGCGGAGGAGAGATGCTGGGTATATTGGGAAAAGGATGCTATGGATAGAGTTGCCAGGCAAGTGAAAAAGAGGAAGGGCTAAGAGAAGGTTTATGAATGTGGTGAAAGAGGACATGAAGGTGATGGGTGTAACAGAGCAAGATGCAGTGGACAGGAAGATATGGAAAATGATGATCCGCTATGGCAGCTCCTAACAGGAGTAGCCAAAAGGAGAAGAAGAAGACCTTATCACAGGACTCTTTAAACAAAAATACAGTAATATTGTTTCCTTCCTTTTCCTTTCTCTTTCTTCCCCCACCTTGACTCCAGGTAACTATTGCACTACTCTTCTCCCAACTCTGACTCACTTGACTGAGGTGGGGAAACTCCCTGCAAATTTTTTAAAGAAAAGGAATTTTGTTTCTGATATGGTTAGTTTTTTTTATATTTGTTTATCTGTTTAATGTACTTTATATTGACTTGGGTAATAGAAGTTACTGTTGCTTTTCCTGAAATTACTGTTGTGTCTTTCATTGTGTGTTTACTCACCACCAAATATAAAGAAACCTGTGTGCTATTATCAGTTAATTTCAAGGGTTCCCAGTCTCTTAATAAAACTGGGTGGCGTGGTTGGATATTTTAACAGTATCTAGGTTAGATTACCTGTAAGTGTGACCAGACACCTGTCACATTAATGCTTAACAATAAATCCACAATATCACATTTTCCTCAAGTTAGGCCTTCAAGATAGCTTCTGGCATGCCTCATTTCTCACTTTGGCAACAAAGTTAGTACTTTAGTAGGAAGAAATTATTTGGTGGGACTCACTTTCAGAATAGCATTGCAAATAAAGGATAATACTGTGAGCAGGCCCAAAAAGGCTTAAATTACATTGTGAGACCCTTTATTAACAGAGAAAACAATGCAAATCCCTTGTATGTAGAGTGTCAATACCCTGCATATTTTCTGAGTCAATAAATAAAGCTTATTTTTAGTAGATGTGACTTATATTATGATAAAATAATATGCAGACTTTCAACTGTGGAGGTAGTCACACTCAGCTTCTGTATATACATCAATGCCAGGTACTGATCTTAAGTCAAGGGACTCCTGGGATTGGAAAGACACCAGGCCCCCCAAAGACCTGCGCAACTAGCCAGAACCAACCTACATACACTTCAAATAAAAGTCTGTTATTAAACAAAATGCAAATATTTATTTGTATTTATAAGATACCAAACACAATATAATAACTTCATTAGACTGGTTGAGTAGATACATACGCATACTGTACTACATAATTTAACCAGTAATTTGATTTGGATTTACATGCTTTACATGAGGAGATGGCAATAGGGTTAAACAAAATACTCTGCACACAATTTGAATTCAATAATAAAATAAAAACAAAGCAAAACACAACCATAGCATGCTCAATTATAAAATGAACTGGAAAACAACATGATTTTTGTTTGGCTGCCTTCCTTCTCCACAAGTGATCACAAAAATCACAAATAGTAGTTTGCCTGAAGTGAGACTGTCTTTGCTACAGCCAAGTAAATGATACAGTGCTGGATTTTGCTAATAGCTAGCATAACTTGCTGGAGATGTTGAACATCCAACTGCTAGAGCCACTAGTGATGTGTACCCAAGCAATCCTGTAGGCCTACAAATATTAACATTATACCTATCAGCATTGTTTCTGCTTCAATCATTACTTAACTATCCAATATAGACAAACACCTATCACCAGTTCTAAATACAACAGAAGTACAGCTGCTTAATCCATTAGGTGACATAGGTGGTCGCCTTGGGCAATGTCATTTGAGGCGTGTCATTTATGAAAGTTAAAGGGTGCACACACCAGACACCGAAGGGGACTGTTCCAGATCGCAGAAGTATGAAAATAATGTCTGAAGCACATACACAAAGGGGCGCCATTTGTGTTTCATTCACCAAGTCATCAAACTATATTGATAATGAGTTGGCACGGTGATGAAAGAAAAGGTGTGCATGCTCTATACACCAAGGAGTGTGCATTTCTTAAAGTCCACTGTATATGGACAAAGGGCCACCAGTTGTGATATTGAAGGGACACGCATTCCCTTCCTCACAAAAAGGGTGCCAAAGTCTAATAATACTGAACCTGCTATGGACAACAAGGAGCAACGTTCATAAACTCTGTCTTGGGCTCCTAATGGGCTTTGACCTGCACTGACAGAGAAGAAACAACTAGAGAAGAAATATAATATATTTATTAAAAGATCTATTGTCATATATAACAGGGGCATATGTCTTGCTTTTGTCTCGTAAATTCATTAGCAATATCATCAAATTATTTAGTTTAATCTCGGTGGTCTTTAGAGAAAGCGACTTCAAATGTTTTGTTGGTTTAATTTTCATTAGAGCTCACCTTCTGACTTTTCATACCCTGGGCCCAGATCCAACAGGCCCATTTGAGGTACCATGGAGTTTAGTGCACTGGATTTAATTGTTGGTCACACTCTGTGATTGCAAAATTCACACCTACATCAATGCACATGCTATTCAGATGCTATCTTGCTTTTTTATGTTCTCCAAGAAGGTGAAAAATACAGGTCTAAAATAGAAAATGACCAGCTAAGATAGAAGATCTTTAAAGATTTTAATTTAATTTTCAAAATTATAGTGATACCTCTGATAGATACAGTCAAAAGCCTTGCTGACTGATATAATATTTAGAGCTTATTGGATAAACCCATTAAATATGGAGGATGATGTCATGATTGCCAGCCAGTCCAATACTCTGACTAAAGGGTAGTTTTGACAAAATGTACAGATTAGACCTTTTATTATTTCTGTAGTCAATGACATTGTATTTTATTTGTTACAGACAGGAGTCACACATTTACATCTCCAGTCATATTGCAAATCTTTAATTTGAAATGAATACTGTGTGACAGGGGCTTGGCGTCCTTACCCAGCTGGGACGCCCCTGCACACTATATTCAGGGGTAGCAGCCATGGACACTGCAATACCTCCCCCTGAATGCTAGTTGGCCACCTTCCTGGGGTGGAATTGTGCCTCAGGCTCCCGCAGGGCATCCTGGGAATTGGAGTTGGGTGCAGCCCTATTGAGTCCCGCAGGTACTGCCAGGGGGCTCTGTATTTGAGACTCCTGAGGCCATGTGGGCAACCAATTCATCACACCCGGAAGTGCACCTGGAACTCAGGGATCAAGCACCTGGAGCACTTCCGGGTGAACTATAAAGGGAGCCAGCGACCACCACTCAGGAGCCTGAGTCGGGTGGAGGAGGACACGATTGCTGGGAAGGACAGGTGGTGCAAAAGAAGAGTAAATAATTATGTTTATTGTGTGCTTGGGACTGTGTTGTATCTGTGGGTACGGGGAAGGCGTAGCCCACAGACGAAGAAAATAAAAGTTTATTTAATTTTACACGTGCCTCCCGTGTCTAATCTGTGTCTTACAACTGGAATAGGATTACCAGTGATTTAAAAGTTAAAAACATGTTTTCAGTCATATTTTAAAGTTAATACAACTAGTGCATAATGTGTATCTTTCAGTTTATCTTAAAATTTAAACCTGCAAGTTGTTTTTTATGCCCATGGCATTCTATCTGTTTCTACCTTGATAAAATACTTACATATTGTACATTAAATTTCCTCACCTCGTCACACAAATTTGTTTAGATGTTTACAAGATTTTTAGTCAAATGTTTTTTCCCTTGCAGCTCCTTTTTTCATCTTCCTTCCTAAAATGATTTTCTATTCTCTAATTGTGATTTTCTGCAGTCTACTTGATTTGCACTTTTTAACACCTTTCTAAAATTTCCAAAGCACAACAATCTATTTTAATATTTTTTGTAACTTCTTTTTGCATGGAAGGGTAAGAAATTTAAAGATTTGGGGAGTCCTTCAATAATCAAATTACCTGCTGTTTCTGCTCTGGGAAGCTCTTACAGAAAGCATACCACTTGAATGTATTTCTTAGTTTCCCCCCCTTCCATTTTCATCACTAATTTTTTTCTTATGAATATTTATGTTGTTTACTCTATTTCTCATAATACAGTATAATATTTGAATTTTATAGTAACTCTATTAATGTACTCCACTTGAATTCTATAATTTCTGCCGTAAAGTTGCTATATATTTTTCTTATTCAAAGAGCCTTTGGTTTTTATCTATTTAAAATAAATGATATAATCATTGTTATCATCATAATAATAATAAACAATGCAAAAAGAAAATAATAGTAACTGAAGAAACGTTTTTAATTAAAATTAACAGACAGGCTAATAAAAAATATTTCATGTGTGATTTATTACTTTTATTTAAGTTATGCCAGGAGCAATTTAATATTCATCAAGCCATTCTCATCAAGGTTTCTATTTTTATAATGTTTTTCAGCTGTAATCAGTAGGCATTTTCTTAATGGATCAGATGTGTTCCCATGTGAAAGACAGCTTGTCAAAACTGATTGGCTGTTTTATTTGAGAAGGCTGTCTAATAAAATTGTTTTTATGAGGGAAATGATGATAGAGCTGCAGCTTGGCACTTAACTGATTTACAGAAATTCTATCCAAGATGTTTTGTTACCACCAAATTGTGAACACAATTCCACTTTCGTTGTAACTTCATTTGGCTTTCGCATATTCAGAAATGGAAACTAAATTATAGTGTTATTAATGTAAATATTTAAAAATATTTTTATATTTCAAAGACCAATTTAATAGTTTTCTTATCATGTGCATCATAATGTATGTGACAAATACCAAGAAAGTTTGAAAATTTATGAAAATGATGTATGGTTAAATAAGCTGGGACAAATAGAACATGGACTATGAGCAACATTTGAAAACACTTTTTATTAATTCTGGTCTTCCATGCACAATTAAAGGTTTGTTTTCAATGACTGAAAACAAGCATTTTAAACAGTCAGTCAGTCATCTTCCAACCCGCTATATCCTAACACTGGGTCATGGGGGTCTGCTGGAGCCAATCTCAGCCAGCACAGGGCGCAAGGTAGGGACAAATCCCGGGCAGGGCGTCAGCCCACTGCAGGACACACACACAAAAAGCACACACTAGGGACGATTTAGGATCGACAATGCACCTAACCTGCTTGTCTTTAGACTGTGGGAGGAAACCCATGCAGACACAGGGAGAACATGCAAACTCCATGCAGGAAGAACCCGGGAAGCGAGCCCAGGTCTCCTTACTGCCAGGCAGCAGTGTAACCACTGCACCACCATGCCTCCCCACCTTTTAAACATGCTTTCCAAAATATATAAACTTGAATTGTATTGAATACAATTTGAGAGTGAAATTATGCATATGCCAAAAAAACAAGAAAATGTTTGCACCAAAAAAAACCCTGAATTTTAAAAACTGCCATACTCAGTTTACCCTTTATAAATCACAATCATCATATAAATGTTTGTACGTTAACACGTCTTGATACCCTGAAACAATCATATATGGACTATGCTAATCAGCTTCATACTTATGCTGGTAGAGCGGCCTCCCACCTGATGCATCGAGTCAATGCTACTTGCATTTTGAGGAGTCCTATGGTGTGCTCCATAACTGACCATGCAAGAGCACATGCAGCTTTATAGTGCCTCTCCTTCTGGGTTGAGGAAAGGCGTAAGGTGCCAGTGTCTGATAGTGTAGCCACTATCACATAGTACAAGTAATGACATGATTGCTGGTAAAATAAATGGTGCAGGCCATATGAAAAACTTAGTGTTCTGCCAGTTACCCTACCAACAAGCCAGCAATCATAAACATGACCATCAGAAAGTCGTCTGCCAATGTTTTTTGCCTCAGAATAAGTGAATCTTGAGTTGACCTAGGTCACTGAGCCAGAACATTTGTCAGTCTCATCTTAGCATCACAGATGACTTCTGCATTAATGGAATGAAACTGCTTTCAGTTAACAAAAGCCGCTTTCTAACTATGTGCCCCTTTTGCAATATGAGTCGATTTCTCTGATTATATTAGTAAAACTGGACACTGCTGCAGATTGCCTTTTCACAATTGCAAAATCATCCATCCATCCATTATCCAACCCACTATATCCTAACTACAAGGTCACAGGGGTCCGTTAGAGCCAATCCCAGCCAACACAGGGTGCAAGGCAGGAAACAAACACTGGGCAGGGTGCCAGCCCACCGCAGGGCACACACACACACCAAGCACACACTAGAGACAATTTAGGATCGCCAATGCACCTAACCCGCATGTCTTTGGACTGTGGGAGGAAACCCACGCAGACACAGGGAGATTTCTCAACTTGATCAAGGGTCTTGTAATTTCCCAGTATCTCAGAAATGTTGTGTGTGATTGTGTAAGAGCAAAGTAAATATAGGCAAATTCCCCCGTCAACTTGTGTACGCATATTTTGGGCTTGTTTTTGTGCATACTCAAGTTTTATAAATCTGACTCCAGGTTTTATTTAGCAGAGTAGAACAGGAAAACAAAGTTTTCCAAAAATTCTGTGTACCAATAATTGTCATGTGATCAGACACTGACTGCAGTAATGTTATGTTAATGTCCTTTGTGATCTCATCTATACTATGGGGACAGTCCTTTTTTTACTTCTCTACACCAGACAACTTTTACTGTACCTTGAAACACATCAACATTTCCCTGTATTCATTTTGGCAGGACCCAGTCTATATTTACATGGCTCTGACTCCCTTATACTTGTCTGAAGCCTTTTAAAAGTAGATCTACTGTATATGATCTAGCCAGGCAAAAAAGTCGGTGTTATGGTTTTCTTCAGGTGATGCTTGATATCCTCACTATTTTCTCAATACATGACATTTACAAGTTTTTGGTCTTTTAGTGATGACCTGAAACACTAGTGCAGACAGGAAAGTTTGAAAAGAATATGCCATTTTAAAATTTATTTAGGTTAGTGTGAACTTAGAAGAGGAACACAAATAAAGCAGTTGTGACTTTTTGGTGGCAAAATGAGCTATAGGAGGGATAAAACAAATGCAAAAAGATTGACGTTTTATATATCTTTAAAAATAGGAAGGCTTATTACTTCCCTTTCATAAATTGATATTTTAGTATTTTTACTATGGAAAAATATATTTAAATACCATATATACTTGCAGATAAACCAAGCATGTTAGAATTCAAAATAGACCAAACACATTGTGTTTGGTTATTTGTGTGCCAGAACTCCAATTTGTTTTAAATATTATTTCCTTTGAGTGATTGAAAACACCCTGAAATCCTTATACAGAAAGTAATGAAAATGAGAGGTACTGTTCATATTAGTAGAATTGTATCTGCTAGAATTGTTTTCTCATTAAGAAACTGGGTTGGAACAAACACCTGCAGCCACTGCGATTCTCCAAGACTGACATTGCCCACCCCTAATCTAGATAATAGAAGAGCAACATTCATCTTGAATCAGGCTTTTCCTAATAATCACAATTAACAGTCACCAAAGTGTACAAAATACCTAGTCAAATTGGAAAATATTCATAAAAAATGTCTCTTCACAGGAAAATCTTCACAGTAGAGCTCAAGTTCTATATAATTCAAATTGTGAGAGATCTTATTTCAGATATGGGGAACACCCATAAAGATAATCTCTATGACACTCCGAAAAAACATAGCATGGAAAAAGTTTGCAGCACCTTTTAATGAGTACTTTCAAAACCTGCGGCAAAGCAATTTTTAAATTAGGGACACCAATTCTACATCTTTTTACTGAAAATCAGGACTTGAAATGGACTATTATGCACTGGTGTGGTGTACCAGCTTTATTCGATGTTTTGCCATGTACAAACAGTAAATGGTTATGTTTCTGCTTCTTCTGCTCTGACTTGAAGGGGCCCTGTGGTATAGCGGGTCCGCAGCTCAAAAAGAGTGGTCATTTTAATAAAAAAATAATGAATGTGCTCGCGCTGGAGAGTGGGAGCAGGTGCAAGCGTCTGCTGAAGATGCCTAGTCTCTGGGTTGGTGTGAGGCGGTCAGCCGTCCGTGGATTGCCTTGCTGACATGTGCGGGCAGTCTGATTGCCTTATTTTTAGCCTGAGGCGGCAATCAGGCAATCGAACCTGCAACAGCTCCCCAGCATATAAAGGGAAGCGTAAGAAAAAAAAAAGAAAAGAGAAACAGAACAAAAGACAGCAAAGGTTAAAGAGTAGACTGAAATGCAGGAGCAGTAACAAGCTTAGAGTGTAAGGAGGCGGATGGGAATGGTGCCCCAGGAGGTAGCACGTGGCCAGCGCACAGGAGGGAGCACAAGGATCACAAAGATTAGCACATAAGATGCTGTTTGTAGCTTCAACACCTGTAGACAACTGGATTATATAATGAGTTCTAACTAATCAAACTCAGTATGTCATCAGTTTCATCGTTTAAAGTTGAAAGATGAATCACCACTTAGTACCAGCAATTACCTTGGCAGCTGACCATAGAATAGTGCATTTCAACCAGAGAAACTATTTGAGACATCACTGTCCCAGAAGCCAAGTTGTAGGTCTAAATGTGTTTTGTGGGTGGACATGAATGCCTTGCACCATCTTAGTAATCAACAACTAATAGAGAAATAAAGGCTGCAGAGGGGTAAAACAATAACCTTCATTGGTCTGGTGTAGGATGAATTGGAAAGAGAAACACACCGAGGAACATATTGGGATTCAATCCTAATTTTCAGTTTATGACAGGTCTCAGTTTCCTTGCTACTGGTGGATTCCTGCAGAATCTTTGTTATGCCCATGGCCTCAGCAAGATTGCTGTGTCCAAATCTATGCATAAAGTGGCCAGATTACTATTGCAGCATGCACACAACAATCACTAAGGTTGTGGGTTCAAATCCTGCCTGTGCTCCAATTGGAAAAACAAAAACAATTGCATGTGCATCTCACAAGTTATAAGTCATCAATACAATGCCTTGTGTGACACTAAAATTGGTTTTCATGCCATTGTAGACAAACCTGGCTACCTGGCATTGTAGGTGCAGTGAATGAAACACTCATCCCTATTCATTCTCATAGTCTCTTGAATCCCATTAATACCTATCAAAAAAAGAGTTCCTGCCACTAAATGTTCAGCTGATATGCAACTGACTATTAGTGACTTTCAATGAACATTGTGGCCAAGCAGTCTGGGAGTACACATAATGTTTATATGTGGTCTAACTCTGGAGTGTTTCCGATGGCAGGAAACTGTGCATTTGCTCATGGCAGATTACTGGGAGACAGTGTCTTTGCCAGTGGGTATCTTTTTATTGACTACCTGTTAACTGCAGTGTTGAATCTCCAAACTATAGCTAAGGAGAGGTAGAACACCACACACCAAAGCACACACAGTGTTGAAGAGGGTGCTCTGAACATATGGAAAAATCAATCTAGTGCCAAGTTCTCAGTGGCTTACATGAAAACAGTACTCCATAATTTTCTCCTATACCTATATATGTTGTGTTTTGATTTTTTTCCTATCGTTGCTTGTCATTGTGCTTTTTTGCAAGGAATCCACATGAACCCAGTTATAGATTTTTGACTAATAAACTTTAATAATTTTACATACTTTTAATTTTATGTAAATAATTTTACCTGTTAGTAAAAGTTAAATTTCTAGTGTGACAGATGGCTGGAACCCTGGCCTGGCTGGGATGCCCCTTTATCAAAGAAACGGGGAGAGACTGCGTTCAGGGCATTATCTTCATCAGAATACTAGAGGGCAGTTCCCTGGCTTGGTCTAGGGCTACAGATTTGGAGCCTGGAAGCTCCACCCTGCTGAGTCCTGTGTCCACCGCCAGAGGGCACTTGGACGTTGTTAGAGCTCTGGGTTGCAGCTCTTACTCTGCATCTGGAAGTGCTGCCAGAAGTCTGTCAATGAGCACCTGGGGCACTTGTGGTTGCCTTAAAAAAAGAGTCAGCAGCAACTACTCCCAGAGCCAGAGTTGGGTGGAAGAGGACAAAGCTTGGTGGAGGAGGAGTGGTGGCGAGAAAAGGCCATTGAGAGAAGATTATGTGTGCTTTGTGTACTGCAGAACTGTGCTGTAAAGGTAGGAAGTAAGGGGGAAGCGGTTCCCACGGGGAAAAATAAACATGTGCATGTGCCTGCATTTGTGTCTTTCCCTGTCTGTGTTGGCTAGGATGGCTGGATATTAGCACATTTGTCTAATGTGACAGTATGACATATATTTGACCTTGAAATATTGGCTGTTATCAACAGTCTACTGTTATGATAAGGACAGTGGGGAAGAAAAAAGTACTTTAACCTT
The DNA here is from genome assembly GCF_016835505.1 of Polypterus senegalus. Lineage (NCBI taxonomy): Eukaryota > Metazoa > Chordata > Cladistia > Polypteriformes > Polypteridae > Polypterus > Polypterus senegalus. Next base: position 112,061,466 of record NC_053166.1, read on the forward strand.
GCTCGTTAAATGCAGATAACGAAGGACTTTGAAAAACATAAAAACCCAAAAGTTTTTTACTTACGTTGTTGATTTTCTTGTTTCTTATTCACTAAGACTGATTGTTTTCAAGAAATGAACCCTTGAACAACTACCTTCATTATATGAATATGAAGATGTCAAGTCAGATACAGAAGAATGTCTTCACATGCATCACAAAAGGTTTTATTTGAGTTGCAAGAAAAAACATTGTAAATGTTACAACAAATGTACTTTTAGTGTTCCTAGATGCGTGGGAAATAAAGCTAATAACTAGGATGTCACTGTGATTTCAGTTTAAAATGATAATGGATACATATATGTGATTTTTTTAAAGTATTGGCATCGAGCCTTTGTATCTTTTATTTGAACTAAGCCAACTTGACACTGATGGAAAGATAAATCATAAGGCAAAATACTGCCCTTATTCCTGTTGTACAAGGAAATCTTGTTTAATGATATTGATGTGGTGCCATTGTAGTTGTTTTTCTGAGGTAAGACAGCACTAAAAATCATGCTATTTTTCTATAATGTTTGAGTGCTTTGTCCTACACTGCTTGTCTTTTGTATGTGATTTGTGGCTAACTTCAGGTTTTAGATAAAAGGATCTATTTTTCATTAAGCATGTTAATTGGTTTGGCTCTGTCGCTCTTGATCAGTGTTTCAGTATCAAAATAATCTGTCAAGCTCACTTAAGTCAATTTCTCAAAAATACCATGTTAGGCCCAGATAGGGATATTAACACTAAAGGGGTAAACACAACAGAAGGTAGGCTTGCCATGTGCCTAAAAAAGTACCTACTGAGACAGAAAATGTGTATAATTGAAGAATGGGTAAACTCACAGTACACAGAGTAACAAAGTGTAAAACTGTCAGCCAGGGTTACAACTCCTATTTTATTCATTGGAACCCTCTTCAGAACCAGTCAGCACCTGACATGCTTTGATCCCAAAGATGGCCACAGCCCACTACCATTCTAGTTACTTAAACATATTAATATCTAGGACTTTTCAGTGTGGGCCAGTAACACATTCTATAAGTCTTTTCTCCCAGCTCCAATGATATCTGCTTTCTTGATTAGCTTCTAACAATACAAAGGAATAATATGAAAAATAAATAAGTCATAATGCAAGGAGATAAAAATGATTAAAGCAGATAGCTCTCCTCATTTACTTTTTGATTTTCAGCAGTTCTTGAAGCCATTCACTATCACTCTTGCTCTCTCCTCTCTTTCCAACAAAGCTTGAATAAATCCTAGCAGAGTCGACTCCTGCCAATCTGGGTTCTTCTTGCTTCACCGCGGCAGTCAGTGAAGTGAAGCGAGGTTAGAAAGACAAATCTTGCCTTCTGGTGCTGCACTGAATCTCCACATCAATGAAAAGAAAAAATGAAAAAGGTGCCAAGTTCAATGAAAAAACATCAGTGGAAGGCAGAGCATCAGAGTGATAAAGTTATATTTTTCCATCTCCTAATTTCTCTCCCACTTTTTAGGAGTTTATAACCTAGTAGTTAGATAGGTCAGCAGGCTTTTCTGTCAGTCCTTATTCTATCAACATGGATTCCATATTTGCAGCACCCATCTTGTTTTCAGTCCTTACCTTTGTTTTCCCTTTGTCTTTTACCTTTGTCTTTTTTAAGTTTGGTACCAACCATGGTAAGCCTTCTATTCTTTTGATGTAACTTAAATTATAGCTTCAGCTTGATTAGAGATGATTCAAGTACGTAATCAGTTTTATCATGATCTAAAACAGATTGATTTGTCCACTTTTCAGTCCACAGTGTGCACTGTAATCATTTTAGCATTACAGTTCATGAACACTGATTTTCTTATGCTTGGCATGCTTGATTGCTCAGTTTCCCAGTCATGTGCTATGCCTTGTAAGATAAGTGGTTTACCCATTCAGTATTCATGTTGGTTTCATGTTGGTCTGAGGCAAACTTTGTGAAATGTATTTAAGTCAAGGAAGTTCCAGATCAGGTTTTCACTGATGTACTGTTCTAAAACAGCTGCTAGTTATTCCTTTTTGATTAAATTAGGAAGGCATTCTTTTTTACCTCACATAGAATGTTGGATCACTTTGTTAAACCTGGGTATCTTTGTTCATTCTCAACGTATGTATGTATAACTAAGACTCCCATGATGATATGACCAAATGTCATGACAAATAGGAAGAAGAAATCAAAGAACTGTACATTTCTGCAAAGTCTGAAGAAAGGACTTTTGCCACCAATGCAAGAGCATATTTTAAACACATAAAATGCATTCATTGTTAACTTTCATTTAAACAGGTTAGTGAGTTGAGAACCAATTTTCCTCTGAATAAAAGTAAAAAAATACTATGCAAAAGTCTTAGGCATTTTTTTTTTTTATTTATTAATTTTATTACAATCAATACATAGCAATCAAGTTTTACAAAAAAAAAGAATTATGCTAAGAACAGATCGATCCCCACCCTTGAGAGAGAGAGCAAGCCAAATGGTGTAAAATTTAAGGCTTGTAAAAAATACCTAAATCAACAAATTCTCTGTGCTTTATAAACTCATTTCAAAATATTACTGATTAGATCCTGCCATGTTTTGAAAAAGTCTGCACAGATCCTCTAACTGAGTATTTGATTTTTCCAATTTTAAATAATATAACACATCAGTTTCCCACTGACTTACAAGAGGAGAGTTTGGGTTCTTCCAGTTTATCAGAATAAGTCTCCGTGCCAACAGTGTAGTGAATGCAATCACAATTTGTTTGTCTTTCTCCACTTTAAGACCCTCTGGAAGAACCCCAAACACAGCTGTTAATGGGTTAGGAGGGATTGTGAGTCCAAGACTGTCTGAGAGGTAATTAAAAATTTTTGTCCAGAATAATGTTAATTTGGTGCAGGCCCAGAACATGTGACCCAGTGAGGCTGGGGCTTGGTTGCAACGTTCGCAGGTTGGATCATGCCCTGGAAACATTTTGGAGAGTTTTAGTCGAGACAGATGTGCTCGATATATAATTTTGAGTTGTATAATTGTATGCTTTGCATATGGAGCTTGAGTGAATTCTCTGCATTGCTACTTTCCACTCCTTTTCTGATATATTAATTGAGAGGTCATTTTCCCAGTGTCCTCTTGGATCTTTGAAAGGAAGGGATTGTAAAAGGATTTTATATATTGTAGAGATGGAGTCTAACTCCTTGAAATTGAGCAATATTTTTCCAGCGTGGATGAGGGTGCAAGATGAGGAAAATCTGGAAGGTTCTGTTTAACAAAGTTCCTGATTTGAAGATAGTGAAAGAAATTTGTAGCTGGAATGTTAAATTTGGAATGTAATTGTTCATAGGATGCAAAGACGTTGTCTATATAAAGATCTCTAAGCAAGTTAATTCCAAATTTTTCCAGATATTAAAACTGCATATGTTTGTGAGGGTTGAAAGAGGTGGTTCTTTTGCAGGGTGCCACAGAAAGAAGCTTCTCCGTCTTAAAATGCTTTCTACATTGGTTCCAGATTCTAAGTGAGTGGAGCACAATTGGGTTATTAGTGTATTGCCGATAACGTGTGTTTATTGGAGCACAGAGCAAGGAATACAAAGAAGTACTGCAGGATTTTACTTCTATTGCGGTCCATGCCTGTGTATGTTCTTCTATTTGTGTCCAGGTTCTTATCGACTGTATATTTGCCCAGTAATAAAACTGGAAGTTAGGTAGAGCCATGCCACCTTCTGCCTTTTGTCTTTGTAGGGTCGCTCTTTTGATGCGTGGATGTTTAGAATTCCAAATAAATGAGGTTATTGTTGAATCTAATTGCTTAAAGAACGATTTATTAATGTATATTGGTATGTTTTGAAATAAAAAGGAGCTTAGGAAGAATATTCATCTTAACAGTGTTAATTCTTCCAGCTAGTGTGAGATGAAGGGTTGACCATCTATGCAAGTCTTGTTTAATTTTTTCCATGCAGGCACGAAATTTTGTTGATATAGAGCTTTATGTTTACTTGTGATGTTTACCCGAGGTATTTAAACTGTTCTGCAATGATAAAAGGAAGGGTGTCTAATCTAATATTATATGCTTGAATTCACGGAAAGAGTACACTTTTATTCAGATTAATTCTGAGACCAGAGAGCTTTTGAAATTCTGTGAGTGCTGCTAAGACTGCAGGCACAGAATTTTCTGGGTCCGATATATACAGTACCATGTCATCTGCATATAATGAGATTTTCTGTTCCAGTCCTTCTCTGCTAATCCCCTTTATCTGATCAGTATTTCGACAATGTATTGCCAGTGGTTCAATGGCAATTGCAAACAGCAGTGGTGACAAAGGGCATCCTTGTCTTGTGCCACGTTCTAGTTTAAAGTAGTCTGAGCAAATGTTATTGATGCAAACTGAAGCTTCTGGGTTAGTATACAGTAATTTAATCCATGCACAAATGTTGGGCCAAACCCAAACTTCTCCAAAATAGTAAAAGGTATTTCCATTCAATCATGTCGAATGCTTTTTCTGCATCCAATGATAATAATATTTCTGGGGTGTTTGATTTAGTTGGTGAGTATATTACATTAAACAGGCGTCGAAGATTTGAAGATAAGTGTCGGCCCCTAATAAATCCAGTTTGGTCTTGTGATATTACGAGGGAGCACTTTCTCCATCCTTCTAGCTATGATTTTAGAGAGTATTTTAACGTCGTTATTCAGAAGTGAAATTGGTCTGTATGATGCACATTGTAATAAGTCCTTATTTTGTTTTGGAAAGACAGTGATTAGTGCTTGGCGAAAGGTTTGTGGAAGAGATTGGTTATCTCTGGCTTCTGTAAATGTTGCTAATAGGAGGGAGCTAGCTGAGGAGAATTTCTTGTAAAACTCTGCAGGGTAGCCGTCAGGGCCTGCTGCTTTTCCACCTTGGAGTGACTTTATAGCATCCAGTAATTCTGATAATGACAGAGGTTTATCGAGTTCCTCCACACTAAAAGCGTCAATTTGTGGTATCTGTAATTTATCCAGAAATGCATTAGATTGTATATTGTCTTCTTTAAACTCAGTAGTATATAGGGATTTATAGTAGTCTCTAAAAGTGTACATTATATTTTTGTGTTCGATGATTTTATCTCCGTTCGTGTTAGTAATTACGAGATTGCGTTGCGTACATCTTGCTTGTGAATTTGTTGCTAAAAGCTTATTAGCTTTCTCTCCATGTTCATAATAATGATGTCTGGATTTGTAAATTAGTTGTTCGGTTTCTTTAGTTGTCAAGAGGTTTAATTCTGAATGTAGAGCCTGCCTCCTCTTATGTAGAGTCTCGCTTGGTAGTCTGGCATGTTCTTCATCTATTTTAGTAATTTCACTTTTTATCTCTGCTACTTTCTTCGCTCGGATTTATTTCTGTGGGAAAGATATGAGATAATCTGTCCTCTTAAGAAGGCCTTAAGAGTTTCCCAGAGTATTCCTGCAGAGATCTCAGGGGATGTATTTGTCTCTAGAAAGAATTCAATTTGTTTGGATATAAATTCAGTACAATTCTCGTCAGCTAATAGAAGCGGATTGAGCGCCATCTGGGGTGAGTGTATGGGGCTTAGTAATTTCAGCTCCAAGATCATCGGAGCATGGTCTGAAATAACAATAGCATCGTATTTACAAGATTTAATCTTAGGCAAGAAGTTATTATCTATAAAGAAGTAATCAATCCTTGAGTAGCAATGATGTACTGGTGAGTAGAAAGAATATGCTCTTGCATTTGGGTTTAAAAACCTCCAGGGATCTGATAAGTTGTGATCAGTTATAAACTTTGTAATTATCTTTGCGGTGTTAGTTGCCGTTCCCCCTGTGGAGGAAGTCTTATCTAAAAGTGGATTTAGAACACAATTAAAGTCCCCAGCCATTATAAGTTTATGAGTGTTCAGATTGGGAATGGATGCAAATAAAATAAAAAGTCTTAGGCATTTTAGATGCCTCACAGAATTGTTTGTTTTAGATCGTTATTATATGGCTTGTGGGTTAGTGTGTCAATAGACAAGGGCATGTTTCTTTTGCAGAAGGTGACATAATACATCCATCCAACCATCCAACCATTATCCAGCCCGCTGCATCCTAACTACAGGGTCATAGGGGTCTGCTGGAGCCAATCCCAGCCAACACAAGGCGCAAGACAGGAAACAAACCCCGGGCAGGGTGCCAGCCCACCGCAGGGCACACACACACACACCCCCACACGCCAAGCACACACTAGGGACAATTTAGAATCGCCAATGCACCTAACCTGCATGTCTTTGGACTGTGGGAGGAAACCGAAGTACACGGAGGAAACCCACGCAGACACGGATCAGTGACATAATGTTTGGGTTAAACCAAAGAGCTTAATTGAAATTCAAACAGCTGTGTACAGGGGCGATAACTGGAAAAGGGAAACCCACGTTAAAAAGGTGAGGTTGTGATAAATGTGATGGTTTAACCTGCATATCTTCCACCTTGGTAAAACTGAGCATAGCCTCCAAACACATAGCTTCTTACACCATCAAAGTCTCCCTGATTACTCCATTTGATCCTTGTATTTAATACTTACTTTTCTGCTCAGGATAAATTTGCACTGTGATTTAATACTTAAGATTCAAGTTTGAATTAATAAACACATCAATTACATACTTTTATGAGGAAATTATGGATACCGGGAAGGTGGGATGGTAAGTGGCATAACTGCCTAATAGCTCAAGGATAATAGATTTAGCTAGAGGCCTAGTTATTTCTGCATATCGTTTGCATTAACACCCAGTGTTCATATGAATTTTCTTCTAATCTGAGTGTCATGTGTCCATGAGTATGCCCTTCAGTGGACTGGGGCCACTTTCAGGTTTGTTTTCTGCTTAGTGACCAGAGGGGTTGAGACAGGCTACAGTCTGCCACAACCATGTAATAATAAAATTACATTCGTAACCGCATTGACTGACTGAACGGATAAGTTATTCAGTGAACAGTATGGTATTGTACAGTAGACAACGTTCATGAGTCATAGTGCAAGGATTCCTCTTCAGTTCCAGGCTGGAGTGTCTGTTTGATTTTTTTCCCCTTCGCTGATGTAGTCTTGCTAGAGACAGGGATTTCCTCACACTCTCTATAGATACTGTATGTAATCTCTTTAAACTAGTCCAGTGAGATTAAACATGGGAATATGTGGATATGTGCCCAGTCTTGGTTCCTTATGTCTTTAATGGCATGAACAGGGACTGATTCCTTTGAGTTGAAGAAAGAACTAGATGGAGTTGTTTTTTTTTCCCTAATAAACCTATTAGGAAACTAATGCTAAAGTTTTCCAAATTTCTTCCATGCCTTATTTATTTCAAAGTTAAAAAAATTCTGTCTCTCTTATACATCTTTCAATAGCAAACATAAAACTAGTGCAGGATAGTTATCTAATTTAGTGCCTTGAGTCTAAGTAGCTGTCAAAACTTGCTGTACCCTTTTAGATTAATAGTATGTCTTATATTGTTTGGTGGTTAGTGGTTGCAGACTTGAAGATGTTGTTATACAGCATTCCATTGCTGCCTTCTTTCCAACAGGAAATACTTCACTGATCATTTTGACTGGTGTACCATTCTCCTTCCTCAATTTTAAACATGAAATAGGGGTACTTCTCAAAATTCTGTTTGGACCCAGTCAAAATCTAAATACCCTTTTCAGTACCCCAGGCAGACATATTAATTGATAATTTGAAGAAAAAGTAAAATAGATTTTATATTAATTCAAAGAGACATTGAATAGCATCGCCCAAATGTACTTAATGTTTTTTAGGGTTTTTGAGACTGAACTTATCTTGCCAGTGCTGGGACCAAGGCAAGGTCAGGACAGGGCATCACCTGGTCCAATCATGCAAGGTAATTGAGGCCAATCTAGAATTGCTAATCAAAGAAACATACATGTGCTTGGGGATGCCGAAGCAAAAACTACAGACATGGTGAGAATGTTCAAACTCCACATAGACAATGAAGGAGTAGGGGTTACAATCCCATTTTGCTTGATCTGTGAAACAGCAGTAGTAATCACTGCTCTGCTGTGCTTCTTGGAGACAGAAATGCACAATATAAACAATAAATCAAGAAAAGCAATCATCATTACACATGAAAAATTACTAAAATAAATGTTTAATGCATAAATGCAATACATACTGTATAATGAAAACACTAGTCCTTTAATATCAACAGTGTAATTTGCATTCAGTAGATGTTAGCAGACAATGGATGAGATAAGGTGATTATTTCAAGCAGTCCCATCAATAAAAGACACAGTTTTTATTTCTTCTGAACCCTCAGTGCTTTCAATCGCTAACTCTGGTAGCTCCTTCATTTCCCACTTTGAGAGCAATCATCCTTTCCTTGTCACACTGCAGGCTTCATTCAAGTAAAGAATAACTGGGACCATCTTCTCAAGAATTTCTTTATTTCTTTTATATCCTCTGGTTCTGATGAGATGCAGTTTATAATTGCCATGACGTGTGCTGCACATAAGATGAATAAGAGTGTTTTTTCCTTCCATTTGCTTTCTAAATTCTCCTTTTAAAATAGCTTGCTTCTGGGGTCACAACTGACCGTTTCAACTACTGAGTAATAAAAAGCACTGTAACAGTATGACAGACAATAAGTTTGTTATTGCCCACTGAAGGCTATGAAAGGGAATCCAGGGTTGTACAAGAACTCATCTAAATAAGCAAAGGCATTGGGATATCCCTGTTAGTACAGTGTATCAGGGGTCCCCCAAATCAATACAGGGCAGAATGGAAGCTTACTGCTTTACTGTGTGTGTGTGGGCTGTCATGAGTTACTGGGAGGACAGCTTATTGCAATTTCATCAGTTGCTGTCTGTGGTGATCATGGTTTGAAAGTGCAGAAGCACCAAAAATGAGCTCCATGAGTGCGACCTCAGGGTTTCTACATAGTTTCCAGGACCCAGTGATTCCGAGCGTGGACTTGGAAGTGGCCACCATCTAGGCTTAAAGGCTGTGTCATATGGAGACTGAGCTTGGACAAAGAAGTGGAGTTAGAGGAAAGGCTTCACTATACGGAGGAAATGTGCCTGTATATTGTGAGAAAATGTATAGCTGAGAGGTAAGAATTGTATTGCACTTATGAGAAGTGAACAAGCCACCTCATGTGTCAGTTAGGGGTGTATGATAGACCTTCTGATTCCTTAGGTATTATTTTTTTCCCTTTGTTGTTACTTTTATGACTTTCTTATATTAAAACCTCACCTTTTTTGTAATAAAATTCCATTTATAAATATTATGGATTTTAACATGGTTTGTGGGCAACTCAGTCCTCAATATGTAAAGCAGGTATATTTTTATGTATCTGGCTTTCAAATTTAAACATAATGTTAACAATAAAAACACTTTAACAGATGTTCAGTGAGACACTATAATAATCCTGCCCACAATGTTCCTACATTTAGAGCTTTTGTTTTAATTTGCTGTTTTCAAGTGTTCAGTTTCTCTCTTTCTGCAATAAACCTAATCCTTCTGCCAATGCTACCTTCAGCAAGGTGAGGTCTAGGGAGATGACTTCTTTATCTATCATCAAGAGGCCATTGTTTCTCATTGTGAACCATGACAGTGTACTATATTGTCCCACACAATTTTTCAAAAAGAACAAAATATATAATGCATCTCACAATTATTAAAGGTAGTAGGGGGAGATGTTAACACAAATCAGCATTGTTTGATGGCCAAACTCTGCATACCATACACAGTTGATGGTCAGCATGCTATTCTTGAAGGAAATTATTATAATGGATTATAATCATGTTAAAACACCACATATTTGCAAGTGTGTGGTATGAGTGAAACTGAATTGGCAGGAGATGTCACTGATAGTCATTTTTGGATCTTACTTGTAGTCAGCATGAATGGATGCTGTTAATGTCTTCATTATCTTATTATAGTTAATGAAATACCCCAGATTTATTTGTCCTGTAAAGATGGTGTACAGATGTCCCTGAATGTCACTTCCATTTAGGACCCCATATTTGCTTCACAGCTTTGCAACACATTTGCCGTTGCCCAGTCACCCACACTTGTAGCAGTATAAGCTTAAAAATTCCTTTTCTACAACTTAACATGTGAGTCTCAATTGTACCCACTCACCATATGTTAAAATAAAAGGCAACACACAAACCAAGCAGAAATGCCAGGATGTAATGGGCAGTCTCCCTCAAATGATACAGTGCCATTTGCACAAGTCTAAACAAATATGGTTTGACAAGCTGATTGTGCTGCAAGCATGTGTTTCAGTTCATGTTTAAAGAGTGTCAGTACTGCCATTTACTCAGCCATCTCTGACCCTATTGAGCTGAAGAGTAATAGATACAGAAGCAATAACACTCTCTACATAAGCATTTTCCTATGTGCATTGTGAATATTAATCACTGTATATTTGCAGACTGATATTACTTGAAGAATACAGTAGCATTTGGCAGTAGACAGCATGTTGTCATGTCATTTACTGTGCTATTTGTACTGCAAAGCTGCTGTGCCTATGCAGTATTTTTTCAAAGTATTGCAAGTAACCAAATTGATTTACTAACTCTTTTTTATATGCCATTCTAAAGAAGAATAATACAGTGTACAGTACAGTATGTTGTTATAAAGCACCTGTTAGGGATTTTTTAAAAATCATGTATAAGAGATTTCACTTTCTATTTAACTCAAAACTAAGACACATGAACTTAGAACTTCAATTTTTAAATCTCTACATTTTGTTAAAGTCAAACATCAAAGCTTCTTTACAAATCCATCCATCTTCCAAACCTCCTTATTCAGAGCTGGGCTACAGGGAATGTGGGGCCCATCCCAGCAAGCATTGAGCAGGAACAATCCCTGGATAGGGTGAACATGCTCATAGACACACACACCACAACTCCCCCTAACACACATACTGACAAACACATACAAAGGCCAATGTGGCATTGCCAATTCACCTAACCTGATTGCCTTTTACGACTGTGGTAGGAAATCAAAGCACCTGGGGAAAGCTCATGCAAACACAGGGAGAACATTCAAGTTCCATGCAGGGACCACCCAGGGCATGAACCCCAGTGTACTTATTTTGAGTCAGTAGCACACTGTGCTACTGTGCCTTTTCAAACACAAATTTGTATATGGCTTTATTTTATTAATATGCCATAACGCTCTATAATGTATACTATGATCACAAGATTCAGGAACTCCAAAAAAAATCCCTGACCCTGATGACATCATTTCTGCTAACCAGAATCCAATTCCTGCCACATCAGTTCTTGTTCTGCCTGTCCTGGCTCCACCTCTTCCTCTAACCAACCATATTTATAGAGCACTCTCAATCAGTTAGCAGAGTTGTAAAGATATGTTTCTTTTTATTTGCTGATTTGTTAGTATATGGAGTGACTATCTCCAATCCTTTTTTGTCTGCTGCCTAATTTTTTATCACATGGGTGTAGTTGGCAGGATTTTGGTTCCAAGATGAACAAGGAGCAGGACCTAAGAGATGCTCTATTAGCCATCACAATGACACTCCAATCCATAATGATCCCGGTAGACAACCGGAATGATGAGTGTTTGGATCATGTTGTTGTGCACAAGGACCAGGCACAAATTCTGTTCCAAGTACCAGTAATATTACCAGATGGACCATCCTGGGAGTGTGCGGGAGGGGCTAGCAGAATAAGGCCAGTCCAGAAAGGGGAGCTGCAATGGACTTATAATGAACTCGAGGGTTAGAATGTTGACCAACGCGATCACACAAAGGCAGGAACCTTTGACAAAGGGGGTGGAGGCCCTCGGACCAGCAGGTGAGGCTAGTGCATAAGTGGAGATTTGACCCTGAGTGGCCAACTCACTGGAAGGCATTCACCCTATGGGGCAAGACCAGACACTGGCTAAAACCAGATGAAAACAATGCCCAACAGGTTGTTGAACAAGTCACCTGTTACTTTCTATTGAATGCCCTACCTTATATTAGGTAGCTGAGCATGAGGTGGAGGTGAAGTCACTGTTATAGTACCACGATTCCTACGGCAGCAGACCTTTGAACTTGCACCTACCCACATCCTAGGTGCCCATCTGGGAGCCTACAAAACCTTGGAGAGAATCAAACTCCGATTTTATTGACCAGGTATCCATGAGGAAGTCCAACGTTTCTGTGCTTCATGTTCCGAGTGTTAGTTACACCAAATTCCTAAGAAGGACCGTACTCCATTGGTTCCCCTTCCCCTGACTGACATCTCTTTTGAATGTATAGTGGTCGACATCATAGGACACCTTGATCCTTAGGCTATCCCCTTGAGAGTAGCCAATACTAAAGCGATTGCATGGGAATTCGTATGGGTTGGCAACCCTAAAGATGTCCTGATGGATAAAGGGACGCCTTTCACCTCAGAGACATTCAGAGAAGTTGACAAATTACTGAAGATCATGCATTTAAAGACTGCAGTATATCATCCTCAAACTGAATGTCTTCTAGAGTGATTTAATCAAACTCTCAAACAAATGTTACATAAGGTGGTCAGCGAGGATGTAAGGAACTGGGACCAGCTCCTCCCACTCATAATTTTTGCCTGTTGGGAAGTACCACAAGCCAAGGCGATTGGTTACATAGAGAAATAAAAGGAAGGACAGGAAGTTGAAAGAAATAGTACTGCTGCATTAAATTATTTTATTGAGGGTCGCGCATGGTGCAGCAAGCATATTCGTGGGAGGCAGGAACAATCTCTGGACAGGGGACAGCTTGTCCCTACCACTGCACCACCTTGCCTCCAAGTTTAATACATGCTTTAATTCTTATTATCATAAAAATGATATCAAGTATAAATCTTAGTATTTTAATTGTTCAGATAGCTGTGATATCATGAATGTAATGTATTCTGTGTCCTGTTGGTGTAAAAGAAAGCCTGTTTAAGAAGCATGTTGTGATTCACACACATAGAGTACATAGAAGAACACATAGAATACGAAGCATTTAATGTGCTAGTTTAGTTATGAGATGGGATTTGAGAAGTTTATGACATTCTTCTTTAATGACAAAACATAGTAATCTATGTGATTAAAGTGGAAATTTCAACCTTTTTTTTCCACTGTGTTCCTGTTTTTTTTTTTTCTCTGTACCTTAATACACTTCCATCTGACACTCAGACAATAGGCTATGACTCGCTGTTCGACAGCAACTTTGATATCTTTTTTATTTTGGGCAACTTTGTGACTTTCTGAACATTCAACTTTTGAGTTTTTCCACTCTAGGTCACTTGATCAACTTTATTTTGTTGTTTATACCACTGCTTAAACCAAAAAAAAGTAGGTTTTTCCTTGCTACCACTTGATATTCGCTTAAATTCTTCATATAAATATTCAAATATGCAAATTTATGGGAAGAGTCGGGTGGGGCAACAGGTGCATGTACGAGCATTACTTTTCATGCTAATTGGGATTTATGCAGCAGAAGTCCGTGGAAGTTGGCTTATGCACGGTTTTGTGCATCTGAATTTTTTTTTGCATACGCACATTTCCACTTTGTCTGTACACCATGTTTTAGTGTGAATTCTACACATGGCGTTATGTATGAGGCCCCTGGTAAGAAAATAAAACAGTGTGCAGGTGGTAAGAGGGGAGGGAAGAATGATAGTACATTTCTCCTTCTCATATTATATAAGCTAGAATTAATATGTTGTGTATATATTATATTAATCAAATCAATCATTACAGGTAAAGTAAAATTAATGATGAAATAAAAAATAATTTCATTAATACTGCAAGCATTCAACTGCCCTGAGTCAATCTGGTAGTTGAATCATGGCAACTGGACTTCTTTCTTATTAGGTAGTGTAAGATATGGCCGTCTATTCATCCCAGCCAATACCCCCAAGCCGCCAGGTGGAGCCCTCCTTGCAGCATGGAGGTCCCCAGAAGACCAGCAGTGCATCATGGACAATGTGGTTTTTATGCACAGCGCTGCTGGATGCCATGGGGGCCACAGGAGGGAGCTGCAGGGAGGACCGAGGGCTTCTTCATGCCCTGTGACCCGGAGGTTCGTCATAGGAAGAGCGACGGACTTCCGGGTTGAAGAAAGAACTTTACCTGACCGGAAGTGATTGAGAATCACATGGACTGGAGATAGGGAACACTTCCGGGCCAGGGAATATAAAAGAACTGTGGGAGCTCCCAGACGGGGAGCTGAGTTGGGAGGCAGGGTGGCTAAGTGTCTGGGAGTTAGGAGGATTGTTATTGGTTTATTTGTGATTGTTTATTGAGTATTGTGGAGAGGAGCGTGCTTTGTGCACATTATTATTATAATAAATATCATTATTGGACTTTTACCTGGTGTCTGAGGGTGCAAGGGTGTGAGCATACCCTTAATCTGTCACAGTAGATACGTGTCACTGCTCATTCAAGCAGCTTCTTCAGTGTGAGGAATGTTGTTAGAGACCACAATTTTATCCTCCAGGTTAGTTTCACTTCACACCTGCCCTGAATAGGCTCGTTGAGTAAAACAAAGGAAGGGGGAGGTGTGGGTAGATGTATCCGTCACACCTTTTAACAGCCCATCCTACCCCCATAGAATGGGTCTTTAAGAGTGGTCCACCTGGTGGAGGTGTGAATTGGGCCTGATTTTCCTGGGAATGAATGAAAGGGCAGCATGATAAATTGAAGACAGGTTATGCCTAAGGCCTCCACCTATGTTGATTTGCACATGCAAAGCATCCCTCACCCCTCTTTCAAACCACTTGTCTTCTCTATCCAATATCTGGACAATAATGTCTTCAAATGAGTGTCCTTTGTCCTTCAAATGGAGGTACACAGCTGATTCCGGCCCTGAGGCGTTACCCCTTCTGTGCTGGGCCATCCGCCTGTGTAGTGGCTGTTTGGTCTCTCCAATGTACAGTTCAGGTACCCTGAGTCAATGATTTATAGTAAGTATAGGAATGCTTAACAACTGGGCACTGAAATTGCTGCCTATTGTTCAACATAAATGGGAACTATTTCTGAAAAATATATTTCACACTCTTCCACATATTCTTAATTGGATTCAGGGCTTTTTTCAGTGACTCCATTGATTTTTTGGTTGCATATTTTAGGTTGTTACTGAGCAGGAATGGTAGTTTCTTGCATGTGTATCACTGGTAAATGAATTAAAAATAAATTACTAAAGAAAACATTGAGTCATATTGTTAAACATTACAATGGGAGATCTCTATTTTATGAGGAAGCATCCTAAATATTTAACCAGGTGCACTTATGAAATTATTTCTCTTGAGTCTTACAGACCTTTTGATAGGGTGCCACATGACAGGCCAGTGACCAAACTAACACAAGTGAGACTTAAAGGCACACTGTGTAGATGAGTGGAAAATTGGCTCCAGCACAGAAAGCAAGGGGTTATGATGTGAGGAACACCTTTTTTAATTAGGTGATGTTAAATGTGGTGTTACTTCAGGATCAGGGGCCTCATGCATAACACCGTGCATAGAATTCACACTAAAACATGGTATACGGACAAAAGCAGAAATGTGCATACGCACAAAAAAATCCAGATACATGAATCTATGCATACGCCAACTTCCGTTCCATAAATTCTAGTCAGAGTGAAAAGTAATGCACGTGCACACGCCTGCTGCCACTCCCCAACTCCTCCCAGAATTACTCCTCTTTGAATATGTAAATCAATATAAATAGCCCTTAAGTTTAATGTTCTGTGAAAAGACAATGACAAAAGCACAGGAGAAATTAGAAGAATTTCAGCGAATACTAAGTGGAGGCAAGGAAAAACATGCTATTTGTTGGTTTAAACAATAATATAAACAACAAAAGGAAGTTGATCAAGGGACATAGAGTGTCGAAGAAACTCGAAAGTCCAAGTTCACAAAGTCGCACAGTACCCGAAATAAAAAAGAAGTTGTCAGATATCAAAGTCGCCATGAAAAGGCAAGTCGTAGGCCACCATATGGAAGTCATATAGAAGCTTATTAGGGTACAGAGAAAAGAAAAAAAATAGGCACACGTTGGCAAAAAAGCTCAAATGTCAACTTTAATCTTGAAATTTCCACTTTAATCACATAGTTTACTTTGTCATTAAAGTAGAACATCATAAACTTCATCTTAAAACCGTTTGATTTACTAGTTTCTCAAATACCATCGTAACTAAAGTAGCATGTTAAATGCTTTGTATTGTATGTGTTCTATGTGTTCTATATGCTCTATGTGTGTGAATCACTACATGCTTCACATAATCCATTACATTCATGATATTACAGTTCTCTGAATAAATTAAATACTGAGATGTGATAGTGACGAGCTGGCGCCCTGTCCAGAGATTGTTCCTGCCTCACGCAACACGCTTGCTGCACCATGCGCTACCTTCGATTAAATAATTCATTGCAGCAGTACTGTCTCTTTCCAACGTACTAACCCCCAATTCCTGTCCTTCCTTTTCTTTCTCCAAGTACCCAATTGCCACACAATCAGCTCTGTTATAGATGTCAAGCCATCTGTAAGCTTAGAACGTAGATTCTTCAAACCTTTTAGATAGATAGATAGATAGATAGATAGATAGATAGATAGATAGATAGATAGATAGATAGATAGATAGATAGATAGATACTTTATTAATCCCAAGGGGAAATTCACATAATCCATAATTTTAAGGAACAGTGACATATCTTCATAGTACATGTTTCACTGTTCTATCTAACTATCCATCCAGTGTCATGCCAGTCCCAGCAAGAATACAGCGCGAGGCAGGAAGAATCTCTGAACGGGGCACCAGATCATCTCTATCACTGCAACACCATGTCCTCACGTGTTTAATTATTAACAATATAGATTATTTAAATAATGTTAAAATTTTATCTGTATAATGTAAAAAACATTTTGCTGCATGTCATCTTAAAAATCTTATTGCCATCATATGTAAATATGCGCTTTATAAAGTGGCTCAGGTTGTGCAATATTATAACTGTATCGCAAGTTTACAGTGAGGTAATTGTACTTATAGGTACAAACATTTCTATAAGGAGCACTTGATGGACTGATTGGTTGCGTTTAGAGCTCTTGGGATGAAACTGTTTCTAAACCACTAATTCCCTACAGGAAAGGCTTTGAAGTGTTTGCCGTATGGGAGCAATTCAATAGAATGTGCGCATGGCTGAGGCAGCATGTGCTTGATGCTGTATACCGATAATTCTCTTTCCGATCAGCTGCTTGAGAGCTGTAATTCCACACTCAGATACAGAGGGATAAATACTTGAGAGTAACAATGCTATTTGGAGTACTTTGGCCATTCTGTGGACCATTATATTGTTACAGGTTAATTAAAATCAGATGCCTTAAATTAATCTATACTAATAAAACTCACTGACTGACTCATCACTAATTCTCCAACTTCCCATGTAGGTAGAAGGCTGAAATTTGGCAGGCTCATTCCTTACAGCTTACTTACAAAAGTTAGACAGGTTTCATTTCGAAATTCTACGCGTAATGGTCATAACTGGAACCTATTTACGTACATATATGCGGCCATAGCCTGCAGCTCGGTCGCCGTGTGAAGCCGAGTTGCGTCCCTCATCGTCATGCCTCCCCCGTAATTGAATGCCTGCCCATATAAGGCCGTCTGTCAGCATCTATCCAATAGACACGCTGCCACGAAATATTCGCAGGTGAAGGACTGTGCTTATGCAAACAAAGACGAGATGGTCAGGGATAGACTAGTGTTTGGCACAAACTCAGCAAAAGTGCGAGAGAACCTTTTAAGTGTCGGGTCTTAGCTAACATTAAATAAAGCTGTGGACATCGCAAGATCGCACGACATAGTACATGCACAGCTGAGAACCTTTGATACATGTACTCCGAGCGGCTCACGTGAACTGATTGTGAACGCAGTACGCAGACAAAAAGCAACAGCTCCAAAGAGCGCTGAACAAAAAACGTATTACACAATTGAGAAGGCAGCAAAAGAAAATGAAGCGAGTGACGCATACAAGCATATTCATAAGTGCAGCTACTGGGGAAACAAAGCACACGGTGGAAAAAGTCAATGTCCAGATTGCACGAGATAGCACAAGCACGGCTGAGAAATTTCGATGCATGTACTCCAAGCGGCTTATGTGAACTGCCTTTGCAAGACTGGGAAAGGTAAACCCGTGCTTGCAGTGTGTGATGTCTCAGATAAACAGGAGGACGAGCTGTTTATTGATGCAGTAAATATTCACAGGCAAATCCACAACTTAATACCGGGAATGCCTGTTAAACATCTTAGATTCACGAGTGCCGATTTGGGTAGTGAACACTTCGATGAATGAAACCTGTTATCTTTACAGCGGTTGACAAACACGGAATATAACTTGAACACAACACATCCTCCAAATATGAACCTGATTGAAAGAAATAATGATAATCAAATCCTTGATGACAGCAACACTCATAACAGTGACAAAACAATTACATTGACAATCATGTTACATTATTTTTAAAATGTTTCCTTTCCTTTTTCATAACTTCTTTAATACACTACTTCTCCACTGCGAAGCGCGGGTATTTTGCTAGTAACCAATATGCGGTTAATTTCAGTGTATTTGATAAAGCCGCGTCAGGGATGTGCATCTAAAAAAGAAAGGGAAACCACACTGGAACAAAAGTACTGTTTTGATGCTGGGTGCTGCACTCTGCCGAGTGGAAAACTTGCATACACCAGGGATTGAGTTGGCATGAAAATGTGCATGGCTTTACGGCAAGTTTAGTTTTTTTACATCGTGATGTGATTGTGGAAATGGGTGTACACAACATTTTTGTGCATACGCACCATTTATACATGAAGCCCCAGAGCTGGAACCAAACATAGCACTTGGACTAGAAGTCAGGAAAGTTATTTTTGGTCACAGTGAACTAAAGAAATGTCATACATGTGGCAGCTGAGTTTCCCAAATGTTTTCTTGAAAAATAAACATCTACAGTTGTGCTTGAAAGTTTGTGAACCCTTTAGAATTTTCTATATTTCTGCATAAATATGACCTAAAACATCATCAGATTTTCACTCAAGTCCTAAAAGTAGATAAAGAGAAACCAGTCAAACAAATGAGACAAAAATATTATACTTGGTCATTTATTTATTGAGGAAAATGATTGACTATTACATATTTGTGAGTGGCAAAAGTATGTGAACCTCTAGGTTCAGCAGTTAATTTGAAGGTGAAATTAGACTCAGGTATTTTCAATCAATGGGATGACAATCAGGTATGAGTGGGCACCCTGTGTTACTTAAAGAACAGTAAAGACCTGGCAGAGCATTAAAAAGGAGGAAACCCAGCATCTAGTGATGTCCATGAGTTCAAGACTTCAGGCTGTCATTGAGAGCAAAGGCTTTTCAACCAAGTATTAGAAATGAACATTTTATTTCCAGTTATTTAATTTGTCCAATTACTTTCAAGCACCTGAAATAAAGGGATTGTGTTTAAAAAATGCTTTAGTTGCCTCACATTTTTATGTAATCGTTTTGTTCAACCCACTGAATTAAAGCTGAAAGTATGCACTTCAACTGCATCTGAGTTGTTTCATTTAAAATTCATTGTGGTAAGGTACAGAACCAAAATTAGAAAAAAGTTGTCTCTGTCCAAATATTTATGGACCAAACTGTATTTATTGTGAACAAAAGATGCATTTTTGCAACATCCTGGAATAGCAACAAATGGGCCATCATACAAAAATACAGAGTTTATTGAGTAAAGTAACTTCAAGGAGGGATGAACAAAGAGGTAACTCAAATTATCAAAAATAAAGCCCTGGAGCTTCTCTGGATCTACCTATATGTGTCTCAACTACCTTACATTCAAGTGGAGTGGCTGGTCCACCAATGCCACACACTGGACTTAGGTGTTTCTCTCTCTATTTTCACACTTTGACCACTCTTTCTACCACCACTGAAGTGCTTGTTCATAGCTCACCTCCTAGCTCTGGACTCACTGAGTCTCTGGCTAAGGGGCAGCTTTGTAGCCCATCTTGGAGTCACCTCCAGCCATACCTTAGAATCACTTCTGATGTCAGATGCTATATTTGCAACAGAGACATAACCTAGGACTTCGTTTTTAACCCTTAGCCTTCCATTGTCCCTAAACAGCCCGTTCCTCTGCTGCCTGCACCATAAGAGCAACAATATATTCTGATATATTCCCTTCTGAGAATTCAAGAGGTCAGAAAATGTTCTCACAATGATGTCTTCACATTGGCCTCATTCTGTCTAACTCTCTCTCCCAAAACAGAAGGTCAGTCAAGTCTTTAAACTAATAGGACACTCATCTTCCAATGTTTTAGGGAAACATTGCAGTTTTTTTCCAGACTGCTTCTCCTCTTGTTATAGCCTGCAGACTGATCCAACATTTTGCCATTCTGGGGGACTTTGCTCACACAATTGTCCATAGTCTTGCCAACATTTTGCCCTATGTTGCTAATGCTAGTGAATGCTTTATTCTGATTATTAGGGTCTTTGAATGATCTTGCTGTTGTCCTATGACCCCTTTTCCTGCCTGCACTCCCCAACCTGACAAAGCACCACCGCTACATGCACACATACATGTATATATACTGTATATTTGCCTCTGTGTTATTTTTATATTACAATTTCCTTGTTATAAAACATTTAAGGCACTTGCTTTATGCATCAAAGTGATTGGCTTTCTACCAAGATTACTCATTTTGTAGTTTGTATAAAACACTGTAAGTTAAAAAATGCAATAACCTTAAGAATCGATCAGGGTATCTCAAGAGGCCTTCATAAATGTTAAATATCCACATGTAACCCTTGCATTTTTATTGTACTACATAATGGAAGAGGAACCAGAAAATGTTGTAAATATACTTAAAATATAAGAAAAAATGCTATTTAAGTATACTACATTGTGCAATCACATAAATGTTTAGTTATGTTAAAAATATGGACTGAGTTTCAAACCTGGTCTCTACCAGTGCAGAATTTGCATGTTCTTCCCATTTTCATGTCAGTTTTTTCTGTAGTTACTTGTATTCCTTTCCCTTATAGTTTTTAAATTTGCCTTGCCAGTTGAGTGAGTGTGACTTTGTGTGTGTGAATGTTTGCAATGGATTAGCACCCATTCAAGACTGTTTTTAAACCCTAATGTTAAGGCAGAGAGGGTTAATAAAATTTATGGATGGATAGATTTAGACAATAGATGAATACCCTCGATAATTAAGATTTGCTCAACAGCTATGCACTGTGATTCTTTTGTTATTCTTCAGTTTGTCAAGTGAAAGTGTCTTTGCAAAACTCTCAAGGGTCAAAGCAAATAATTGAGATTGTAATTGTTAATGCAGAAGCAGCATAGTGGTAAATGGCAAAAGGTTTTTGATGCAGTGGCCTCCTCCGTGGTATGTGACGATATTAAGTTTCTGTTACTGTCTTCAGCTGACATCTCCAGGAGCGCAGTTCATGGTAGAAGGCCAACAACTGCATGTTTTAGAATGCAAGCGTGACAGTTGATACTAACCTTTTGTGACATTGCTGAGCTGTAGCTTAGCTTTGCACAGTTAAGATTTTTTTAAATGATTGTACATTATTCATACTATTATGCAAAGTAACTAGTGAAGAGAGTAGATTTTGAAGTAACAGATGGATCAGGCCAAGATACTGTTATGTGACTTTGGCAAGTTACTTCATCTTGTTTGTTAGAATCTTGTCTCATGGCAGGATCCTTTCCAGTCTAATTATTTGTCTGGTATCTGTCTGCATTTACTGTATTTCATAACTGCTTGTATGAAAGCAGTTCGAAATCCTTTCCAATTTGCTTAATTAGGGGAAAGCGTTTAAATGTGGAAATTAGAAAAAATAAAGACATTAATAACCAACACTTCAAGATTTGCATTTAAAGCTTTTATATTTTGTCACTTCAACAAGCTGATAAAAATCTGCTTTAAGATTTTACTGATTGCTCTTTTATTTCATATAACATTTTACTAGACAACTTGCATACTAAAAAAGGTGTTCATAAAAAAGTGATATTCTATTCAAAATTAAAATGTCCATTAATATGGAAATTTGTGTAGATACACTAATAACATCTGACAGATACAGACAGAGTGATATAGTGACAAGCCATCGTAATCGCTGTTGGTTCAGTTACAGATTAGCTCTACTTGCCTCTGCTCCAATGGTGCAATTGTTTGTGTACATTTCATACTGCAGTATGCACTTGTACATTGCCTTGGAAAAGTGTGGTGGTAATGGTGGTGGTTAAGAGCACAAGCAAATTATACAATAACAGTGTTAGCATCCGCCACCATTAGAGTACTAAATCAAAAGCAGTATGAGCTGGCTTTACATTGCTCAAATGAGAGCTTCAGTTCCAGCTGCAGGGGTGCCTATAGAAATAATCAGAGGAGGGGACGCTGGTGCACACATGCTGGTGCCGATCCTCCCTGTTAAATACACTTTTCATAAAATTCGCCTTAAACCTGCCTTTTTTACGCTTGTTTTATTTTCTTTATTGTATGTATAGTTTGTTGATTAAGCTCACTTGAATTGTATGGATTTGGATTAAATTTTACAGACTTTATGTACTTTACCTTGACTGGGAACAACTGAATCTGTGAATCACGGGATGAGACCTAAGAACATGTCTTTGTACCTTGGCGATCTAGGAGCCTGGGATGACCTTTTTCCTGATTATAGTTGCTATGCTGGTCTGCTCTTGATTCATTTTATTGTGCTTTATGACTAAGGACTGATCTGATGTTCACACCCCCCGGCTTGTGGCTCTGGGGTGATCATGCCTGTAATACCCAGCGTTACTTGTTTGTGGCTGTATGTTGGAACCTCCAAATCCTTCTGCCTCCTCCTGCTATGCTTTCTGCTACTTTGCTATTGCCGCTTATCTGCGCCACCGCACCCTGCCCATCTCACCGGCTCTGCTGTGCTGCTTCTCCGCTGTTATCAGATAAGTATTACTAAGTATCATGCTAAAATACTCTCACAACAAACTCCTACATATTAAACAGTTTGTCCAGAGAAAATGGTCTGATTGGAATATCCTAAAAGACACTGGTATTTTGCGGCACCTGAAATATATACATCGTGGGTAGGGTCACCGCCACCGCCGGGCTGCGAATGAAAAGATCACCAGTAGCATTTGCTCAGGAATATGCCGTCCTACTCATGGCCCTGGAAATAGAAGTGTCAGTGTGCCAAATTTACAATATGGGAAAATAAACTCCGGTCACGGCTCTCTGCAATAAGAAGTCTCATCAACTAATACTGCATTGTTTAATTCGAGATCTCTTAATGGCAAAGCATTGGTACTGTCAGAATTCATCATTGAGACCAAACTTGATATGCTGTGTTTAACAGAGACTTGGCAAAAACCAAATTAATTTATGTCTCTCACGGAGGCAACACCACCTGGTTACACTTTCTCACAGAGCCTCGTAGCTCAAGACAAGGGAGAGAACTTGCAGTAATTGTCAGAGTGGAGTTAAATGTCAAAAGAATCCCAATTGATTGTATATTATCATTCAAGTGTCTGGCTCCTAAATTAATAACGGAATCAGGTCCTGTCTTACTCATTGTTCTTTATCATCCTCCAAAATACAATGCGTCCTTCTTATCTGATCTGACTGAACTATTAACCCACTTAAGTTCCTTTTCGCAGGGAGTCGTTCTTCTTGGTGATTTCAACATCCATACTGACATCCCTACATCTAAACTGAGAAATTAATTCCTATCCTTACTGGACTGTTTTGACTTGACACAACATGTTTATTTTCCTACCCACTCTGGTGGTCATATATAGAATCTGATCTGTACATCTGGACTCTCTGTTGCCAACACTTACAGCACTGATTTGGGACTCTCTGACCATAAAGCAATACTTTTCACTGTCTCATTACCTCTCCCTCCTCTTACCTGTAAATGACAATTATTTACAGAAACCTTAAAAATATCTGTCCCTCTATCCTTTCTGAATCCGTTTCTGATCTTTTACTGTCTTCACCTATTCCATCAACACTAGATAGTCTTGTTGACCACTTTAACACAGCTCTTCATTCGGCATTAGATAAAACAACTCCTTTAAAACATACAGAGGTTTCCTTTACGTATTCAGCTCCTTGATGCCTTGATATATTAAAAGTGGAACTTCATCAGAGCTTTCTCAGCTCACAACTTGCCTCAGTGAAATTAAAACCTGGATGGAGTAGAACTCTTTAAAATTAAATTGCAACAAAACTAAACTCCTGCAAATTGGGACTAAACTTAATAAAATGAGCTCCTTCCCAATCAATCTTGGCGGTGATCTCATCAGACCTGCCTCTACTGCAAAAAATCTTGGTGTCATTTTTGATTCCTCCCTTTCTTATTCCGCCCACATAAATCACATTAAGAAACTTTCCTACTTTCACCTCCATAACATATCACATGTTCGCTCCTTCCTCTCCTTTTCTAACACTGAGAAACTTGTCCATGCTTTTTTTACATCCCGCATCGATTATTGTAATTCCCTACTGGCAGGTGCCCCTTCTAATCTTATGTCACAGCTCCAGCTTATTCAAAACTTGGCTCCAAGAGTCCTTACTTGAACCATTCGCACTGAACACATAACACCCATCCTGCTCCGCCTTCACTGGCTCTCTGCATCTTACAGAATTGAATATAAAATTCTACTAATAACCTACAAAGCCTTAAACGACTTTGCGCCAAACTACATCAGTGACCTTCTCCATCACTATGTGCCTGTCTGTCCACTAAGGTCCTCTGATTCTGTCAATCTTGTTGTGCCCCACACTAATCTACACTCCATGGGTGACAGGGCCTTCAGCTGTATAGTGCCCAGACTCTGGAATGACCTACCGAAATTAATTAGATCAGCTGACTCCGTGAATTCTTTTAAAAAACAACTCAAAACTCATCTGTTCAGGAAGGCTTTTAGCTCTAAATGACTTTATTACCCTTCTTTCAGTTTACCTCTCTGTCAAGATGCTCATGTAACCTGTATGTGTGTGTGCTAGACCATCAATTATGTTGTCTGTTAGGCTTTTTCTCTGAATTTACTATCTTACTCTTCTTTATATATTTATCTGGTTTAGTACAATGCTATGTACTGTGTACTCTGCCGTTCTTTCTTAAACTCTGTGAAGTGCCTTGAGCATGGGAAAGGCACTATATAAATACAATGTATTATTATTATTATTATTAAAGGGTAAACCATGCTACAGTCACATGATCTCCATTCCAGTGTGACTAAGCGAGTTGTCCTGGTAAGAATAGCAAGCTACCTAAGACAGCAATGAAACAAGTAAGAATCCACTGGGACAGCAATGGCAAATGCCATGCAGTGCTACAATACAGAAATACTGTATGCCACAAAGCACTAAATTAAGAAGAAACAGTCAATAAAGGATTAGCGTTGAAAACGGTCATGTTAAAAAAATATACATGTACATCCTCGAACACACATAATCCAGTTCATGTTGTCACGGGGCTGAATTCTATATTGTAAGTAGAGGAAAGAAATAATCCAGCAGTCCATCACATGGTGTACGCTCATACAGGGTCAATTTAGAATCACCAGTTAACCTAACCTGCACATCCATGGAAATATGAATGGAGAATTAGTAAACCTACACAGCAGGCAATTACCAGGCTTGGATTTCAGCCCATAACACTGGAACTGTAAGGTAGAAGTGCTACCTATTTTGTCAACTTATTGTATTATTATTATTGTTATTAATATTGTATGAAAATCAATTATTAAATTAGAATGTGCTCAATAACAAATGGCAAAGATAACACTTATAAGCAGAGGTTTTATGAGGTATAGATGTTAAATATGGTTCCCTCAAATGATTAACAATGAGACTGCTGCTATTCCTAATTTAAATAAATGCTTTAAGTAAAAAAATATTGAATAAAAGTTTGCAGATTATGCTAAATTAGACAGATTCCACGGAGTCTGCTGAATCCCTACTAATAGAAATAAAATGTGACAAAGGTGATTTCATGTGAATAATAATAGCATTGCGTAGCACTATGTTAAAGTGTTTAGCTCTGCTGCTTCCCATTTCCAGAGTGCCAAGTTCAATTTCTAGCATAGTCACAATCTGCAAAGAGTAAGCACTTTCTTGCTGTGTCCACATGGGGCTTGTCCAGGAACACCAGTTTTCAAAGGAAGACTATCTATGCCAAAATTGAAGCAGCTCAACATGTAAAATACACTAAAATGCAATGCATATGTAAGCTGTACATTTAATTTTGGCATTTTTTTCATGTCATAAATTATTCAATACTTTTTGATATTGCATGCAGCTGAGCAAACTGTATTTCTTTCTTTGGCCATGCTTTAATCATGCCATAACTAAATGAAATCAAATGACCAATCAGCATTAAGAGCCGGGGAAAGCTGTGTCAACAGTATGGATAAGAGGCGTTCCAATCAAGACTGTATGCTCTCAATCAGCAATGAAAAGAACGTGATCTAAAATAATAAAATATTACAATGAGCACAGAGGGGGTAGGGGTGTGGAAACATGATACAGGATAAGAGGTTTGAGTCTTTAGATAAATTGGCAAAAGTATTGTCTTACTCAAAAAAAGCGATATCCTTTCAGGGAACCGTCCTCACACAGGTTCTGCTTCTCACCTGCTGTGGCAAGAAATGCCTTTTGTTTTTGGTGCTTCAATTTACATCAGCCCCGGGACAGATTTCTCTAGAAAGGTATGAAACATAAGCAATGCTTCTAAAGATTTTGCAATTAATTGCATATTGTAGCTGACCCCATTCATGTGCTCTTGTGTAGTGGGTGGCACACTACTATTACCTCTTATCCTGTACCACATTATCTGCAAAACAAGTTGGACTACTGACTCAACTAGTAAATAGACCAGTGATGAAGCTACTTCTGGCTTTATCTGATCTTGAAGTGTCCTCATTAGTCCAGACCTGCTCCTGAGAATCCATGACTTGTAAGTCAATGGCGTTATTCATCATTTTACTCTTTCAGCATTAACATCTGTTCAGAAATGAGCAAATGAAAAAAATGAGGTAATTGTAACATTTTTGGCTATCAGAGTGGGAGTTGCAAAAAAAATATCAAATACCCGATCACATTAACACTAATAAAGTTTTGTCTAAACAGAAAACTATGCATACTTGAAAATTTAACTGCACTGAAAATGAGAACCAGGTGACATAAGGGTAAGAGTTAAAAATGTTAGATAGACCAGAATTAATCCTCTCACCATTTTCATGATAAATATGTTTTAGTGTTTAATGTGCCAGAACATAGTTGTGATTAGAACACCGTCCGTCTTTTCTCTGCTGTTGATGAACATTGCCCATCTCTTGATGATGATTGGTCATTTAATTTCATTAAGTTTTGGCATGACTAACACATGGTTGTGGATTGAAATATAATGCACTCCACGCGGACACTGAGTGAAATGTAATGAGTTTGCTTTATTTTTATTTAAGGTCTGTTCAGTACATGATGAGTATAAAATTTCTTGTCGTATTGAAAAGTAATAAATCATTTGATGGGTTTCACTTTATTTATGGCACTAAAAAATCTCACCCAAATCATGTGTTTTACATGTTAGATTACATTTAATGTTGGCATGATTAGACATCCATGGTTGTATTATACATCCTAAAGAGAAGCAGATTAGATTAAAAGAATATCTCCAAATTACCTTGCATGTGCACATGAGAGTGCCCTTCAGTAGTTTAAACCCATTCCAAGGTTGGTTTATGACAGGTGCATAATACAGATGGGTTTGGCTATGGCTCTCTACCAGTTTGTATTGACGTATTCAGGTCTAGAATTTTTTTTGTATACAGTGAGAAGAAACAATATTGGATATGTTGCTGATTTGAAACTGGGAAGGAGGCATAAACATTTGGTTTGGGAAGTTTTAGTGAACATCTCATTGTCCACAACCAGTATATTGAAATGATTCAAAATATAATCAATAAGGTGGCACTTAGAATAGGAGCCAAACTTTATTTACCTTATAAGAAATTAGAAAGGACAGAGCATCACAAAACAATAACAGGTTTTCTTCAGATCCCTAACAGTATCCATAATGAGGTTTTATTTATTTAATTATTTCTAACACATGACATACTTATTACTTTAAAATGCCTTATAGTATAACCTCCATATCAAACTGCATGTGCATCTAACAGAACTATGCAAACTTCATCATTTATATAATTTTAGTAACAACAGCATACCTTGTAAAAAAATAAAAAAGGAGAAGAAACAATGAAAGTTTCTCTCCAAATTCTGTCAAAGTGTAAAACAAATTAAATGTTATGCACTGCAAGGCACACAAAATATTTTTACACCATGGTGATCTACACTAAGACATTGTGGCAGCAAGCATGCGAATATTTTAATAGAAAATGTAAATATCAAAAAATAAACCTTCAAAGAATCTGGAGAAAGTCAGTAATGTGAACTCACCCCAACAGCATGTATAATATGATTGACAGCTTAATGGAGATATTCCACATATCTGAACTGTTGGATGAACCATTAACTGGCATCCTTACTGCAACAGAAGCATCAGGTATGCTATTAAATAACTATATGCATAAAACAAATGATTTGGGGAAAGGTCAAGAAAGAAGATTTTAAAATGTTAAATAATCTGATTACATGCTGATATACAAAAACTAAATGAGATCAATATTTTTAGAGAAACCATGACAGTTGTTTTCAAAATTTTGAAATTAATAGCAAGGTCAATACTCGTTATTTAATTTGAAGTCAATAAGTAAAAACAGAGAGCAAGTCTTTGTGGTCTTTGTGAGGAGAGAGAACACCTTGTGTAGCAACAAGGTGTCTTAAACCATTTCTCAGTGCTCTTCTTAATGTTCCCTGAGAACTCAGTAAGAAAGGTGGGATCAAGGTCTATTGAAGTTCCTAAGGGTCTCCAGGATATCTAAGTTCATAAAGACCCCCCACATCTCACTACTCCCAAAAGGCATAGACATATATGAATATCATGCATGTCAATAATAATTCAGTTAAAGGCAATGAAGTAGAAAAAAAAACCCTCCAAAACTTCATATACGATCAAAGTTTGTGGTAGAAATCAAACATATTCATTAAAGCAGGAAACTTATCCTCTAGCAGGACAAGTCTGATAAAACCTTTTTGAGTCAATAATCAGGCAGGAGAAAAGAAGTTCATTACATCATTTATTACTCTTCAGTAAAACTGGACATGGAGCAATCTTTCACAGCAGTCTGTTATGGCATGGTCAGAATAATCAAAATATTAAGGGTATAGGTATATTTTATACACAACTGAATTTACATAACAATGTCATTCAAAGCACACATTTACTCTGGTTTCTTTGTTGGTTTACACCCAAATGATTTATATAAAATAAAAGTTTACTTCATTATATTTGTATTCTTCTTATAGCTTTTGGGCTGAGCCTCCACCCTTGAGATTTCTGTGTATGTAACAGCTATCCATTCTGGTTGTTCACAGGACATCTGCTGACTTCTTAGTCATCTCTTAGTCTTGACCCTTATCTGGTTTCCTTACAGTATATGCCTGAACAGATTTCTGACATTTATTAAATCTTTATCCCATTTTTGTTAAGATGAATGCTATGTTACTCTAAAATTATTTTCTCACGCGTCATGGTTTGTTATTGGTCATTACCATAATGAATGTAAGAAATGAATTGCAACGTTACATCAGCAAAAATCAATTTTCTTTTCATACTGCAGTTAAGGAACATCAATGATTATTGCTACACTGACCTTGATGTCTTACACTTTGTTGTTTACATCTATATCGGTGCTATCAGACCGCACTCTGCTATTAGGAGCAATGATATTAGCAGTTGCTTGACTATCTGAAAGTCCAAGCACGTTAGACTCAAATATGGTACTTATAACGTCATGTTCATATTGATTTACTCATTTATTTATTTAAAAGTTCCAAATAACTAGAATATTTTTTTTCTTTCTTGATTTTTCCGTTTGCCGCAACACTAGACTCTTTTTTTGAATGACCATCCATTTTGTCTTTTCCTTTTTAGTGGCACTGTAAAATTTCAAATGTAGCTATAATTAAAAGAGACTTATTAGATACTTGCTCTGATTGTGTCCTGCCCAATTGCATTTTTCTCTTAAAAGCTTATTATTTAGGTTTGATTGGATAGGTTTACAATCTTGAGAATCGAAATCAGAAAGGGATGTTTGCTGGATAGCGGGTTGCTGTGAGTATCTGTGATTGGTGAAATCTTTGACTTGTTCTGTTATTAGGCAATTATGCCCCTTGCATATGTGAAGACTCCTTTGCGAGCTTGGCCTAACGGGTGCACACCCAAGTCACTGTAATGGCAGGTCTGGGCATGGTGTGATTATCCATGACAGTATGCACTTGATACGTGTGAGTGTGTAAATTTGGGATGGACTTTAATGTTATCTATGCATACATAAAATAAACATCAAATTATACATGTGCATATACCTCCTATTTTACATTCATTTCTAAAAGACTGTGGTTTTAAACTTTGAAGTTACACAGATTGCATTGATATTATAAGACTCATTGCACCATGAAGGTCATAGCACTTGTCACAGTACAAGGAGACTGCCGAGATTGTAAGGTTATCATTCAAATAAGACTTAATGCTCAACTCTTGACCCCTCACATGTTTCAGAATTTCTAATCACAAAGACGTATTACTGTATTGTAATTATATTGTTGTCTTAAACAAATGAGGGAAAATTCAATCTGAGAGGCTCTAAATAAAATAATATTAAAGTGATTGAAAATAATCAATCTGAATGGAAAAAGAACCCATGATTAGACAGATAAGAGAATTAAATGCCCATCTGTCATTAAGGGGAAGATGAAAATAAATAGGATGCTGTATGTTTTATTTTAGAGCTTGATGTCTCTTCAGATGTTCTCCACCTGCTTTTGATTAAATGACATAATCTGCTATGGCTGATTTTCAGTTTTTTTCTTTTCAATTTGATCATCTTTGACATTTCCTCTGGCAGTTGCTTATTTTTTTAACATACAATTTCATTAAATGATTTTCTCATATCATATCTGTCTATGCATTGTCAAGAAGTGAATTTTCTAGATGAATAATCAGACCTAATTATGTTTTTTTGTCATACACTGAAATAAGGCAAAGTATTTTAGCATCTACCCTTATGCACTGTTTCATGGCTTAGTAAAGTACAAGAAGTCATTGTTGCAGGTTTCTTTCAACTCCAATGAAAAAGAAAGCTAGCTATGATAAAGTATTAATTTTTCATCAATAAAAAATATGTTCAGAGCTTCTCTCGTTTTGTATGCTCAGTTGCATTGTTTCTTTTTAAACATCTGATTTTATTATCGATTATATTGTTTAAGTTGGTCTCATATGTACACACACTGTGCTTATGTTTGTGTTCTAATTGGCCCCTCGCAGATGCTTTTGCTTGATCTGTCTCTGCTTTTTTTCTTGACCTCACTTTTGCTTTTATCACAATGACCCAAAATATATCTTGGTCCATCCAAATAGCTAATAATGGTGAATCAATCCCCCTACTGCCTGTAATATGTGAAGTCTTTCTCTGTGATTTATCATTTAGTCTATAACATTAACAGTTATTGAACAGGTTACCTTTTTGACAACATTTTTGTAAGAGTAGGGAGCTCTACATTCAGCTCTACTTTTGACAGCAGGGTCACTGCCAAAGTGAACACACACAATGCCTGAGCAAAGTGCTTAGACCTCTGTAGCCCACTTTATCAGTCTGCTTGTCTTTTAGTCTATGTGATGTAGAAGGGAAGGTGAGGAGAACTTATAAAGTACAATACCTTATTAACAGTGCTAAGTCTATGGAACTTGAGGCATTCTGAGAAAGGATACACATTAATATTACAAAAGGGGAAAGTAGAGTAAAATAGAACTCTACCAAGACAAAACAATCCCTCACTGAGGTATATTGGGTCCACAGCTCCCGTTCTAAGGCCAGTTTTAAAATAAATAATCGCATACTCACAGCTTAGCGAGGAGGCATGGTGGGGTGTGGCAGTTCCTGGGGAGTTCGTGATGTGGGCATTTCTCGCCTAAGTGCCCAGGTGAGAAATGGTCCACATCCGTAATTGTTCCAAGGAGCTGCTGATTGCCGCGACTGCTGCGCCCCCTCTTGATAAATAGAAGTGCAAGTCAGCTAAGAAAATGAGGAAGAAAGGAAAGAGAAAGAACGGAGGTTGCAGGAAGAAAGCAGGAAGCAGTGGAGAGAGAAAGAGATAAAGTCGGTGCAAGAAAGTGAGCGAGCAAGTGAAGGCTCGTGTGTAGCTGAACAGGGAGCCTGTGTGTTGGGCCAACACTCAGGGAGTAGTTGTAGTGGTCACTCCCACTGAGTTTATTTTGAAGAGCAGCAAAAGTCGGGACTTGGGGGTGTGTATTCCCCAGTGTGGGCGCCCTGGTCACTGTGGAACCCAAGTCGCTGTCTGGAGGAGCCTACCGGAGCCAGGGGTTCGGTGAGGCGATCCGATCAGCTGAAGCAGGTAGAGAGAAGGTCAGCTGCAGGTAGGGTGATTCCCCTGTTGAGAAGCCCAGACGGGAGAAGCAGGGAAGCCGCCAGGTAAAAAGAAGACACCAGGCTTTGTGTTTTTAAAGGATTGCTTCCTGCGTTATTTTAACCTCGTTGTTTTAAAGATTTTTTCTAATGGATTTTAACCTTCACGTTTCACTATTGTTTTAATGGTTTATTTATTGAAGACTTATGGTTGCACTACATTTATTTATTAGGACATTGTTTCTTTTGGACTGCTGTTCACCATCCCCTTGCTCCATTGTTGTGCCTCACTGCAAGCGCATCGGTGGCATTACCAATGGTGTTGGGTTCAAGGGCTCCCAGACGGACAATGGGAGCATGCAATAAACCCGCATCGCCATATTCACTCCATAATGAATTAGTTAGTGGTTAAAAAAAAAACTTTATATCTTGCACAGAGATTTCCAACTAACATTTCTAAGCAAAAAGAGTACATTTGAAAGTCTTGGTGCCATCATGCCAAAGCTTTGCCCCAGGTGCCCATAGTCTTCTTCACCCGATGTACCAGTAAAAGGCTAACTTGCCTTCCATAACAAGTGACAGAGCCACACATGTTTCCAGAAGGAGTCCTAACCTGCCTGACAACCTTATTCTGTCCATCTACTAGTATTCCATGTCAGCTCTTTTGCGTCTGTGCCTGAAGATAATAAATTCTTGGTGATAGTGCAGGTTGTGGTGGGAAGGTTTCCCCCAATAAAACTTATTAAAGTTTTTTTTTTTAAATAGAAACACAGCAGGAATTAATTACAGTTTTGTATTTTAACAGTGGTTCTCAAGTTCAGTCCTAATGACTCCCTGTGGCTAAAAGTTTTTGGTCCAATTAGTTTCTCAATCAGTCAGTCATTGTTACAATTTATTAATTTCATTGTTTAATTAGCTAACCCATTTTTTCCATTTATTTTGCATTTAGAAAAAACAAGTACTTTATATTTACACAGAGAAAATTAAGACTTTACATTTTTCAGTATCTTTGTGTTCTTACTTTGTTTCATTATTTTTGTAGTTCACTTTTTATGTAGAGCCTGGTTTCTTTATTATATCTGAATAGCAACAATTAATAATAAGCAAAGAAAAAATGACTGTGTAAGGATCAACTAGCAATTGAACAATTGCTTCTGAGGTGTATAGAAACATCTTACCTGCTCAAATTCCAGTAAATGTCTTCAAATTCATTGGATAGAACTTCATCCTACAACAAGATAATGAAGGGATATGCAACAAAGGACTAAATATGACTGTTTTAATATATCTGCCATTTCTATCTCCCAAAAATTATGGTGTCCTGAAATTGGGGTTCTATGGAGAAAATGTGTTGTAATGTTTACATGGTGTGACCAAAATATATGCAAATACCCTTAAATTTGTCTGCAATGTGCACTTTAATCACATCTGAATTTTTAGATTTGTAATTTTAAACTGTGGAATAGAAGGGTAAATCAAGGAAAAATGTGTCTTTGTTCCAAACATTATGAACAGCACTGTATTTTTTTGTTAGGGATAATATGAGAAAAAGTCCCCAGATCTCAGTTCATTATTAAGTAGAAGCAGCACACCGTATGAGATGTAAATCCAGCAGGCCTTTGTAATAGTAATAGGAAATGTATCTTGTAATTGCAAAAAAAGCAAATCTAGATTTAACATTATGTAACATAACATTTTCTAACCCATTTAATCAAATTTATTATACGTAAATTACTAAATCTGCTGTTTCATTTTAAAAGCAATCCATATTTGAAAAAGAAGTATTTTTTCATGGACAAAATGAACAGAAAAACTAGAAAGTAAGCTTTCATCAGATAAGCTGCCGTCTTTGTTCTTTGCAACAAATTGGATAATTTAGTCTAGTCAACCTGAGATTTTGTTGTGGTTGAATTAGAAGTGGGACATTACAAAACAATAATTAATTTTGTTCATTAAGTTTGGAGAAAATTTGCTTTCTATTATTTCTGAGATGTATTTTTGTTCTTTTTGTTCTCATTAAAGTGGAATTAAACTGTTGGTCTAATTTATTATTATTTCATTAAATTGT
The DNA here is from genome assembly GCF_016835505.1 of Polypterus senegalus. Classification (NCBI taxonomy): domain Eukaryota; kingdom Metazoa; phylum Chordata; class Cladistia; order Polypteriformes; family Polypteridae; genus Polypterus; species Polypterus senegalus. The sequence goes on from NC_053166.1 coordinate 112,096,076, forward strand.
CTCTTGGAGCAAAAATCAATAGTCTTACAAAGGTCAAGTTTAGAATAGTGCTGTTTATCCAAATCTACTTTCAACTTTCCTTTGGAAAGACAATCACAAGAGGAATGATCTGCCCACAGTTTATGCTGACTGCAGTCAATCCCCTATATTTAAAAGTACAACCTGCATTTTTACATTTTATGTGTGTGTATGAGAGAGAGAGAGAAAATAAGAAAGTGCATCATGTGTTTTTGCAAATAATTAAATTATCTCTTCTTTCACCTTTTTAAGAATTCATAAGTCATACTGTTGTTTTAACTTTTCTTTCATCGACTACTTAAAATTTAGTTTATTCCAGGAAGTTGCAACAATCATTATAATTGAAAAGCATTGGTCTGATGAAAGAAGGCTTAAGTAACATACTATAATTTCATTAATTCACCATTGTGGTGGTTGGCTGGGCCCCTTACCCAGCCAGGACGCCTCTACATTGGAAGAGCCAGGGCAAGGAGCATTGCCTTCCCCGAAGCACTAGAGGGCAGCCCCCCTGGAGTGTGCTGGTACCACGGCTTGGAAGCATGGAAGCTCAACCCTGTTGGGGCCCGTGGCCACTACCTGGGGGCACCTGGAGAACTCTTGAGCCCTTTGATGCAGCACTGCTGCCACACTCTGAAGTGCTGCTGGAAGTAGGTCAACAAGCACCTGGAGCACTTCCTGGTGCCTTATAAAAGGAGCCAGTAGCTGCTGTTCTGGGAGCCATAGTCAGGTGGCAGAAGACAAAGCTTGCCAGGAGGACCAGAGTTGAGAGAAAAGAAAGAGATGAAATGGTTTTGTGCTGACCTATGCTTGTGACTGTGCTGTACAGGTGGGAAAAAGGTGAAGGCGTTTCCTATGGGAAAGAAAGAAAAATAAAAATGTGTGTGCTTGCACTTGCGTCCTGCCTGTCTGTGTTGGGGTGGCGGTATGCCCCCTGGTGGTTCACACCATATAGTTTTTAATGTTGTGAATCAAGCATGATGTTATATTTAGAGGAATGTGTAGGCATAAGTTGTCAAACAATATATTAATATAGAGACATATTTTGGGGGCTGAAGTGTATATATTTATTCTATAATGTACAGACTAAAGTTAAATTCTGACAATAATAAGTGTTTAATCCTGGAAGGCTGCGATTGCATATTATTGTGTTCAATTACAACATTCTTGTGGAATGTGTTACCCTCAGTCATAAGCATTTGACATACTACTGCTGCTATGACAAAGAACATCAAATTAGATTTTTATGTATTATAGTGTTATGATCAAGTCACTATCAATTTTATGTTTCCTAGTAGACAAACCTATTATAGGATATTTGAGAAGATGAGCTAACAGCAAAGTAATATATATATATATATATATATATATATATATATATATATATATATATATTGCAAGAAAGGCTCTATATTGTGCCTGACCCGACTCTCTTCTACCACCACTTCTCCACAAGCTTTGTCCTCCTCCTTCCGACTCTGGCCGCTGAGTGGTGGTCAATGGCACCCTTTTATTTGGTACCCGGAAGTGCTCCAGGTGTTTGATTGCTGACATCCAGCTGCACTTCCGGGTAAGGCGAAACAAATGTCCAAAATGGGCCAGCCGCTCCTGTTGCAGCACTCCCTGGCGGTGCCTGCGGAACCCCACAGAGCTTCACAGAACTACAACCCCCAGGATGCTTTGTGGGAGTCTGAGGCATTGCTACAACCCAGGGAAGCTGCCATCTAGTGATACTGGGCACAACTACAATTACAATTGTAATTTTGTTGTAATTTTGTTTCCCTTATAAAAAATCATAATGCTGTCTGACGAAGGGCCCAGTTCACGACTGGCAGCCGCATTTAAACAGGGACCCCTTCACAGACAATTTTAGCACGTGCAACGTAGTTGGGCGCACATGGCTAATATATATATATATATATATATATATATATATTGTGACGGATGGCCAGGGCCCATGCCTGGCCGGGATGCCCTTTTACCACATCTGCCAGGGGGCCAAGCCTTTTGTACCGGGAGTTTGGGGATCTGTTGCGCCACCTGGGTACCACAATGGTCATATGCACATTAGCGAACGGCCGGGGTCCATGCCCGGCTGAAACACCCCTTCGTTATATGTTCATGGGGAGCAGCCATGGACTGTGCAATACCTCCCCCTGGATGCTAGATGGCCACCCCCCTGGGTTGGAGCAGTGCCTTGGTTTCCCGCAGGGCTCCATGTGATTTGGAGTTACGTGCAGCCCTGTTGGGTCCTGCAGGCACCGCCTGGGGGTGCTGCAGCTGGGACTTCTGAGCCCTTATGGGCAGCATATTCGCTACACCTGAAAGTGTAGCCAGAACTCGGCAATCAACCTCCTGGAACACTTCTGGGTGTGGTTATAAAAGGTCCCAGCAACCACCACTCAGTGGCCAGAGTCAGGAGGAGGAGGATGAAACTGCCTGGGATGAGTGGAGAATATTTCTTTTGTATCATGTTGGTGTTTTGGGACTGTGCTGTGGCTGGGGGGCATTGGAAAGACGTGCCCTCCAGCTCAAGAAAAATACATTTGTATTTTATTTTACGTGTGCCAAGAGAGCGCTTTTGTTAAGGTACATATCTATACATATAAAAGGTAAAGCCCTCACTGACTTATCACTAATTCTCCCACTTTCCATATAGGTGGGAAGCTGAAATTTCGCGTGCTCATGCCTTGCAGTGTACATACAAAAGTTAGGTATGTTTCATGTCCTATTGCAACACCCAAGGGGGGAAACAGTATACCTCCAAAAATGTATATATGGGGGGGGGGTCCCCTAATCACTATTTCTGCAACCTCCAATATATATAAGAAGCCCAAATTTCCCATGCTCATCCTTTACACTATACTTACATACATTAAGTATGTTTTATTTCACGACGTGCCCCGTAACAAACTTTCAAAAATAACATCCTCTTTTTGGCAGTTCTCACCATTATGCCGTAAGGAACTTTCAAAAGTGACCTCTGCTTTTGGCGGGTTCATTCCTTATTTCCGTTAACAGATAATTTATTTCACGGCTGAGATGCACAAGGGCCACCCCCGGTCCCCCTTCCTTTTTTCGCACGGCCGCTGTCCGCACACCTACCATGTGGTTGGCTCCCTGCCCATATACATTAACGACATCCTGCGCTCATGTGCCTCCTCACTCACTTCCTTACTTTCCTCAGCTGTTCATCGTGCTCACAGCTCCCTTCTTTTTTACTCCACCGTTTCAAGGGTGGAAGGGCTGCTCATTCTTCTTTCAGACTACCTCTAAACCTCACCCATGCTGATTCTCCCATGTATAACATATCCAAGCAGAGCACCATGGCGCAAGTGTTGCATGATTGTAAGCTCATTGTATGGGATGAATGCACTATGGCACACAGAGCAGGTGTTGAGGCTTTAGACAGTACCCTACAAGACATCAGAAATACGACAAAAATGATTGGAGGCTTCACAGTCTTGCTGGCTGGAGACTTCCGGCAGACCATACCAAGCAGAACATGCGCCGACAAAGTTAAAGCATGTCTGAAGTCTTCATACCTATGGCTTAAAGCCAATGTTCTTACCTTAAGAATAAACTTGAGGGTTTACTTGAACTGAGACAAAAAAGCCAGAGAGTTTGTTGCTCTCCTCATCAAAATAGGTGATGGAAATTTAATTGAACAGAACTGTAGAATCAATGTTCCTGACAATCGTTTGGAACAAACGACAATTGTTTTGGAAACAAAAACATATAAGTCTGTCGACTCTGTTGTAGAATAGAGGACACGGTGCACTATCCGGTAGAGTTTCTTCACATTCTTAATCCTAGAGGCATACTTCCGCATACTCTACTTTTGAAGGTCAACACACCAATTATGTTACTACTAAACTAACAACCACCAAAACTTTGTAATGGCACCAGGCTTCAGATCAAATCTCTTACACAAGAACCTCGTTGAGGCAACTGTCTTCACTGGAACTGACTCAAGGGAAACTGTATTTATTCCTCACATCCCTTTTATATCCTCTGACCTCCCATTCCAATTCAAATGCCTCCAATTTCCATTAAGGGTCTGCTTCGCTTTGACAATAAATAAGTCACAGGGCCAGACTCTAAAAAAGGTCACCATTGACTTGACACAAGATTGCTTCTCACATGGCCAACTGTACATTGCATGTTCAAGAGTAAGCTCAGCAGACAGCCTGATAATTTTACAGCCTGAAGGCAGAACTGCAAATGTCAAAATGTTTCCTTTTCTTTTTCATAACTTCTTTAACACACTACTACTCTGCTGCAAAGCGTGGGTATTTTGCTAGTAAACATATAAACTACTACATATAAATATGTGCTAACATACTGTATTAAAACCCTTTAAAGACCCTGAATTTTTCTATTAAGATAACCTCAGCAATGCATACAGATTTTTATGCTTGTAACTGTTGACATTTGCAGACACTAATAATAATAATAATAATAATAATAATGCATTTTATTTACATAGCACCTTTCCCACTACTGGAATTATACTGTGTTTAACTTACCCACAAGCTATGAGATACTGTACATAAACTCAGTGTTTTCATTTCAAGAGTCTTCTTTACTGATTTGATGAATATTTCTAAAAGAATTTGTGTTAAATTAATAGTTTTTTGGCTGTTGGGTAAACGATGATTATTGCTTTCCTTATGCTGGATGTTTGTAGTCATGTTTCATGAATATGAGTTTCTCCAAATTAAATTTCATGCAACTGACATTTTTGCAGTATATCAATAAAGTAAAAAAATGTACATCATGTTCAACACAAGTTCCAGCTGTAAGAGAACAGGCATCTCAGTGGGACAAGAAAATTACTTTGTGCCAGGCTGGTATAATGTAATGAACTAACCAGTAGAAGACAAGAGTCTGGAGATGTTTAATCCCCCATATGCCAGATTACAGTGATTCTCATATGGCACTCCAGTCAGTACACTTGCAGGAGTGCTTGGGATTTGTAGTCTGGAAGTGCAGCCATGTCAGGGTCCTCCACACTCATCTAATTCCAACAGAGCACCTTTGGGATGTGGTATAGTGGGAGAGTCACATCACGGATGTGCAGCCAAGTGCGTAATGCTATCATCTCAATATGGACCAAAATCACTGAGGAATGTTTCCAACACCTTGTTGAATCTATGCATTAACCTTGTTGAATCTATTCTACCCTGCAGAGTTTTGGCAGTTTTGATGACAAAAGGGAGTCCAATCCGGTACTAGCAATGTGTACCTAATAAAGTGCCATCTTCAAGGTTCCCCTCAGGTAAGCAATAAAACCATAGTTGAGATCTAAAGGTAGTAGCCCTACTTGATAATGGTGGCAACGTTTCAGTTTTCACTGCTACATGTTGTTGAAACACCTGAATGGTAAACAGACCAGTCTTACCTGAATCTATGGTGAAAGTCTCTGATACAACACCTCTGTGTGTGAGATTTTGTTTCAGTGCTGTGCCAAAAGTCTTAGAGTGGCATTCATTTCTTCACTTATTTATACCATGGTACTGGGGGGCAGTTCATCTTAGGATCTGCACGCTGTGCCAACCCGGAGCTTGACAGTGGACAATCCTAACTCATTCCATGATGTCTCTATACAGCGCAAGAGAACAGGAAAGGGTGTTGCCATCCAGACTACTGGGAGACCAAAGATGTGACGTTACATTTATTTTTTTTTTTCCTAGGAGTAGGTGGTATCTTCGCTGATCCTTCACAGAATGTGCAGCTTCGCTGTAGGCTGCTGTCCACTTTATTTAAGCATGAGCAGTGGAACAATGATTCATTGAAATTCATTTGTAATGCTGTTGTTTCAGTAAATGGCCATTGTCACCAGCCAATATTTCAAAACTGTTGATGTTCCGTCATATTGAGTGGCTGATCATTATTGGAAGTTACACAGCCAACTCCTTATCTCTTATCCCTATTGAAGAGAGATATTTGACCTGGCACACACACACCTGACGGGGGTCCACTTAGAGTCCAATAAAATATTATAATTAAATTTGTCAGGAGTAAATGAAGAGCTGTTGTGTGTTGTGTCCTAAATGTCAGTTTCACCAAATTCCTCATAGGGTTTCAGCTCCACCTGTGCCTATGCCTATTACTGATACTTCTTTCAAGTGAATTTGTGTGGCTATTGTGGGTCCACTAGAACCTTCCATTTAAGGGTATAAGTACACCCTGGTGAGCACCCGCTATCCAGAGGCCGTTCCCATGTGACAGCCCAATTCTAAAAATATTGCTGGGGAACTTGTAGAGGTTTTTGCATGGGTGGAGTCCAAACCAGGTCTCCTGGTTTGATGCTGTGAGTAGATGAACCAGTATTTGTCCACTCTTGATTTGACAAAGTGGTATTGGCAGATTCCTTTGACGAGTTTCGTAAAAGAAAAAAACATTTTCACTACCCATATAGGGTACTCCCATTGGGATTGCAAAGGGGAACAGCGTCATTCCAATGTCTGTTGAAGAAAAAATAGTTATGACCTCTTAAATTCCTATAGTGTATTTATATAAGTATTAAGTTTAAGTATTGTGGTGAGTCAGGGCATCATCAAACCTTAAAGTTCAAATGTTCCTTCCATTTGTGACTGAACCTGGTGAAAAGTAAAACAGGCTTTTTTAGGTCTTACAGGCTACTATCAGCTCTTTGTGCTTTAGTTCTCAGAACGATGACGGTGTTGAACATCATGTAATATATCTAAGCCTGAAACTGCTGGACTGTTTGATGAACTATGCAATATTGAAATGTGAGCCACTTGCCATAAAGTGGACTATTCCTCAACTGGTAGGGAGTTTACTTTCGTTACAAATTATGTTCCTTTGCAATGGCTGGTGTCTCACAAGGAGACTAACCTGAGGTGGTTCCTGGATTTACAGCCATACAGATTCAATTGTAAAGGTCTCCTTTATGCCAACGCAGATGTTCTCTCATGATTTCACGACATCTTGGTTAGTTCTGCCCGTCCCACTGAGGTTTGTGTCAAGCACATGAGAGTTGGAGAAATTGTTAAAGTAAGCAATACCACCCTGAGTCAAGAGGAAGCACACTTGTTAATGCAGAATCTCTTTAGGAGAATGTTGGCCATTAAGATATCCATGTTCTGGGAACCAGCCTTTTCATCCCACGCAGGGCCAGAAGAAGACAGTCAGTGTTTTGACTCCATGTGACTGAGATGGACTGCTCAGGAGCCCGATTATTTTCTCTTTTTAGCAACCTTGTGTGCTGTTTTCTTTGACCCTTTTTCCTATCCATCCTACATTAAACGGAGGCCTGCTGGTTCCCCAATTCTTTCTGTGGCTTAAAGGTCTTCTATTTGCTCATTATATCTATGTATAAGGCTTGTACAGAAAAACAGTAGATTAATGTGTGGTGCAAGGAGCATGATTTAGGTTAAATGAATGTAATGCATTGCAGTAACCAGTCCTACTCATTACAAATACCAGTTACTGTTAGATACCAGTTTTGTAAGCCACACAAATATTTCTGAGGTGGAAAGAGAGATTTTTAATAAGAAAAATAAAGAATGGACCAGTGTTAAAGATAAAATCCAACTTTTGCATGCACTAAATCCATTTAACCCAGTTTCAGGAACACAAAGCTCCACAGTCTATCCTGCCAGTTTTTCAAAAAACTAAAGATGCAACAGTCCATCACAAAGTATACTTACTTACACAGGACAAATACAGTTATGAGAAAATAAACTTGAGTAAAACCTACCTGTTTATTTAGAGAACAAACACCACACACAGAGTGACCAAGTTGGGGTTTAAAGCTGGTGCTTTACAATTGTGTATCAGTTGTGACAAACAATGCCCAACTATACCACTCTTAACAACAGCAGTTTCATATAAGCATATATGAGTTCAGCAAAGTACAGTGCAACCCAACTGAATTAAGTGTTGAGTTATTATTATATTATTTCCAGAAATTCTAACACTTTAATAAACCTCTGGTCTACCGTGATTAAGCAGATTTTCTTAACCCACTGTTTTACCTCACTGAAGAGATTAATTAATGACAAAATGGGAGGCATAAAACTAGGCTCAAAAGGTAAGTATAGGTGAGTGTCATACCAAAGAGTCAAGCCATTTCTATACTGTAACCAGGGATAATACCTGACTGAAAATAAGTTTCAATTTTTAGAAAGAATATTTTGTTAACAATTGGGTCTAAGAGAAAGATTGCTGGTTTAGTAAATTTTAATTTTAATGACTTATATGTTGTAAGTGTGGGTGCCAACTGCTCAGTCTGTAACTTTCTGCAGCAGATGTATTATTAAACATTTCCATAAAATCATTGCTACTAATGTTAGGATGAATTACTCCTGGAATTTCTGATTTCTTATTAATAAGGTTAGCTATTATTCTGAATAATGAGTGAAGGCCATTTCTATTTTTATCAGTTAGTTTGAAATGGTAGCCAAAGATTTGAACGTCAAAACATGAACAACGTTTTCAATTTAAACAGGTGTGGTTTATGATCAATCAGAAATCTGTTTCAGATTAATCACCTGGCAACACAGTTACTCCTCTGTACTGTTTGTGGTGCTGAAATCATCTGGCTTTTACTAGCCTGCAAAGGGCAAGACCAAGAACTGCAGATAACACAATGTGACATTCTTAAAGTAGCTCATACTAATTAGGGAATCCAGATTCCCAGACATTTTCATTCCTGCATTCCGGGGAATTAAACTGCTGTAATTCCCGGGAACGGCCATGCTCGCATATATAGCGTGAAAAAGTGTAAAGATCGATCAAGAAATAACAGAGTTATAAGCTGAAAATAATTAAGTGGCACATTTTTTTTGGCCCACGGTGTAGTGTGTTGCAGATTGATTCAGTCAACCAGCAGCAGTCGTCAGTCTCCTGGCTCTGACTAAGACTGAGTACAGTGGACTGGGAAGAGTCTGCACCCTGCAGCTCACAAATGCCGGGACAGAGCAGACTTCATTGACGTCTGTCAGACAACAGCTTTGAACAGCAACTTGAAATTGCAATGCGTCAGTCTTTTGCATCAGCATTATCTGTGCCAAGAAACTTGCCATCACAGAATGATGACAAGAAACTGGATGCATCAGTAAAAGCTGAAATGGCTGTGTTTCAGAGCAACGGCAAGCGCGGGCATTATTTATAATAAGTATATCAGTATCTGATCAGGTAGATCGCTTTACATTCAAAAAAATTTTTTTTAAACGTTACTCTATCATATATCCTCCCTATGGCATTTGCCACTTGATTGACATACAGGGCAGCCAGTCTGAGATCTCTTTTCATTTGACACACTGGTCATCCCACATGCACCCATACAATCAGATTGTGATTCAGACTACGAATGTCATGAATGTAATTACCCTGATCTACATGCTGTCAAATTAACAAACCACACGCCGTGGCTTCGCCACTGATGCTGACGTCCAAGGTTCGATTCCCGAGTGGGGGTGCAGTGAGTGTGTACACCTGATGAGCTTAGAATTAGGGTGAAACACGTGTTGTGTCCTCTTTGCATTATTTGACAGTAAAACTCTGCAACATTCTATGATCTTTTTCTTGCAACTGAAGAGGGCACCGTGGCGGATGTTTGCCGACACAAGTGTTACCTGGTAGGTAACCACCCATACAATCAGATTGTGAATCAGACTACAAATGCCATGAATGTAATTACCCCGATCTACATGCTGTCAAATAAACGAACCACATGTCGTGGCGCAACATAAAGGGGGAAACACGTGTCGCGTACTCTTTGCATTATTTGACAGTAAAACTATGCAATATATATATATATATATATATATATATATATATAGCATTTTTAATGTAGTTAGATCATTTCGACCTGGTAATTTTAAAAGTAGCTCGCAAGCCGAAAAAGTGTGGGCACCCCTGAACTAGATACATGGACTTATATGACAGCATGAACTGCTTGTAGATAAAGTTAGTCTTTTATTGGTGTCAACATATTGCAGTAGTTTTATTAAAAATAAGTGTCGGCCATTCTAAAACCGTTCACATGTGAGATGCCCATGCGCTGTGTCATCCCCGGGAGCCTGGGATTCCCGGGAATGACATGCGGGATTTCCGAATTCCCGGAATGGATAAACCCGTTCGGGAATGGATTCCCTAATACTAATTCAAAGTTGGTGGGTCCCAGAACCTATCCTGGATGAGTCAGGTGTGAACGAGCCATGGGCATGACTCCAGTCTGTCCCAAGGCCCACACGTGTGCACACTCACATTTACACTGGACCAGTTTGGAAATGCCACTTAATCAAATCAGCATGTCTTTTGATATGTGGGAGGAAAAACAGAATACCTGAAAAAAAACCCCATGTGCAATCTCAACATAGACCAGGGGTGTCGAACTCTGGGTCTGGAGGGACGCAGTGGCTGCAGGTTTTATTCTAACCCTTTTTCTAATCAGTGGCCAGTTTTCACTGCTAATTAACTTCTTTTCCCTCATTTTAATAGCCTTGTTTTTAAGGACTCAGTCCTTTGAATTTATTCCTTTCTTCATTAAATGACAGCCAAACAGAAATGAGATGTGAAACGAGGCAACAGATGACCAGTTAAACTGGGATTTCAAACTCCAACCAATTTCACTCCCACCAATTTCTTAAAAAGTAGCCGATTCTTACTACTAATTAAACACGTTATTTAATTCCATGGCTTGTTTCTGCACTCATTCTGCCACAGCAGGCATTTCTAAAACTGTTGATTTTTTTTGTTTTTTCTAAGAACACCACAAAAAAATTTTAGTGACCTGAGAGATCAACCTTACCGAGACCATTACCTATCTTTATTTTCACATATTGTGTGATGGGCACAGGTGAGCTGGTCATGTGGCGGCTTGTTTTGTGTAGCATTATTGTTTGGCTGCTAATTAAGAAAAAAGAGAGAACTAAGAGGCCTGAGTCAAGTTAATTAAAACTAAGACAAAATAAGTTAATTAAAAGCATAAACTGGTCACTAATGAAGAAGATGGCTATACTGAAAACCTGCAGCCACTGTGGCCCTCCAGGACTGAAGTTTGATACCCAAGACACAGACAATGAAAATGCCTGGGATTTGCACCCAGGATGCTGGATGTAAGAGGCACCTAAAATAATGATATAAAATGGGTTTAATTTAAAGGTGAGATATTCATGTGAAAAATAGTCTAGTGTATAATCATGAGAGTGTTTGGTTTTTATAGTTTAAAATCAATTGCACAGTGTCAACACAAGATTTAATGATAACCTTTCAGTACTGGAGTGAATTTTAATTTAGGCTTTGCCAGGTGCATTTTTTGACCTTTCCACATAAGTGACAGTTGAATCAGTGACAGCATCATATATAGGCAATGCAATTTAGAGCAGTTATAGCAGCTTTTACAACTTTAAAGTTGTGAGATCCAGATGCACTGGCAGTGATGTATCACAAACAGTACCTCTAATGGGATTTTACCCTCAATACAGTGCTACACATGAATTGGAAAAAGGTCTCAACCCAAAAATTACCTAACCTATCTGAAGTGGAATTAGAAGAAGGATATATTAAAAGCAATCAATCTAACTTTAGAAACATCCATAAATACAAACTTCTGGTATTTGTCATGAAAAAAAGAAAATGTCTGACTGGCAAAAATTAACTCAAGCAAAGTATATAACCTAATCCTCGAAAACCTGCTTTTAATCTAATTAATTCTGCTAACAATTTTCAAAATAAGATTTAGAGGTAACACTTTACATTAAGTATCCATAATTACACTGTAACTACTATGTAATTACCTGTATAAGTACAGTGTAACTATGAGTTATTACTCCATACTTACTGTGTAATACAAAGTAATGTTATAGTTAATTACTCAGTTGTCTTTGTTATTCCGCAGTTAATATAATTACAATGTAACAATTTATCACTGATAAAAAAACAAGTTTACTAACATAGTTACATTGTATCTGTACTTTCAAAATGTAATAAAAACATCAGGGTATTTAACTACAACTATGTAACAAATGTTCCATGGTCTGGGCAATTTTAATGGAGAATTGCAGAAAACTGCATAGTTTTTGATGATATTTCAAGATCTTTTTTAAATGGTGAAAACACCTTTACAAAATGGTGAAAACACCTTTACAAAATGGTTAACGCTTTTGCCTCACAGGTCCATTATCCTGAGATGGAATTCTGTCTGGAGATATGTGTGTAAAATTTGTACATTCTATCCATGTCTCCATATGTCTTCTTCATGGGTTTTACTGCCACATCCCAGGGACATGTAGGTTGGCCATATGTGTGAGAGCGTGACTGTTGGTATGTTTGTCAGTGGGCCTTGCAATGGGATGGCTTCCCATTCTGGGGCCTTTTCTGCCTTGTGCCTGTGTACCTTGATTGAATGATGCAAGTTTGGCAGTATTATATTAAGGATGGGTATAATAATAGCCCAAAAATTTAAACAATAAATAGTGTAACACAACTACAAGAAAGTCACAAATGCTTGTTTAAGCAAAACATGTCAAGAAGGTGCCCCTCTAGATTTTAGGGAAAAAGTGTTAATCATTTTGCAAAGGTGTTTTCACCATTTAAAAAAGATCTTGAAATATAATCGAAAACCTGTGCAGTTATCACTGCAATTTTCCATTATAGTTGCCCAGACCATGGAACATCTGTTACATAGTTGTAGTTACATACCCTAATGTTTTTATTATATTTTGAAAGTACAGATACAATGTAACTATGTAAGTACACTTGTTTTTGGATCAGTGATAAATTGTTACATTGTAATTATATTAACTATAGAATAACAATGACAACTGAGTAATTAACTATAGCGTTACTTTGTATTACACCTTAAGTACAGAGTAATAACTCATAGTTACACTGTACTTATACAGGAAATTACATAGTAGTTACAGTGTAATTATGGACACAATGTAAAGTGTTACCGATTTAGATTTATTAATGCCTCTAAACAGAAAAGCATGTAGAACAACAGCAACAAACAGAACAAGCTGAGGTATTCAAAATCCAGATAATAAGCAAACAGAGTTCTTTGTACTCCAATCCAAGGAGTACAAGGAGATAAGGCACAAGGTTAAGAGAGAGGTGGTGAAGGCTAAAGAAAAGGCGTATGATGAGTTGTATGAGAGGTTGGACAATAAGGAGGGAGAAAAGGACCTGTATCGATTGGCTAGACAGAGGGACCGAGCTGAGAAAGATGTGCAGCAGGTTAGGGTAATAAAGGATAAAGATGGAAATGTACTCATAAGCAAGGAGATTATGTTGAGCAGATGGAAAGAGTATTTTGAGAGGCTGATGACTGAAGAGAACGAGAGAGAGAAGAGATTGGATGATATGGAGATAGTGAATCAGGAAGTGCAACGGATAGCAAGGAGGACGTAAGGACAGCTATGAAGAGGATAAAGAATGGAAAAGCTGTTGGTCCAGATGACACACCTGTGGAAGCATGGAGGTGTTTAGGAGAGATGGCAGTGGAGTTTTTAAAAAGATTGTTTAATGGAATCTTGGAAAGTGAGAGGATGCCTGAAGAGTGGAGAAGTGTACTGGTGCCGATATTTAAGAATAAGGAGGATATGCAGAACTGTAGTAACTACAGGGGGATAAAATTATGAGCCACAGCATGAAGTTATGGGAAAGAGTAGTGGAAGCTAGGTTAAGAAGTGAGGTGATGATTAGTGAGCAGCAGTATGGTTTCATGCCAAGAAAGATCACCACAGATGTGCTGTTTGCTCTGAGGGTGTTGATGGAGAAGTATAGAGAAGGAGTTGCATTGCGTCTTTGTGGACCTGGAGAAAGCATATGACAGGGTGCCTCAAGAGGAGTTGTGGTATTATACAGTATGAGGAAGTTGGGAGTGGCAGAGAAGTAAGCAAGAGTTTTACAGGATATGTATGAGGGAAGTGTGACCGTGGTGAGGTCTGCAGCAGGAGTGACGGATGTATTCAAGGTGGAGGTGGGATTACATCAGGGATCAGCTCTGAGCCCTTTCTTATTTGCAATGGTGATGGACAGGTTAACAGACGAGATTGGACTATGATATTTGCTGATGACATTGTGATCTGTAGCGATAGTAGGGAGCAGGTTGAGGAGACCCTGGAGAGGTGGAGATATGTTCTAGAGAGGAGAGGAATGAAGGTCAGTAGGAACAAGGCAGAATACATATGTGTAAATGAGAGGGAGGTCATTGGAATGGTGAGGATGCAGGGAGTAGAGCTGGCGAAGGTGGATGAGTTTAAATACTTGGGATCAACAGTACAGAGTAATGGGGATTGTGGAAGAGGGGTGAAAAAGAGAGTGCAGGCAGGTTGGAATGGTGGAGAAGAGTGTCAGGAGTGATTTGTGACAGACACATATCAGCAAGAGTGAAAGGGGAGGTCTACAGGACGGTAGTGAGACCAGCTATCTTATATGGGTTGGAGATGGTGGCACTGACCAGAAAGCAGGAGACAGAGCTGGAGATAGCAGAGTTAAAGATGCTAAGATTTGCATTGGGAGTGACAAGGATGGATAGGATTAGAAATGAGTACATTAGAGGGTCAGCTCAAGTTAGACAGTTGGGAGACAAAGTCAGAGAGGCGAGATTGCGTTGGTTTGGACATGTGCAGAGAAGAGATGCTTAGTACATTGGGAAAAGGATGCTGAGGATAGAGCTGCCAGGCAAGAGAAAAAGAAGAAGGCCTAAGAGTAGGTTTATGGATGTGGTGAGAGAGAACATGCAGGTGATGGGTGTAACAGAACAAGATGCAGAGATATCGAAGAAGATGATCCGCTGTGGCAACCCCTAACAGAAGCAGCCGAAAGTAGAAGAAGATATGGGAGGTTCTATTATAACCCCCACAAGCTGAATTGAAATAGAATATTTTCATTATTTCTTGTCTCTCTGACTACAGATTATTCTCAGTAGATAAGTCATGGAGGGCACATCAAATCATACTCTGTTGTATGTAATGTGGGCGGCATGGTGGCATGGGTTTCGTCTGGGTACTCCGGTTTCCTCCCACAGTTCAAAGACATGCAGTTTAGGTGCATTGGCGATTCTAAATTGCCCCTAGTGTGTGCTGTGTGTGTGTGTCTGCGCGCACTGAGGTGGGCTGGCACCCAGCCCAGGGTTTGTTTCCAGCCTTGTGCCCTGAGTTGGCTGGGATTGGCTCCAGCAGACCCCTGTGACCCTGTAGTTAGGATATAGTGGGTTAGATAATGGATGGATGGATGGAGGTATGTAATGTAATACTCTCTATTGAATGTGCAGCACTATATGTATAGAATGAAATGATTACATTAAGTAAAACAGAGAAACAACACATCCTTAAGTATAGAAAACAACTGAAGTTTAACAAGAAAACGCCAAGTTTAAAGAAGAAACATTTTTTCCTTTTTTTGCCTTTTATTCTGTGTTATCAACTTTTTCCTCTTTTCTTGTATGAATTGTTTTGCTTTGAATTTTTACTAAACCTTTTTAAAACAAACTTTATTCAACTGAGAAATGTCTTTTGTACGCACTTGACTCATGCTGACCCTGCCTTACCAACTCAGTAGCTGCTAGATTTCAAGATCCTGGAAAATACGCAGCTACAGTATGGTTGGCCTGAATTGAACTCATTTGTATGATTTTAAACATAGTGTAAGATGAGCACCTTATAAAGTTTGCTTCAGCTAGAATAAAATGTCAAATAGGTCCACAAATCTGTGAAAGTTAATATATTCATAAAAAGGATGGAAACAAAAAGAAATAAATCAGAAAGCAACATGCAAAAAATAAAACCCTACAGCTTTACTGAGTTTGTCATAGATGCTGTCCTTCAATCACCAAAACACCCCTTCATGTCTGTTAAAACGTCCAACTTTTTCTGATCTGTTTTTTGTTGTGATGGAGTGGGCTTTGAACCTCCATTTGCTTCCTCACAGTATGTACTATCACTTTTACAGTAGGGTGAAGGAAACCAAGTGAAGCTCCTGCTCTCTGACTAATTCCTGATAAAACATGGTCCCTGAGCATGCTTTTACTTAAAGGAGGAGTGTCTCATATTGGCTTTTGAGATACGTGCCCTTTAGTGTCACTGTGAAAGCCTCTGACCCTGAGCCAGCGTTCTAAAGGTGTTTTAACTCATATCCATGCCATTATGGGTTTTTAACATTTCTTTTATTATTTGCACTTGTTTGAATGACCATCTTCCATTGTTTCTGGTACCTAAGATGGCTAGCATCATATCGTGCTATGGAGGTTCCCATGTTCATTTCCATGGCACATCACATGCTTATACTATTCTTTTGAAGCTTCCACACTCTCTTTTTGATGTTTTGTATAATTGGAATGTTAAATGGGCATAGTTCAAAAAACTGTAGATAGACACCAGATCCCATGAACTGTACATAAAGCAAATAACAGCTGGCAATTTCAAAAACCAGGGTAAAGACTTTACTGCCAACACCCAAGTAAGATTTCACTTCATTGTCATATAATTTAGCTCCAGGAAATTGGTTTTATCACTTGAATGGTCAGATTGTCAGAAATAAGAATTCTAAACGTTTCCCATTTATAAGCATTTTTGTCTATCGCCCACTTATCTTACAATTTCAAATGAAGTGGGCCATTTTTAACTTTTTCTGAAGCTGCTCTTTAATATTCTTCCCCAAATACTTCATTAGTGTCTGTCAGCTACCAATTAAGCTGATGGGATTTTGGTCACGTCTGCATAACAAACTTGTGTGACCAATTCTTTGTTTAAAAAATGGTTCTACTTTAAACAACATACATTATGCTACATACTATTAATACCACCAATGTTATTAAGTTAAAAATATGATGGCTATGTTTGATTCAGATTCTTAATATAATAAACATCCAGTAACATTATAGAACATGTTAACATTAAATGCAGCTGTAAAGGTTCAGTTTTATCTCTGATGTAATGTTAATTCTACAATGCAATTTAACAATTGCAGAATTATCTAGTTAGTGTCAAATATTTTATTATCTTTTGTTTTAATTCAACAACTGCTTATTAATCTAATGGATAAGCAGTGATATTGTACATACCATTACCGTATTGTGGAATTAAAAATGTGCCTTGCATTTGCTAATGAGCTCCTTATATGGCAGCCTTTAAGGAATTTCTTTGGAAAATTAAAATGCAATATGAGGCTATGTGACTGGAGAAGCCAAGCAGTAATTTCTGAGAGGACAAATAAATAATTACAAATGTATCTCTCATTTTCAATGATGATGCCATTTATGAATTCTAGGGGCTTGAGAACTAAGATTCACTTTTAAAGACTAGCATTTTGGTGGAGTCAAGATTCAAAGAGAATTTTTTTTTTTAGAAGACAGATGCAATGAATGTTAAAGAAATATTTAAACATATGTTGCTGTGCAATTTGATTGTATGATTTGAAATCAAATTTATTCATTACAGAACTTAATCACGAGTGACTTCTAAACAACGATAGATGACCCTCTGTCATCTTTAAGTCCAATATAACATGTACAGGTCATACATTTACACAAAAATGTCTGAAAGCTTTTAGTGTGCCATACTTTACATTTATATATTGTCACACATATGTGCATGGGTGACAGCCAGAGGGACCAGTCAAAGGTAATTCCAGGCCAGGGGGCGATGGGGTGCACTAATCATTCCTCTGATATTCCTGCAGATCAAATATGGGAAATTCTGCCTGATTCCAATGACGTCACCTCCGGCTTCCGCCCTGAAGATGTCACTTCCTGTTCTGGCCCTGATGACGTTACTTCCATCGACATGCCTTAAAACCTTATATACAGTAATCCCTCCTCGATCGCGGGGGTTGCGTTCCAGAACCCCGCGATAGATGAAAATCCGCGAAGTAGAAACCATATGTTTGTATGGTTATTTTTATATATTTTAAGCACTTATAAACTCTCCCACACTGTTAACATTATTAGAGCCCTCTAGACATGAAATAACACCCTTTAGTCAAAAGTTTAAACTGTGCTCCATGACAAGACAGAGATGACAGTTCTTTCTTACAATTAAAAGAATGCAAACATATCTTCTCTTCAAAGGAGCGCCGTCAGGAGCAGAGAATGTCAGAGAGAGAGAGCGAGATAAAAGCAAACAATCAAAAAATCAATACGTGCTTTTAAGTATGCCGAAGCACTGCGATAAAGCGTTATTTTATAGAGGAGCGTCCGTATCCTCTAGGCAAACAGCCTCTGTGCAAACATCCCCTCTGCTCACACCCCCTCCGTCAGGCGCAGAGAATGTCAGAGAGGGTGAGAGAGAGAAAAGCAAACAATCAAGCACTGCGCGGGAAGCATATCTTATATCATTGAGGAGTTTTAGTTAATATGTAATACGTGCTCTGATTAGGTAGCTTCTAAGTCATCCGCCAATAGCGTCCCTTGTATGAAATCAACTGGGCAAACAAACTGTGGAAGCATGGACCATAAATTAAAAGACCCATTGTCCGCAGAAATCCGTGAACCAGCGAAAAATCCGTGATACATATTTAGATATGCTTGCATTTAAAATCTGAGATGGAGTGAAGCTGCGAAAGTCGAAGCGCGATATAGCGAGGGATTACTGTATATTTATATATATATTCAGTATATAATATTTATTATTGCAGTGCACGGACATAATCCAGTCTTTTTTTAAAAAGATATTTTGCATTTAATATCTTTTATGTGAAAATGTCTGTATTGTACTTATTTGGTATTACTGCTTTGGTATTCTTGCAGACTTTTTGATTAACTAGAATATTTAAACGCTGAGAACCTGCTAGGTAAAGCGTAAAATCATATAACCTACTGAACAGTAGACAGTGAACATAAAGTAAATAGAATGAAATTGTAACCTTTTTATAATTTCTTAATTATTATAATTTATGTAAGGAAATGGTATATATTGCATTCAGAAAACATTCAAATCATTCACAATACTCAATTCTCCAGAATACAAAAATTTACAAAAACTTGTAGAATCCTATTTTCACCACAATGTGGTAAAAAAAATATTTAAATGATTTTAACATAAGTTGGTAACATAAGGAAGTGTGGTAAAGTGAAGGGGTCTGAATACTATCTGACTGTTGTCAGAAACTCCACACAGAGCCATAGCAAGGTTTGGGGCAGCCACCTTTATATTTGGTATCCTTGCTGCAAAGTCACAAAAAAGTTATACAGCACTGATGTGCAAGAAACCAATTCCAAAACAGAACTGAGGGAATAAGGAAAAGGTGGAGGCTTTTAAAGGGGAAGACAGGAAGTGAAGTCAGAAGGGTCGGGCTCCTAAGGGTCTTCAGTCATAGGATCAAGCCCAGATGTGACATCAAAGGAGCTGGAGCCGACAAGGTCTTCCTCCATAGGCTTGGACCCGGGCGTGATGTCAAGAGGGCCAGGTGGAATTTCCCGTGGATGGTCTGTAGGCCAAGGAGAAAAAGAATCAGTGCACTCTGCCACATCCCAGTCGGACTCAGAATTGCCCTTACTCAAGCCCTTTGGCTGCCTCCCATGCGCATGTGTGTGACACTGTGTATATATATATATATATATATATATATATATATATATATATATATATATATATATATATATATATAATTAAAAAAGTATATATCATGTCATTTTCCAACTTGCTTTATCCAGTTTATGGTCATGGGTTGGAGTCTATTCTAGCTAGCAAATGGCACAAGGCATGAACAAACTCTGGACAGTGCGTGCCAGTACATTGCAGGGAGAACACAATGACAAACTTACACAAGGGCCAATTTAGCATTACCAATCTGACTAACCTGCATGTCTTTGGGCTTTTAGAGGAAACCGGAGCACATGGAGGAAACCCACAAAGACACAGGGAGAACCTGTAAACTGCACGCGTGGAAGACCCTGGTCTCCTTACTGTGAGGTGGCGGCAGCAGCACTACGACTGTGTCACCATGTCACCAGACATATATCATAACAGTATCATATACATGACATAGCATGTAATCAATATAATTTTCCTAAGTCTGTACACTCAAGGAAAGTGTTTCTTCACTGGCAGTGAAAGAAATAACACAAACAAGAAAGTATACAACCTTGTTTAAATATCTGAGTTTGATAATGTACACAGTCTTGAAAGGCCAAAGAGGAGCTGCCTAACTCTTCAACTGTTCTTCGTAAAGGAAAAAATCTGTGGATTCTATAGCCGTGAAAAATTAAACCATGAAGTACGGTATATGTATTTTGTAAACACTTTTTATGAGGAAGTAGCATATCTTTCCAGGAAGTAGCCATCTTATTTGGCTATAAATTATGATTGTGTTGTGTTAATGGGGGATTTTAATCTAAACACAGATATGGAAACTGACACTTTTAGCAAATGTTTTACTTATTTGTTAAATTCTGTAGGTTACTCTCAGATTATCCATGGTCCAACTCATAATCATAATCATACATTAGATTTAATTTTAATTCACAGAGTTGAAATTATAGTTTAAAGTTTAAATATTACTGCATTAAATGAAGTTATTTCTGTACTTAATTAGGTTTGATTTGGTTCTGCCCTTGCCAATACACTCACAGATTATAATGTAGACAGTGCGACATCTAGATAGTAATTATTGGAATTACTGGGTAGAATGGTCCTTTCATCACACCAGCTTAGCACTGATTTAGCAGTGGAATGGCCAATACGGGGAATGCGGCTTGTTGGCTGAATTCTCTAGGACTCAAAATAAATCTGTATTCTCATACGTGGTAGTTCTGTGTGTGTGTGTATATATATATATATATATGTATATATATATATATATATATATGTATGTATATATATATATATATATATGTATGTATATATATATATTTGCATGTATGTGTGTATATATATATATGTATGTATGTGTGTATATATATATATATATGTGTGTATGTACGTATGTGTGTATATATATATATATATATGTATGTGTGTGTAAATATATATATGTGTGTATGTATGTATGTGTGTATATGTATGTGTGTATATATGTAGATGTATATATATGTTTATATGTAGATATGTATGTATATGTATATATGTATATGTGTATATGTATATATATATGTTTATATGTGTGTGTGTGTATATATATATATATATATATGTGACAGCAACACTCATAACAGTGACAAAACAATTACATTGACAATCATGTTACGTTATTTTTAAAATGTTTCCTTTTCTTTTTCATTACTTCTTTAACACACTACTATTTTGCTAGTTGTTAATATTATACAATAAAAACATACATTTGATTTGTGTCTGTAACAGCCGGTGTAAATTTATATTACTTGTAAAAGTTAGCGTTTTTTCATTCTCTCAGTCACAATCACGATACAAAACACACCCTCGCCCCAGATCTGACACGGTTACTTTTTACTTGAAACTGGGAATAACTGTAAATGTGAGTGGTCTTTTGAGACAATGGAACTGGAAATTCTCTGATCTAGAGGGATAAAAGCTGACACACAAACGCTGGTGAATCTGACTTCTTTGTATCTCACCATCACTTGATTTTTTTTTATTCAGTTTTATTAAGTGTTCCTGCTCACGCTAAATTAGTATGCACCTTATGGTCCATGATGTCAAAGCAGCACTGACAAAAAAACAGAAACACAGGTATATATGATATTTGGAATAACTAATTTTATGACCTGTATAGTACATTTTTGAAAACATTGTGGCATGGATACAACATTATTCATAATCATTCACATGCCTTCTTGCGGTTATAATCAGTGACTGCATTTTTTTTTTCCTGATCTTGCCCAGTCTCCACATTTTGGTGCATGGTGATGTTTCTTTTATACTCCAGGACATGCAGAGGAAAGAATAGTATAGAGAGGTCAGTTCCGCGCTATATGCAATCATCAGATTCAATTGTTAACAGTTCCCACACACCCAAGGACCATCCTTCCTATATTTACAACGTGCGCATCTGTTGCAATGCACACGCTTCTCTCTATGTTGTGGTTCCTATTACATTGAAGGGGCGCCTGACACTCACTAACTGAATTTGCTTTCCAGGGGGAAGCAGTGGTCTTGGAACAGAAGTTTGTCCATGTTGCATCCACTTTTCCTTTATCTATTGCCTTTTCTTGTAAGAAGCGATGACAACGTTCCTCTGTAAGGTGAGCCATGAAAGCTCTTCGTTTCTCAGTGGCCCTCATGCATGTTTTGTACAGTACATGTGCATTGACTGTTGCCAGGACTGTTGCCAGGACTGTTGCCAGGCACAAGCAACCGGCCACCTGCATGTTCCTGCTCGCATTGAATAAGCTCATGATGCATGATGTCAACACATCACTGGGCAAAAAAGAAAGAGACAAATATATGTGACATTTTGTGACCTGAATAATACCAATCAGAAAACATTGTCTCACTAATGCAATATTATTTGAAAACAAACAGTGTCAAATCAACTGTAAATTTATGGTATTTGTAAAAGTTTACTTTTTTTCAGTTTTATTCTCTGTCACGTTCACGCTCTCCTTTACATCCCAACCCCAATCTGACTCTAACTAACAGCGGCAGTATAAATTCACACCCGATCTGACGCTGTTTGTCTAAAAAACTTGATATAAAAAATAAAGTGTAAAGTTTCTTTTTATGTGACTAGCTCATTATTGTTGCTTTTCAATAAATTCTGAGGCAGTTTTCTCACCAGCAGCGCAACCCTGAACAACATATGCTAACTTTTAAATCGAAAATATATGCAAACAACATAAAACATGATTTATCTTTATGTGTAATCAAGCTGTATTAGGCTTTGTATGTTTTTTGGGGATAGGGCAATGGGGATGCATTATCAGGATGTCGATGATTAGCTATTAGTGAGAAAAAAAAGGATTCAGATGCCACTTGGTGTAGCTTTGGTAGTTTTAATACTAAAAAACTGTGGCCTTTCTAGTGTTAATCCAATTTCAAGACAAGCAACTGATACATTTCCAGATGATACATTTTTCCAGGTCATCATTATTTTGAAATTTTCCTGGCTGTCGTAAGGTTTCTAAACTCTTTTTGGACTCCCCCCAACAGGATGACACGCTGAACAGCGTCCCAAAGTGCAATCACTCTGTCTGTGAAAGACAGCTTATCTGTTGCTGGGGCAACTGCAGGCTCCCAACTCTGCAGCGGCTCGCTGCGAAAACAAATCAGAGCCGACTGCAGTCGCGCTATAAGAGCCTGTCATCTATAGGTGGTGATACAAGGAACATTATAAATGCAGGGAACAGTATTACTTGGCCACTAACCTGGCCACGACCCTGCCTTATTGCTGAGTCTGTGTATAGGAGAGTGGTGAATCCATCTACAATAAATAACCATGCTTTTCCTGTGTAAAGCTGAATAAAGCTGGTTTTGCTAAAGTACTGAGACTCAGCCTCGTGTTTTGGGGTGCAAGACAGGGACTCACATGTCACACTGTATTTAGCGCAACTCTGGAATCGAAACTAGATAAGGACCTGATTCATTGCAGGGCATAGTCACTCTCATCAGATTCACTCATTAACTTGATAAGCCTGTCTTTGGGATTAAAAAAAAATTAATATCCAGAGAAAAACCCATGTACACACAGGAAGTGAAACAAACTCCACAAATGATTCCACAGAAGAGTAAACACTATTTATTTTTTAATATTATTAAGACAATTTCTTTTAATTTGCCAATTTTGTGCTTCCTTTCCAATCTAAACATTAAAATGTATCATATGGTTCAGATTCTTTGCCTTCCAGTCTCTTCCAGGGTAATTTTTCAAAACCCAGTGATTGTTTTCCAACCAACACTGGAAGTTCTTTATTTACAGATAGAACTCTTAAAGGGTGTATCATGTTAGTGCAATGTTGCCTTTCAAGTACATTTATTGTGTAATTCTAGTCCATTTAGTGGTTTTCATTTACTTTCATTAGTACTGAAGTAGGTAGGAATGTTTTTTTGTTTGTTTCTTATTATATTCAATACATCTAATGAGCTTTGTGTTAGCACTGCATCCATGAACCAGCTGAATTCCTAAGGGGAAAGTATATTTTTAGAACAAAGCCCCTTAAGGTTTATTTTCTGTACATTGCTGTCACACTTGAGTTTTAGTTTTCCTCTGCCATGTTGCCACCTAATCTTAAGAATCACTAAGGCAAAAAGGTTAACTCAACATGACACAGGAAATGACTCAGCTTAGTGTTCTGTAACACATCATGCCGTTTTAAAAGCTCTACACAATTTAATTTGTCAGGAGTTTCAAGGATTGCAATTTTTACTTTTATCATCATGTATACAGCCTTTTCAACAGTGCATTACTGAAAAATGCCATAAAAGTAAATGTGTAAATGCACATTTGTCAAATATGCTTTTATTTACATGCACACTCATTTATTATGGAAATTAAAAAAGTAATTCTTGTGGAGAACATTTTAATTATCAGACTCGGAGTACCAATACATATGAAATAACATGCTATTTCTGTAAGCACATTTGATTAATAATACATTACGGAATTGTTACAGTGACTGGGTTTGATAAGTGAATTTATTTTCTGTTAATATAATCTAAATTAACTCATCAAAATAGCTTAGCTTTTTCCTCTAATTTCGCTTTCTTTTTAACTGTGTACTTGAATCAGTGCCTAACACATTCTATCCTGACTATTCTATTGCACAAATAAGACACAAAATTAAGAATTTAATATCAGTGAAGTTCATTTATCAAGTTCAAGTGAGTTAACTCAACCAATTTTTGAGTGTTTACTCCTTATGGGTATTTTCTTGGGCATTCACAGTTAAAAAGGTAACAAGAAACCCCATCAGAAGACAAGGAGTGAAAGCTTCAAGCAGCATTATTTAAAACATAATCTGATACTAAGCGAGGCACCTTCAGCACATGATCAGGTATTCTAAAGTTAAATTACTGAACAAGACAAAAATTAAAGAAGCATTTGTTATCATAGGAAAAAGGTAAGCAGTTTAAGAATCTATTAAAATTACAAAAAGACAAAATTATACTTGAAAGGTTAAAACCTATGGAGGCAAAACACGAGAGAACCAATGATGAGAAAATAAATTAGTGAATGAATACCTGAATAGACCAAGAAGCCCTTTCCAAAAGTCTTTGTGAAAATGTCATCAGGTTACTACATATAATTGATGTTACCAGGACACAGTGGTCATTATCTATAGAAAGGGTTGTATTTAAAGTAGTAATTACATCACAAGTATGACACTGTCTAAATATTTACCTAATGTACAATCCTTGGCATCAAGCTTGCCAAATTGTAACCTTCTGTGAGATGCAACTAGCAGATACCCCAACTGTGAAAAAGTGGAACAATATGGAAAATGAAAATAAAAGCAGACCACAGTAAATAGTAAATGATAGTAAGTTACGTTTAACCTGAAAACAATATAACGGCACATTATTTAATGTTACAACTAATGAGTTCCCTTGTTTTTTCAAAATAAACTTATTTTGATTCTTACACATATTCAAAAAGAGGTTCAACAGTAAAAAATGTTCCATTTTGAATCATTGACTTTCTTTCTCACAAAATGAAATACATGTTTAGTCAAAGTCAAGTGAAAGTGAACTTTATTGTCATCTCAACCATATATAAGTATACAGATAGATAAAATTGTGAACCTCAGGGTCCACAGTGTAACAACATGATGTGCAAATAATAAATTAAAAATAGAATTAAAATTTAAAAATTAAAAAAATTAAAAATTAAAACACAAACAAGGCAAGACATTGTGCAAAGAGAGGACAAAGAAGTAGCAGCAATATTGATGTGTAAGATATGTAATATAATAAATAAATAATAAATAATAGATATAGATAATACAGAAATTATCAGTGTATGATAATAGTTGTTTAAGACGTGTGTAAACAATAACAGGTCAGAATGTTTCACAGCAGAAGGATATCAAGTGTGTCAAAATACTTATAGGTCAGTATGAGATTATTAGTTCTTTTTCTATATGCACACTCATCTTTGCAGGACAGTGGTTTTCAGGTATAAAAGTTCTGTTTTAAGAGGTGGTTGAGGCTGTGTGGAAAGTCCCAGGGGGCAGCCTGATGTTAAGGAGTCTAACAGCTTGGGGCTAAAAACTCTCCTGCACCCTGGCAGATTTGGCTTTGATGCTGCAAAGCATCTTCTCTTGGATGGCAGAAGTGTGAAAAGTCTATGTCAGGGGTGTAAGGGGTCCTGCACAATGCTGCAGGCCTTGCGGACACTGCGTTTATAAAATATGTCCTGTAGTGAAGGGAGAGACACCCAGGTAATGTTCTCTACCATCTTCACTATCCTTTGCAGGCGCTTGCGGTCAGATATGTTACAATTGCCATACCAGACAGTGATGCAGCTGGTCAGAACACTCTCAATGGTGCCTTTGTAGAACACGGTGAGGATGGAAGGGGGAAGACATGCTCGCTTAAGCGCCTCAGGAAGTGTAGTCTCTGCTGGGCTTTCTTGATTAGTGATGAGGTGTTATGTGTCCACGTACGTTCCTCAGTTATGTGCACACCGAGGAACTTGATACTCCTAACAATCTTCACATCTAAACTGTTGATGCTGAGTGGGATGTGGGCAGGACATGATTTTCTGAAGTTCACTGGCAAATTCTTTGAGCACACGACCAGGTATGTTGTCAGGACCTACAGCCTTGCGTGGATTGACTCTGGATAGAGTCCTCCTCACATCTGTTATAGAGAGACAGAGTGCTTGATTAGTGGAGGGAGGTGTTGCTTTTCTCGCAGGCTCTTTGTTCTGCGCCTCAAACCGTGCAAAGAAGTTGTTCAGCTCATTCGGAAGGGAGAAATCACCATCACTGCTGTGTGGATTGGGCTTGTAGTTTGTAATTGCCTGAACGCCCTGCCACATATGACGTGTCTCTGGTGCTGCTGAATTGTTTGTTGATCTTCTGCGCATATGCCCACTTAGCTCTCCTTATAGCGTGAGACAGGTTGGCTCCGGTCACCCTGAGGGTGGCCTTGTCTCCAGATCTGAAGGCTGCATTTCTGATCTTGAGCAGCTTGTGCACTTTTCTTGTCATCCAGGGCTTTCGGTTGGCTCTTGTGGTAACATCCTTGGTAACAGTAACATCCTCTATGCATTTGGAGATGTAGCCAGTCAGAGAGTCTGTGTACTCCTCCAGATTGATGGAGTCACCATCCATAGCATCCTCTTTGAAAATTTCCCAGTCTGTCAATTCGAAGCAGTCTTGGAGAGCTGAAACCGCACCAACCTGCCACACTCTGATGCTCTTGTGGGCTGGTTTAGTGCGCTTCAGCAGGGACTTGTATGCAGGGACCATAAAAATGCTGATATGATCTAAACAGCCAAAGTGAGGGTGGGGTAGGGCCTTGTAGGCGTCAGGAGCACCCGTGTAAACATAAACACCAATTTATTGAGTGCTTCAGGTATAAGCTGGTCCCATTCTTCTTGCAAATAAGTCTTAAGGTGTGTAACAGTATGGAGTCTTTGTTGCCACCTTTTGTATTTCAAAATATGCCACATTCGATCAAATATTTGTGGAAGAGGTGCTGGTACTCACCAGTACACTAAGAAGCAATGCCAGTAATTCATGTAGAAGGTTTTCACCATATTGGAGAAATTTGGGTTTGATATGAACATTTATGCATGGATCAAACTACTGTATACCTGTACAGAAGCTTCAGTTTGTATTAACAACATTAATTCAGAC
Organism: Polypterus senegalus; assembly: GCF_016835505.1. Lineage (NCBI taxonomy): Eukaryota > Metazoa > Chordata > Cladistia > Polypteriformes > Polypteridae > Polypterus > Polypterus senegalus. The sequence goes on from NC_053166.1 coordinate 112,123,788, forward strand.
TACTTCAAAGTAGAATGTGGTACTAGACATGGATATCCCTTATCACCAATACTTTTTGCAATCACCATTGAGCCACTGGCAGCTCACTGTCGAAATGCTTATGAGTTAAAAGGGATTATCAGAGAAGGACTTGAACAGAAAATTTCTGTATATGCAGATAATATGGTACTGTATGTATCAGATCCACAAGATACTGTGCCTGCAGTCCTAACAGCACTAACAGAATTTAAAAAGATTTCTGGTCTCAGAATTAATTTGAGCAAAAGTGTGATCTTTCTAGTGAATTCTCAAGCATACCATATTAGATTGGACACCTTCCCTTTTATCATCGCAGATTAAATACCTAGGGGTAAACATCACAGGTAAACATAAAGTTCTTTATCAACAAAATTTTGCTGTCTGCATAGAAAAAATTAAACAAGACCTGCATAGATTGTTTACCCTTCATCCCACTTTAGCTGAAAGTATTAACATTGTTAAGATGAATATCCTTCCTAAGCTTCTTTTTCTATTTCAGAACATTCCTATATACATCAATAAATCATTTTTTAAGAAATTAGATTCAACCATAACCTCATTTATATGGAATTCAAAACATCCACATTTGCAAAGGGCGACCCTACAAAGACTTAAGGCAGAAGGTGCCATGGCTCTACCTAACTTTTAATTATTATTATTTTAATATTTATCATTAAATATACAAGCTTTAAAAACCTGGACATTGACACAAATAGATGAACATACACAAGGCTTGGTCCGCAATAGAAATAAAATCCTGCAGTACTTCTTTATATTCCTTGCTTTGTACCCCAATAAGTACAAGTCATTGCCAATATAATAACAACCCAATTGAAGTTCACTTGCCCACGTTTATCCACCCTCTCAAATGTATGCAGTTTTTAATGTCTAGAAAACATTTGGGCTTAAATCACTTACAGATCTGTACATAGACAATGTCTTCATAGCCTACGAACAATTACACTCCAAATAGAACTTTCCAGCAGCAGATTTCTTTCACTACCTTCAAATTGGAAACTTTGTTTGACAAAACCTGCCCAATTTCCCTCACCTCCCATCTACCTCTATTCTGGAAAAAATATTCATCAATCTTGAGGACTCAGGCAGCATTTCCGTAATATATAAAACCTTTCAAAGATCGCAGAGTACAGTGGGAAAAGGATCTCTCGATCAACATCTCAGAAAATCAGTGGAAGGTAGCAATTGACAGAAATATTCAACTTAAAATTATTTATCGAGTGCATCTGTCTCGTTTATAATTGTCTAAAATGTTTCCCAGGCAAGATCCAACCTGAGAACATTGCAATCAAGTTCCAGCCACATGTTTTGTGCATGCACCAAATTAACATCTTTCTGGACCAAAATCTTTAAATTGCTTTTACTTTACTATTGGTATGTAGACTCTCTAAGGAGAGAGAGAGAGAGAGACGCGTGCGCGAGCGAGAGAGATAAGGAGAGAGAGATGTGCACGAGAGAGAAGAACCATCAGCTCAGTTATGCTCACATGACACTCAGCAGACAAAGTGTATCCATACTACTTGTATTGCAAGACATCACTCATTTTATCAAGTCAAAATTAATTCAAAAATTTAGCTTGTCTTGCAAAACACTCGTAAACCAAGTTACTTGCAAACCGAGGTTCCACTTGTATATATTATTTATCAGTGTTATTTGTTAGGAAAATTGATTTTTATGTTGATATTTTTGGGGTGCGGAACAGATTAACTGGATTTCCATTATTTTCAATGGGGAAGTTTGTTCTAGATACGAGAAATTCACTATACAAGCTCAGTGCTGGAACGAATTAAACTCGTATCTCGAGGTTCCACTGTATTTACATATCTTTACTATTATTAAAGATTTACTCTGCTGGCCAAGCTCTCTTTGTCATGGTTGGGGGTTTATTTGTTTCAAACCTAGTTTTGTTAAACTTAACTTGCTTGTATGGAATGGTATTTGATTTTAATAAAATTAATAAAATGTTTTACAAAAATTGTTATTGATCTTACTTTGAAGCAAATAACATACAATCAAGTCAAGCTTATCAAACCAAAATTAAACACCCCACCTAAGAGAAAAAGAGGACAGCCAAAAACCAAAGCAAATTTTTAAAAGCAGCAAGGAAGGAGGAGTATCCTTTTCCCCAATATGGAAGCTTATTGCAAAACAGCATTGATTAGATCCGTTTAAAAAAAAATTTTTGAACAGCTCCTCAAAGTGAGAATTCAATTTTTTCCAAAGTCAAATAATATAGAACATCATTTACTCACTGACCTAAAAGAGGTGAGTTGGGGTTCTTCCAATTGAGCAAGATAAGTCAACATACTAGCAGTGAAGTAAAGTCAATTATAGTTTGTTTGTCCTTCTCAACCTAAAGCCCACCTGAGAGTACGCCAAACACAGCTGTTAATGGGTTAGGAGGGATTGTGACACTCAGAGTGTCTGATAGGCATTCAAAGATTTTGGTCCAAAATGATGTTAATATGGTGCACACCCAAAAAATACGGTTCAGTGAAGCTGGGGCTTGATTACCATGTTCACAGGCGGAATCTTGCTTTGGATACATTTTGGGCAATTTTCAATAGGATAAATGAACTTGATGAAAGATGATTCAGTGCTTTGTGCATATGGAGCTGGAATGTATTCTGTGCACAGCTGCCTTCCACTCTTTTTCTTAAATATTAAGTGAAATAACTTTTCCTCACCATACCCTGGGATCTTTGTAAGAGAGGGATTTTAAAATGTTTTTATATATTGTAGAGATTCTGCAATCAGTCTTCAAGACTGATCAATATTTCTTCTAGAATAGAATTAGGTGGGAGATGAGGAAAATCGGGCAGGTTCCGTTTAGCAAAGTTTCTAATTTGAAAGTAGCAGAAAAATTTTGTTTATGAGAAGTTAAATTTGAAGTGTAATTGTTCTCAGGATGTAAATACATTATCTATATACAACTCTCAAATACTGTGTATGTTTGAGAAGGTAGAAAAAGGTGGTTGCCATATAGAAGTGCAATGGATAAAAGCTTCTCTGTCTTAAAGCACTTCCTAAATTGGCTCCATATTCTGAGTACATACAGGGCAATTGGATTATTAGTGTATTGATGATAATTTGTATTAACTGGGGGCAAGGAGCAGGGAATATAAATGAGTGCTGCAAGCATTGATTAAATTAATAACTACACCACTACCCAAAACAGAGAGCTAATTAATAATAAAAAGTAGCCCACTGTGTTATACTTCCTCAAATTAATTAAAATAATAGAAGTTTAGTGTGCACACTACCATGAGCCCAACAGACTCATTTTAGAATAGTTTTGACATCTTGCCAAATTTTAAAGAATCTCTGAACTGTTCCATGCAAAATAAAATTAAAAAATTCCAGTTTTAGACAGTGTAAAATATAATTGTCCCATTAAAATATGAAGGTTGTGTATGGTGTGACAGATAAGGGCCTTGTTGACCCCTTGAACCCTCAGACCACTCATCAGATACCAGGTAAAAGTCCAAATACTTGATTTATTAGGACAATAAAGTGCACAAAGCACCCTCTCCTCAACAATACTCAAAACCAATACAATACTCAATAATAATACAATCCTCCACTGCCAGACGTGTTGCCCTCCTACCACCCAGCTCATCTCAACGCTCTGGTGTTTCATTGTCCTTTTTATAGTCCACGACCCGGAAGTGCTCCTTGACCTGCAGTCCATGTGACTTCCTAGCACTTCCGGGTCAAAGCAAAACTCTTCTTTGTCAGCCCGGAAGCACTTTATTCCTTCCATCCTCGTGACCGGCAAGTACTTCCGGGCTGTAGGAAAAGCCAATGTCTCTATGTCTCCCTGCAGCGTCCCCTGGCGGCCCCGACGTTATCCAGCAGGGCTGTGCACTACAACTCCAAAATCCATGATGCCCTGCTGGAATTCGGGGCATCTCCACATTGCAGGGAGGGCTCCATCTGGCGGCTTGGGGGACTTGGCCGGGATAAACTGCCGGGCATAGTCCACAGTGGATTCTTTCCAATGAGCAGAATTATTTGACACACGAACAGTGTGGTATCAAATCACACTGAGCTCATCAAAATATCTCCAAACACTGCTGTAAGAGTATTTGGAGTGATCACAAATCCTACACAACATGATAAGAAAACATCTTCTCCCAAAAGGATTTTAATATTAGAGATACTCAAAACATACTGAATGCCCTGGTGAGGCCAGAATCCCTGGAATCTTTCACAAGTAAGGTCCATTCCCTGATATTTTTTAAATAATTTTAATTTAAAGAGATGTGCACAATTTACAATTTTCAGCTGAATTACAGTGTGGTTTACACAGATTAATGAGGAATGAATATTTTGAGTTTCATTGAGTTCTTTGTCTGAAATATTGACAGAAAGGGCTCTTTTCTAGCATTGTGTGGTCTAGCGTTAAACACTGTGACATTAATTCATAAGGTATGGAAATAGTATGGAAATGCTGACAATATTCTTGTCATTACTAATTAAATTGTTTTGGAGTGTATTGGTAGAGTATTGGGTTATTTAAGCAATTATTTCTACAAAGTTCCTAATTTTTAAATAGAAAAATATTTGTGTTGGGGCAATTCCATTTTTACAACAGGGCTGATCAAAAGGTGCAAAAATAGTTTCAATATAAAGAATGAGATACCTAATGACCTCCAAGACTTTAATAATAATCATTGGCCTCCTCAAATATAAGGAAAGAGTGACACTAAAATTTTAAAAAAGGAAAAAAAAATGTTTTGCTTTTTAAAATTGCTGTTCTCAAATGAAGCTGATACAATAAATTAATTAATGTAAGTCGCTTAACAGGGAAAAATGCTGTTTGGACCTGCTGTGTTGTTCAAATGATAGTTTAACTATTAATTGCCATAATGGCTATAAACTATGCATGTTCAGAATTTTTTTTCTATTGTGCTCTTTGAAAACAAATCATGCTTTCACTGTAAGTTTAATTAACTCAGTTTTAATAAGAGTATTCTATAAAATAATTAAGATCTTTGATTCATGTACTCTTCAAAAACATAGAAAATGGTGAGAAAAACATGCTAGTGAGAATAAGGCTGTTTAAACGTATACCTTCAAAATAGGAACTTCATGTAATTAAATATATGAAATACCTATAAATAAGCAATTGCACAGTGAACACAAAGTAATATATTCAAAGCAACTTATATATATTGCAAAATCTATAAGAACCTTTTGATTCGCTGGGGGTTTGGATTAAGCTGTTAAAGAAAATGTGCTCCTCCTTTACATGGTTATGCATATTTTTCTTTTTATCAATGCTATGAAATCAGTGTTATAAAGTCTTATTCATAATGATGAGCTGTGGCCATTTTCTTAAGTTATGCTGGAGTATGTTTTGTATCGCTGAATATGTTTTAATGACACAGCAAATTAAAAAAACTACAGTAAGAGGAGGTAGCCTAAAAAAATCCAACTATTGTCTCCATGTGGTAATATAGAGATTTAGATTCACTTCTCTACATTTTTAAACAACAACAACAACATTTATTTATATAGCACATTTTCATACAAAAAGTAGCTCAAAGTGCTTTACATAAATTAGAAAAGAAAAATAAAAGACAAAATAAGAAATTAAAATAAGACAACATTAGTTAACATAGAGAAGGAGTAAGGTCCAATGGCCAGGGTGGACAGAAAAAACAAAAAACAAAAAAACTCCAGACGGCTGGAGAAAAAAAGAAAATCTGCAGGGGTTCCAGGCCATGGGACCGCCCAGTCCCCTCTGGGCATTCTACCTAACATAAATGAAATAGTCCTCTTTGTAGTTAGGGTTCTCAAGGAGTCACTTGATGTTGATGGTCATACAGACTTCTGGCTTTTAATCCATCCATCATTGTTGGAACATCACAGTGCTTTGAGTAGATGGTGGTGGCTTGTGACCGGAGTCCATTTATGATTTCCTCCCCTGTAGAAAAAAAGCATGTTTTATTTCAGCAGATGTTATGACATGGTGCAAAGTTGTGATGTTTGTGGACAATAGGGAGCTGTTTCTGCTAATGACATTATACATAAGCAGTGTGGCCCATCTAATGGCAGAGGCATTTGGTTATGCAGCAAAAGGTTAATTTAATATTCCACTGATGAATTTGTCCCTTTAACTGTATTGTATAAATATTTTGAGGAAACCAGGTATTGGTCATTCTGTTCTAATGAGAAATGTTCCTCTGCTTAGTAAAACTTGAGAATACCTTACTTCTACCTTTTCAATGCAAAAGTTAAAATCACTTGCTTCAATCATTATTTTTACTTTAGCCATAATACTTTGACAGACTTTGTTTGCTTTCCTCAGTTGGATCTCCTTTTTACACTGCCTGCCCATGGTCTTACTATTGCTGCCACAATGTCTTTTTTGAAATAAGACCAGAACACAGAAACAGAGCTGTCTTCTAAACTATTAAACACCATTTGTCCAACAGGTGCAGTAAGGTGGAACAAGGCTAGCATAACTATAGAGCATGCCAGCAGCTGGTTCTCTCTCTCTCTCTGTCTGCATCCACAAAGTCCAATCCAGAGGCCTTGCCAAGTTTAAAAACCTCTTAACTCAGGGGTTCAGCACAAGATTAAATGAGCCAACTGATATCTAGGCACATTGGGTGTCTAGACTTCTAGTAAGAAGACCTGCTTTCCGTTTAGGCTGTATGGTTGTGAAATATCATATACATTTGTTTTGCCTCTGCTTTTGGCATATTAAGAACCATAGTTTAAAATAATGTATCTTTATATGTATTTATTGAATGAATAAACTTTTGAATCTACAATAGTTCTCTGTGTTACCTTGAACTCTTTCTAATAACCTGGCTGGAGACTAGAGATACCAGTAAGAGATGGGAGGAAGTGTTTTAACCATAGTCACTGTCAACACCTGTTCATCTTCACAGTGACTTCCAGTAGAGTGGCAGGAGGCCTAAGTATGATTTAGTAGAGGAAAAGTCAAAGGTTTGAGATACTTGGCTCTACATAGAAAGTCCTAAGGTAAGGCAAGAGTCATGACTGGACCATTGCACAACAAAACAGTGCCCATAGTTAAACTCACTACCTGTCTTATTAACATCAGAGCCTGAAAAATGTAGTCTTATGTTAGTCATTCCAGTTAAATCTGGGAATATATGGTCTTCTGCAGCATAATACATTGTTTACACTTTTCACTTATACAGACTGTAGCATTCAAAAGACTTTCCATTCATTAGCATTAGCCATAATCCTAACTGTCTACAGCAGCTACTGCAGTGAGTCTGACTTATCCTGAACACACATAGATTTAACTTTGCTTATTGGAACTTAATCTGAGTAGTAGCTGTCTTCTGTAAGTGCTTGGGATACCTACTTAGATATTCCTGCCTTCAACAGATATATCCACTTCTTTAGAGGTCTTTTCTCATTAAGTGATAGAAAGAGAGGGTATGCTGGTCTTCCAAGTGTGGGATTATCCAAGTAGATTCTTATATATTTTCACAGATGTTATGGTTTAATCAGAGTTCTTGTATTTTGCTATTTTCTATTGGTTGTTCATTGCCTTTTTTCTAGTGAATGATTTTATTCATTCCTGTCCTTTGTTACTTTCATTTTAATGCGTTTTTGGGTATGTAAACACTGCTTTTTTATTATGTATGGTTATTCTGTAAGTTCTTTTGTAAATGGTCAAGGATTCAAGGATTTTATTTCAGTGGTGCTTTATACTGCAAGTGTCTAAGGCACCTTATATCACAAAAGCACATGAAATACAAAACATACTATAAGACAAAAGCCAACATAAAATAAAACTGTATAAAACAGAACAAGGTATAAAGATCTATAATAAATTGAAATACCTAAAAGGAATAAAAAAACCTTAAGTTCTGATTTAAACACATCTAAAAACTGCATCTACCTAATGTGATCAGAAGTGAATTCCAAAGTTAGGGGCATAACAGCTGAAGCCTTAAGCTACAAAGATTTTTTTTAACTTTATTTAGGAACAACAAGAAGATTACCCATCCATCCATCCATTATTCAACCCGCTATATCCTAACTACAGGGTCATGATTAGCGTAAGTAAAATTAAGAGCACTGTTTGGCACATAATGGTTGTATCAAAATGGATAAAATGTGAAGATGTGTTGTGTCTTGAAGGTTAAAGACAACATTTTAACTGAATGTGCTTTTCAGTTGGAAGACAATTCAAATGGCATAAAACCTTGATTATGCTGGAATGCTTCTTGGTACATGTCAAAAGGCATGTTGCTGAATTCTGTACCATTTGAAGGTTATATATGGATCTTTTTGGCACACTGCTATAGAAAGACTTATAATAATCCAAGCGAGAAAGGATAAAAGCATAAATTAGAATTTTGTAGCAGCAAAACTAAGATACAGTATCAACAAAATCAAGTGATGTTCCTCAAATGAAGCTAAGCATATTTAGAAGTGGCTTTTATTGCACATTAAAATAGAGTTCTTGATCAAATACCATACCTAGATTAGGCACAGAAGAGGCAAAATTGATTTTATTATCAGCTAAGATTAAATCATTTTCAGTTGGGGTTTTCACATTTTTACCTGATCCTCCACACAAGATCTGAGTTATGTCCACATCTAAATGTCAAACATTTAAGCTAATCCAGGAGCAAATTTCATTGAAGTAATAAGAAAGTTTTGGAATATCAGTGAAAACATCTATGACATATAAAGCTGAACATCATTGACGTACAGTACATATGGAACTATAAACCTTTACTACAAACAGTATTCTCTAAAAGAAGTATTTAAGTAAAAATAAAATACAGACTAATACTGAGTCTTGAAATATGCCACAACAAAAAGGTATGGCTACATTTTTAAAATTATTCACAGCAATATACAGTATTGAACACGATTTGAAAATAAGCGGCAAACCATATCAGGATAGTGCCAAATATTCCTACACAGAATGTCAAGCAATGTAGCAAAATCTGATGATTAATGGTGTTGAATGCAGTTGAAAGATCCAGCTAAAGCAGAACAGAACAAGATCTGGTATTGGAGCTTAAAAGCTGATCATTCAGAAAGCACATTTGGTGCTATGAGCCTATCGAATTCCAGACTGCAGTTTCTCAAAAACATTGTTGGTTGAAAAGGTTTATTTAATTGGTTTGCAATTAATGTTTCCAATATTTTAGAAAGGAAAGGAAAGTGAGAGACAGGATAATAATTAGGAAAATCAGAAATATCCAAGTTTGCTTTTTTAAGTAATTGCAATAATAACTGCAGTTTTAAAAGGTCTACAAAAAAAAAATTCAGGTGCCAAGGTTTTTTGAATGGATTTAAGGTAAGAGTTTGTTTTTTTTGAGGGTGCTGAATTCAAAAATCCCATTACTTTTGCTGAATTGATTCTAGTTTTTGTGATAATGGACATCCATGAAAATAATGCATTCCCCCAATGCGACTTGTGTTTGATAACAAATGCAATAGCTTTTGGTCTGTCTTTTGACTCTTTAACAGTGTCTTAGGTAATTAAATATCCCATATAATTATTTTGTATTTAAATTTGTAGGCCAACAATGCTATAAAAGCAACTTTTTGAAGCCAGAATTCAACTCTGAATTTTCAGAGGAAAGAAGTTGGCTACAGTATATGTTTGTCAACCTAGTCAGTGTTGGTTTATACCCAAAAAGTTCTGTCTTAATAAGTATATAAATATATGTAAAAATTATGACTTCATCAAGAAGAGCCTGCATCAACAATCCTGATGTATTCTGCTACATCTGTGGAGAGTACATGGTTGAAAAACAAAGAAGAAATATCACAAATTTTGTGCATCAAGTATACCTGGCTTATTCTGGAATACAGCTTGGAGACCAGGATAAGTCTTGGGCTCCACATATGGTTTGCAAAACATGTGTGGAGCATCTACGACAGTGGACAAAAGGTGAAAGAAAAAGTTTAAACTTTGGTGTGCCAATGGTATGGAGAGAACCGAAAAACCACCGTGATGGTTGTTATTTTTGTGTTGTAAATTAAAGGCTTTAATCATTACAAGAAAGCTTGGTGGTATTATCCTGATTTGGAATCAGCAAGATGACCTATTCCACATGGCAATGACATTCCCATACCAATGTTTACCAGACTACCAAACCAGCCACTGTCAGACTCTGAAGAGAGGCAGGAATTGGAGTGTATGGCAGGTAGTAGCAGTGGAAGTGAATTTGAGGGAAGCTCTTCGACGACTCAACCATTAAGCCAAAAAGAACTCAATGACCTGATTCGAAACTTACATCTGTCTAAGCAAACATCTGAACTTTTAGCATCCAGACTTAATGAACGAAATCTTATAAAGGCGGAAGTTAAAATTACAGCCTATCGAACAAGAGAAGAGATGCTTCTTCCATATTTCAACCAAGAGTAAGAACTTGTATATTTCAATGATATCCCAGGAATTGTACTTCAAATGGAACTAACAGAATATCAACCAGAAGACTGGCGGCTTTTTATAGACAGCTCCATTAGAAGCTTGAAATGTGTTCTCTTGCACAATGGCAACCGTTATGCGTCTCTTCCCATTGCTCACTAAACAAAACTTAAAGAAGAATATGAAAATGTAAAAATCCTATTACAGAAAATCCGTTATCATGAACATCAGTGGTCGATTTGTGTTGATCTGAAGATGGTGAACGTCTTGTTTGGACAGAAATCTGGATACACAAAATACCCATGCTTCATGTGCCTCTGGGATAGCAGGGCAAAGCAAGATCATTGGACAAAAGTGTCATGGCCTACAAGGCAAGAAATGATTGTTGGCGCTGCGAATATCATCAACAAGCTGCTAGTGGAGAAGAACAAAATCATTCTCCCACCATTTCAAATTAAGCTAGGATTGATGAAGCAATTTGTTAGGGCTTTGGACAAAATGGGTAATTGCTCCAAGTACATTTGTAGAGCTGTAAAGCTGGAACCTTTGATGGTCCTCAGATTCGTAAACTCATGAACAATTCCAATTTTATCAAATGCATGAATGACATTGAGGCTTCGGCCTGGAAGAGTCTCTCTGTTGTGCAGAACTACTTGGATAATCACAGAGCAGACAATTATGAAGAACTGGTGCAAGATACGCTTGCTAACTTCAGAAATTTGGGAGTTAATATGAGCATTAAGATGCACTGTCTACATAGCCATTTAAACAGATTTCCAGGTAACCTTGGAGACTTCAGCGAGGAACAAGGCGAGAGTTTCTACCAGGATATGAAGGTGATGGAGGAGAGATATCAAGGCAGATGGGATATACACATGATGGCAGATTACTGTCTCCAATGTGATTGTCCTGATGACACGCATAAAAGAAAATCGCATAAACTGCATTTTTTGAAGCATTAACATTAATAACAATTAATAACTAATTAATATTGTCTCTCTATTAAAAAAAGAAATCCTTTATGATCACGGAGAAGCGATGCAAATTTTAACAGGCAAAAAGAAAGGTAACGTATATATTCCGCGAATAACGTTACACACCAAAGGAGATCGTGATATGCCATTCGTATTAAAATGTTTACAGTTTACTGTGGAAATAGCTTTTGCTATGACAATCAATAAATCACAGGGACAAATATCAGAAAAAGTCGGATTATTTATTAGGGAAACAGAAACAATATTCACTCAAGGGTAGTTGTACATTGCGTTGTCACAATGTGTCTCCAAAAAATATTGTTTTTAATGAAGCTTTAAAGTAAAAGTGCAAATAATGAAATTGAAACAATTCCAAAGAAAAAAAAAATTCTAATTGTATATCCGATTAACCATACACAGGGGTTGGCGAGCGAAGTCCCCTAGTATTAGTATTAATAAATTAATCAAATCATACATAACTTTTTTCCTGTCACTGTTAGATATTTTTAATTTCTTTTATTAATGATGTTAGACTGTTTACTTACTAGTTGTAACTAAAATAAAAATATTCTTGCAATTCTGAATGCTTTTCAAAAGTGTTGCGTTAATTAATTAACTATTAAATATCTCAGAAACTAGAGCCAATTTGGCAAAACCAAAGTCATATTCTTAATCAGCATCCATAAACTTAATATAAAACCGTTCAGACATCGTTTGCACCAATTGACCAATTAATAAGATGCAGAATAAAAGGATTCGAGAACATCAAGTTAGACATAAGAAACATTACATGAATGGAGTATAGTGAGGAGTAAATAATTTCTAGTGAGCTAAGTCCCTTAACTAGACTGTTAGCACTAACAGTAGTGAAATCAGAGAAAGATGGGAGCAAAAGAAAAATGTCTTTTATTATTAGATAGTAATTTTGAACTAGTAGCTGCAAGTGTTCATTTTATTTGTAAAGTAATCCATTAAATTCTGACAGTCAGCACCACATGATGCAGTAAATGTAAAATGCTTTTGAGAAGAAGGCTTCTCAATATTCCTTTATTATAGAGAATAAAAAGCGAGGATCCAATTTATTTGCTTTGATAAGTACAAGAATAATAATTACATTTAGCAAGCCTTACATTTTTCCTATACATTTCTGCTTTATCTATACAAAGCTGCTTATGAATTTCCAAGTGAGTAGAATCTTTTTTGCTTTATGTGTATCTGATTTAATTAATTTGAGGTTATTTGTGATCCAAGGATGTTCCTTTTTTCTCTTGAATCATTGGGGCATGGCCCCCAATGCTACATATATGAGACTACACATATCACAATTTAAGGGATTATCAGGCCATAAACTGGCCACCGAGTCAGTAACTCTATCATTGTTGTACAGTTATTCTTTGTTTTGGTTTTTCTTTTTGATCCCTCACGGTTTAGAATTTTCTGCTCTTGTTTATGATTTTCAAAAAAAAAAAGACAGGCTATGTGGGTCAGCAAAGTAACCTTGCATCTGCAGAAAACTGCTGTCAGGTCACCTCATGCAACCAAACATACAAAAAATGTACATTGGTTCAACAATTTATTAAACAAGGAATGTCGGTCAAATTGTGTAAATTGCCTTTCTTCATAGGAAACTGTGAAGTGCTTGATCCAAAGTTTAACATGTCTAGTGCTCACAAAGTAGTCAACCTACTCCATGAACAAATAGAGAGACACACTTTAAAAAAAACATTAAGAAGATAACATGGCTGGAGCAAAAAGAGGCCTGTCAAGTCTTCTATGGTTATATGTGCATGTTTCCAAAATCCCTTTGACTAAAAATTGAATAAAAAATTAAAATAGTACAGAAATAAAAGAAAGAAAAACAAATTTAAAATGATGACACTAAGATAACCTTGCAGAGGAAACACATATAGATTGAGAAGAGGTGAGAAGAATTATTTTTATGATAAGCTGGTGTGATCTTAGAGGAGAACATTATTAGCCAGGCTACTGGGATGGGCTCAATTTGATTAAACTATATGTATAATAAAAGGTTAAAGGCGTGTTGGACAAATATTATATATTTTCAAATATAGAGCAAGGATTAGTTATTCTAATTTAAACAACACCAACAGCAGACTGCTACTTGTGATAAAACGTGTCTGAAACCATGCATTGCTAGTATGGTGTTTCGAATCACTGGATCCTCAGTTATTCATTTGTATTGCACAGTTGGCTCAGTTAGAAAGAAGGATGTGTATGTATTATGATCAATATCTTCTGCATGTAACCTGGATAAGATGAAGTTATTTCTTTACAATAATAGTATATATGATTTTGCAAGATGAAATTGTGCTTTAAACTGGTATATATATATAACTGAGCGATAATGCAAAGCTCTCAATTTACCAGTCGATCTATGTTCCTACCCTCACCAATGGTCATGAGCTATGGGTAGTGAGCGAAAGAACAAGATCGCGAATACAAGCGGCTAAAATGAGTTTTCTCCGCAGGGTGTCTGGGCTTTCACTTAAAGATAAGGTGAGAAGCTCAGTCATCCGGGAGGGGCTCAGAGTAGAGCCGCTGCTTCTCTGCATCGAGAAGAGTCAGATGAGGTGGCTCGGGCATCTGATCGGGATGCCTCCTGGACGCCTCCCTGGTGAGGTGTTCGGGGCATGTCTAACTGGGAGGAGGCCCCCGGGGAAGACCCAGGACACGCTGGAGGGACTATGTCTCCTGGCTGGCCTGGGAACGCCTCGGGATTCCCCCAGAAGGGCTAGAAGAAGTGGCTGTGGAGAGGGAAGTCTGGGCATCTCTGCTCAAGCTGCTGCCCTCACGGCCTGATCTTGGATAAGCGGAAGAGGATGAATGGATATATATATATATGTGTATGTTTTAAATTTTATTGAATTTATTAAAATCAAACAACCATCCATACAAGGAAGTTAAATTTTACAAAACTATGTTCAAATCAAATCAACCCCCACTCATGGGAAAGAGAGCCAGGCCAACATAGTGAAACTTAATAGTAGAAAAGATAAGTAAGTAAATAAATAGAATTAGTTAGATCCTGCCAGTTTTTAAAAAGTTTTGCAGAGATCCTCTAAGTGAGCATTTATCCATCCATCCATTTTCCAACCCGTTGAATCCGAACACAGGGTCACGGGGGTCTGCTGGAGCCAATCCCAGCCAACACAGGGCACAGAGCAGGAACCAATCCCAGGCAGGGCACCAGCCCTCACACACCAAGCACAATTTAGAAGTGCCAATCCACCTAACCTGCAGGTCTTTGGACTGTGGGAGGAAACCGGAGTACCCGGCGGAAACACGGGGAGAACATGCAAACTCCACGCAGGGAGGACCCGGGAAGCGAACCTGGGTCTCCTAACTGCGAGGCAGCAGCGCTACCACTGTGCCACCCAAGTGAGTATTTATTTCTTTCCAATTTCAAGTAGTATATAACATTGGTTACCCATTGACTGAAAAGAGGTGAGTTAGGATTCTTCCAGTTGAGCAAGAAATGTCTACGTGCCAATAGTGTAGTAAAGGCAATTACAGTTTGTTTGTCCTTCTCCACTTTAAGCCCATTTGGAAGTACAGCAAACACAGCTGTTACTGGATTAGAAGGGATTGTGACACCAAGGCTGTCTGAAAGGTATTTAAAGATCTTGGTGCACACCCAAAACATATGACCCAATGAGGATGGAACTTGACAGCAGCATTCGCAGGTTGGACCTTGTCCGGGAAACATTTTGGACAGTTTTCAAACAGACAGATGTGCTCAATAGATGATTTTAAGTTGAATAATTGTATGCTTTGCACATACATGGAGCTAGAGTGAATTCTGTGCATTGCTGCCTTTCATTCCTCTTCCGAAATGTTGAGTGAGAGATCATTTTCCCAATGTACTCTGGGATCTTTGAAAGGGAGAGACTTTAAAATATATTTATATGCTAGAGAAATGGTGTCTGAGTCCTCAAGACTGTTCAATATTTTTTCCAGAGTAGAAGTAGGTGGTAGATGAGGAAAGTTGGGCAGATTTTTTTTAACAAAGTTTCTAATTTGGAGGTAGTAAAATAAATGTGTTGCTGGTAGGTTAAATTTGGCGTGTAATTTTTCATAGGATGCAAAGATGTTGTCTATGTAAAGATCTCCAAGTGATTTAGTCCCAAACATTTTTCAGAAATTAAAAGCTGCGTACATTTGAGAGGGAGGAAAAAGGTGGCTATTCGTGCAAAGGTGCCACAGATAAAAGCGTCTCTATCTTAAAGTACTTCCTGCATTGGCTGTATGGTGATTGCAAAAAGAAGTGGTGGCAAGGGGCATCCTTAGTAGTCTGAAATAATATTGTTAATACAAACCGAAGCTTCTGGACTGGTATACAGCAGTTTAATCCATGCACATATGTTCAGGCAAAACCCATATTTTTCAAATGTGGTGAAAAGGTAGTTCCATTCAACCATACCAAATGTTTTTTCTGCTTCCAATGATGATAATATCTCTGGGGTGTTAGACTTTGTGGGTGAATATATTACATTAAACAGGCAACAAAGATTGGAAGCTAATTGTCTGCCTTTAATAAATCCAGTTTGGAATTGTGATATTATTGAAGGAAGAATTTTCTCAATCCTACTGGCAAGGACTTTGGAGAGTATCTCAACATCATTTTTCAGAAGTGAGATTGGTCTGTATGATGCACATTGTAATACAGTAAGTCCTTATTTTACTTAGGAAAAACGATTATTAATGCTTGGTAAAAAGTTTGAGGTAGAATTTTATTGTCTTTAGCTTCTGTAAATGTTGCTAATAAAAGGAGAGCTAACTTAATTGTGAATTTTTTCTAAAATTTGGCAAGGTAACCATCGGGGCCTTCTGCTTCATGCTCTGAAGTGAGTTCATAGCATCTAGTAATTCTGATTACTATATAAATTATTATTTGAGTATACATGACAAAAAAATAATATCATTTGATGATGCATGTGCCTCTGTTGCTGGCTCTTTTTTCAAATCACAGAAGATACATAATCAAATCCGGTGATTTTGTTACTTACTAATAGCTCTGCCACTATATCAGACACTCAGAACACTTTTGGGAAGAGCATGTCTTGTTGTGTGCCATGGCAGAACATGATTGTTGAAGAAACAGAGTTTCAGAGACAAAAGAAGGACAATATACAGCCTTAAGCTATGGAAATTTAGAAAATTGAGAGTGGACCTAGAGTAGATGTCAAAACTCCACCCACGACAGTCACTGCGAGCAGACAAGGTAAAATGTATTTTTTTCTGTTTAATTTTGTTATCACAAGCATCACAGAAGGCACTGTTTTCTTATGTCAAAATCTTTGTTGCTTTGAAGTGGATTTGGTAAGTTTTAAGGCTTTTCTCTTCACATTGGGAACACGGTACCCTTAACCTTCATTATAAGCTAGCATATTAAAGTGTCTATGGCGAGCAATGATACCGACAATGCAGTCAGACTTCTATTTTTGGGCACATATACTGTCAGCTTGGCACTGCCAGATCTAAACACTATCGTTTAGAGTTGCTTGCGTATTGAAGAGTCTATAGTTGCAGGTGGAAGCTGCTGACGCACCTTACATAACTGATCTTTTCCTAAATAAGGAGTGGCTTTGCACATGTACTTTGTCAGCATGCCTATGTTGATTAAACACAAGAAGCTCTGCAGTCTACTCTGACTTTACGCTGTAGGAAGGTAAATAAATAAATATAAGTAAACAACATTCGATATGGCATTTATATAAGTAACATATAAATGTTTGTTGTATAAAGAAAATCAAAAAACATAATCGCAAATGGAACTTTGCATGATACCTTATCAACCTCTGTAGGCCCTGTTGTTTTGCTGAAGGACATGTGGGTGGTAGATTCACTGGTTGGATGTTGCCCAATGTGTTGCTTTATCCAAACTGTGCCATCTTTCACCTTTACGCTTGGTGCAGCTGCGTTGTTCTTATGTGTGACTGGACGTTTCTTGTGCGGAGGTCTTCTGTTCTCTTTCTCCAATGTAGAACCCTCATCCTCATCTGAGTTCACCTCTGTTACAGCACATCTTTATTTGAAAACAGCAGTGTCAGATCACAGGTAGCGTGAGTGTGACTAAATAATAAAAAAAAGCTAACCTTTACAAGTACCATAAATTTATATTGCCTGTTACTGACTTAAATCAAATGTATGTATTTATTCAATAATAGTAACAATAAGAGTAGCTCACTACTCAGAATTTTAAATCTAGGAAGGGCCTGGAATTGATCCCGCAACCTCTTGTTTATTTTTCAGCAGTTCTTACCTCTGTACCACCCAAGTGGTTGTGTCAGCACTGTACCCTAATCCAATTTCTTTTCCTTGTTATATTCTTGAATAAAAGCGCACTTGTTTTGTTATGCTTGTACCTTTTGTGAAAGTGTTTATTTGATATTTGGACTTCAGTCTTTACACATTATACACTTGTCAAAATGTTGTCATTATTACTATAATATGAAAAAAATTTCTGTTTTAGCTATTTGTTTAACATTTCTTGCTTTGCATTTCCCGTCATCCTACATATACCCAGATCATTTTAGACACAGAACACACACAAAATGGATGTGTTCCAAATAATGATATATTATTTACCCAATGCAACTCCAGGCACCTCACACCCAGATAAATAAACTTTAGTTGGGAGAACTCAAGGGGGATTGGATAGCAGGCTTCTTGCTGCTTGTATTGATCAACACATTTGCAAAACAAAAGATGCTAATGGATATTAAAAGATTAAAACTCATTAAACTTGTTTTCTGCTTGCACATTGTGCTGTGTTTTATTACAGTGGCCTGTTTGAAGTGTGAGAGAGAAATACTGACAGAAGCTATTCTACTGTAATCTTGAAAGTAAGTGCAGTGCAACAGTGAACTGTGTATCCCTAAAGGTTTCTAAGTGTAACAGTAGCCAAACAGGAGCAACGACAGAGGTGTAAAATAAAACTGTGAGTCTCCAGGTAAAAAAATCTTTTCATTTATTTAAAACTCTAAACCTTAACTGTAGTCTTTGTCTGCACACATATAGCAAAGACCCAGTATCAACCAAAGAGAAGTTCACTGGTACAATAAATAATGAGTTTTACCCATGAACCTGCTGTAGTGGGCCCCTCTTGTTTAGGAACCTTTTTACCTCTCTAACTGATAAGGTTGTTTCAGTCAGAATGAAATAGCTTTTTTGCAAGCATATACAAGATTATCAGGCATCACTATTTATTGAGAGAGAGACAGTGACCATAACCCCCCATTTGCAGTCTCAACTAATGAAATTATGCACTGCTTATCAACCAAATATTGGTGTTTATATGCATGCAAATTATAATGCCAAAAAGTTCACTCCTTCTTTTTTAATTCAGTGTTAGCTAAGCTGTCAACACCTTCATTTATTTTTCTTTGTTTGCTACAAGAGGTTCAATTCTCCAGTCTGTAGCAGACCCCATACTGCCTAAGTCATGGCTTGAAACAAAGGTTTGAGCACTCCCAACTCCAATATTCACCGTAGACTTTAGCAGTAGAGGACAGCTTGTAACAGAATTGGGCTACAGATTTTTATGTGCAGTTCCAGTCTAGTTTTATTATAGCATACAGCACTGAAGACTGTATTGGTTTGTGCCTTTAGTAATCTTTTATTAAACTGTGTCTAGGTATCTTGTTCTGTTTTGCTTCTGCTTTTTCTTTCTGCAGCTTCCAAAATAGCATATTAGATTTTGTGACATTGTTTAGACTTTTATGTGTCTGTGCCTGATATTACTCATCAATGGATTGTTTGCTACAGTATCTTTTCACCTGTGATCAGTTCTTAGTAGTAAATAATGTCATATCTGCTCCTACTTCAGTTTACTCAACAACAACCTATTGTTTCTAAAACAATTACTTCATTTAAGTAATACTGTTTGCAGATCAGTTCTATTTGGCTATAACTAATGACTCCTCTTGATTTTCTTGATACTCTTAGGCTGGTTTAATGGAATTTCTAATGGACCAATTACATTGTTTTGCATTTAAACATGGCTAAATCTTTGGTGGGTGAAATGCTGGCAGACTTAATAGAGCTGCTACCTCACAGATGGGTTGGAGAATTTTTTATTATGTTAATAGGGGCCTTTCCCCCTGCTCATTTCGCTTGCCAACCCCCGGCCAGTGTTACCCGCTAGTCACTTTGCATTTCTGCCGCTCACGTATGGAGATGCGGATGTACAATTTAAACAGATTGTTATTTTCCTGGGAATTGTTACATATGTATAATAGAACTAACTATTTTACATTACAGCAAGTAATTAACCATATTAAAAAACAGTAAAACATAATAATTTGAAAGTAAATTATGTTTAATGTTGCTTTAGAGGTATTTGTTGTGTTATATGATTTTGTTCTATTTCACTTTGAAATTAACATGCAAACACTTATTAAACTTACACTTTTACTGTAAAGATTCAGTGAAAACAATTTTTTGAATTAATTTTTAGTCAATATTGCATTGAATTTTGATACTGTGTTTGGAGTTACATCGTGACAACGCAACATGTTACTACCCGTGTGTGAATTTCATTTCTTTTTCTCTAATAAGTTGACTTTTTCGTATGTTTGCCTCTGTGGTTTGTTAATTTTCTTTGCAAAACCTATTTTAATGGGAAACTGTTGACGTTTTAATTTGAATGGCATATTAAGATCTCCTGTGATGTCTAATGTTATCCAAGGAATGTGTACTACATTACCTTTCTTGGATACATCCTTCTTTCAAAAGTAATTTGGGCGATGGGAGACCTGATGGTGTTAACAGTTGTAGGTATTCTTCAAGATATTATAAGTTGCACGATCACCATCAACTGTTTCAACATAGTCTATTGATAACGCATTTAACCAATTTGTCGTGTAACCGATCTACAATTTTCCTGTTTATTTGTTTCTCTGTGCTAGGATTGCCCGTGTACTCATTTCTTCGGTTGATAACCCTTCAGGATGAAATTCTTCAATAAGAATTTGACATAATAAGTCTTCTTTATTTGGGATCTTAAAGTGAGAAAAATGTAAAAAATTATAAGAGCTAAAAGAGCAGGAAATGTGTCTATCAAAAGCATTCAGAGGAATGAGAGGTTAGAGGACCATGTGTGTGGTTGAATATGGTTGAGAGGAAGGCGGGACTTGAAAAAATATCATAGCAAAAGTCTCGTCTCACGGGACTTGAAAAAATCTCATAGAAATAGTTTTGTCTCATCTCAGGATTTTCTTTTATAATAGAGAGATGTGAAATCTAAGGTATTGTGTGCAAGATCGTTTAAACTTGTGTGGTATAATGCATGAGACAAGGCTGTGGCATTGTGCCATTTTTACACAAATAAAAGGGCACTCTTAGCTCAGGAGGGGTGCAGGTGGGTGTTGTAGCAAGACTTTGGAGGTTGATTGGCCAATCATGCATTTATGTGCAGAAATGTGTGGTTTGGTCAGCTTCCTTGTTATTACTCCAGTATCTGTTTTCAGTTCCAGTGCATCTGCATCCCTTTTAGGATAAAAGGAGCCTGCACAGGAAACAGGGGAGAACAAAAGAGGAGAGAGAGAATGAATTTTAAAGAGTGAAGAAAGGGAAGAAGAAGGAGAACTCTTGGAAAGAGCCAGTTGTACTAAAGATTGGAGGCATGCAGTTGGTAAGGTGAGCCACAAGAGAGGAGCATATGGTTGATGCTCAAGTTTGGACAGTGGGGTTTATTCTGCTAAGCATCCCAAAGAACAGGAGAAACCACATGCTCTGAGTGAGCTCTCAGTTTAGGCCGTGAGGTGGCAGTTCATGGGAGATGGGGTGAGGCTCAGCACGGTATACCACAGATGCCAATGTACTGGCAGTGGGGGCCCAAGCCCGTTTTAAAGGTTTGACTATGCCTGTTGGTTGGATGTTTACTTGGGTTGAGGAGACCTTCAATGAGTTAGCAGAGGATTCATTGTTTTATGAAGGAAGTGCCATGGCTTGGATGTTTTAAGAAAATAGATCCTACCAGGATTTTTAACCTTTTTAAACAGAATATTTATTATTTGTTCTTATTGGATTTTAATATCCAAAAAGATACTTGCTTTTATAAATTATTTATTTATTGACTGTTATCAATAGTTCTTGCTTCAAGTGATGCTAAGGACCGTGGAACTAACCTGGACAGTCACAACTTGCTACAGCTCTATTACTTTGTACATTTTTCAACATTAGGAAATAAGAAATTTGAAATAGATTCCTGTTTGCATAACTTTGGCACTCTTTTTAAAACTATGACTTAATGGGCAAATAAAACTTGTCAGTTTGTATGTGCAGAATACCATTTGAACCAAAATGAAATAAAGAAAATGGTAATAATGAGTTAACTAATCACATGAAAATGTACAGTAATATGTATAAATGAGTCATTAAATTGTGAAATAAATGCATAATTAAATAAAAGCCATCTAATTATGAAATACAACGTCATTTTATTTTGGTTCAACAATGTAGTTATCATTTAACTTTAATTATTGAAGGTTTTATTTCAAAATGGTCTTATTTTTAAATACCATTTTTAATTAACAATGGGACTTTTCAGAATGGCACATTTCTGAATGGCTGTTTTAATGCCTGCACTATTTATTTCAGAAGTTATCTCTGCATGAAGCTTTTTCTCACTTGTCAATTAGACCAATGAGACAAACCTGTTTATATCGTTAAATCATTTCCCGTTTGATTATTTTTTCCTGATTGTAAGCAAAAGAGCAATCTTTAGCTTTACATTTCTTACATTCAAACTAGAAAAAACATTGAGATAATAATGTTTAGTTTTTTGTGCCTGTGGGGATTCCTGGATTTACTCAAGTTGCCCCTATCTCCCTCCACCAGCACTTAGCATGGTGTATTTCACTCTCCCCCAGTCAATCAAAAGTATGGTTTACACTGCTTTGACCTGTGGCCTGGTTTATTTATGCCTTCAATTGTCACTTATTGCCTTAACATCTATATATATAATTCACTAAGGCAAGACACCCATGGAAAGCACGCTGGAAGGGGCGTGGATTCACTAAGCCGCTGACAAGTAAGACGCCCATGGCGCACGCAGAAAGGAGCCACGCCCACCAACTCTAAGACCATTGGATATGACGACAACTCGCAGAACCACGCTCACCAACTCGGACGCGACGACACAGGAAAAACGGCGTCATTTATGTTCGTCTGTCGTAGAGTCCACATGCACCTCTGAGCCACGTTGACTGTTCATAGAGGCATGTTTCTCGTGGAAATGAATTGCTATATGCAGCGTGTAAAACAGTTTGCGAGGGGTATCCCATGGGATCCTTAAAACAATCCTTTAAAACTGAGGTTAAAACACAATGAAGGAAGCAGTCTTTAAAAACCAATAAGCCCTGTGCCTCTGTTTCATTGCCGTCTCACCTGCTTCACCAATGCAGGCCCTGCAACAGTCGAGACGCTCTCTCAGCAGCTGACCTTCTCTGTGCCTGACCGGTTCACACAGAGGCACCACATGACCAGGCGGTGTGTATGCTTCGAGAGCGTGGGTGGATGCGACAGCACCATCTAAGAAGATTCATATTTGTTGCGGATGTGAATCGCTGTATGCATCGTGTAAAACAATTTGTTGCAAATGTGAATTGTGGTATGCAGCATGTAAAATGCTGTATTGTATGTTGCCTTCTCCAGAGTTACATCTTTTCATTCACCTACAGTCGTATACACAATGAAGTAAGCAGCCTTTAAAAACTCAGTTTTCGGTTATGATGCACGACCACGTGCACCATAGCAAACTGTTTTACATGCTACATAAAGCAATTCGCATCCGTGACAAACATGCGTGTTCTTAGATGCTCCTGCACTTTGTACACACCCCCCTCCCACCTCGCTACTACCGTGCTCGGGTGTCTTGGTTGATTATATATAGAGAGGCAGCCAAAACCGCACAGAGCAATGAAAAGTCTATGTGAGTCACAATTGCATCTGGACTGTGCAAAGATGAAATATGACTCGAGTAACGAGTTGGAGGTGGGCATATGAGCAGGCAGTGCATACTGGACGAGAAATCAGCAGACTAGCATGATGGAGGGAGCGGAGTGGACATCCTTCTCCTCTCCTCCCGTTCCACCCTTGGTTTGTTCCATGCATTGTTACAATGTTGCTTTTCTTGCTGATTTATTACATTACCAATTTTTCAAATGTTTAATTTTCTCCCTGTGCTTAAAAATCATTAAAAAACCGGCCTGATTATGCAACGTATGGTACGCCGCGGGTTGGCTAGTTTAAAATAAGTCTCAAGGTGTTTTATTTGACTGAACTTTTAATTAGTTTTGTTAATTTTATGTATAGAATATAATTTTATGTAATCCTCACTTTGGTGACACATCACAATGGAAACTATGATATTCGCTATTTATTGTCTCTTTGATACCTTTATAGTTTATGTACAGGCATACCTTTACCTCATGTTAACTGCCTTTGACATGTACTGTGTAAATAGGCACTGAGATAAAGCTCTTGAAATTAATGAAGACTTGAAATGGAGCTTTAGATTCAATTTCTCCATATATAATGTCATATAGAGTAAGCATTCCTGGTGTTTCTCCATACCTGGAATAAAGCCAAGACAAGGGAAAATGTTGTATTTGTTGTATTTAAAACTAACTCAAGGAAGGAATATACAGGAGAAGTCAAAGTACAATAGAAATAAAAAATTGGAGCTTACTGTCCAGTCTCATAAATTTTTTGTTTTTCTAGTTGGGTGTGTTATGCACTTGTTCATCCTCAAATTACTATACCTAAGCAACAAACTACTGCATCTCTCATTTCATTCTGTCTTTTTTACGTGGGCTACTGCTCTACCTCTTGCCAATGAACCTTCACTTTTGACTCAGTGCTTATATTACCTCTTGCTATGTCACCCATAATATGTATTTAAAGTGGGACATAATGATACTATTTTTGCTACCTAAGGACCATGTTCTGACAGTTAAGAGGCCAGTGATCATCTGATCTTCTTTTATCAAACCATGACATCATTCTTTGTCTTTAACCGTGCACAATGTAAGTATGAAGTAAGATATGTTCACTGTACTGTAGCATACCAGGATGTCTTTGTTAAGATATGTAATAATTCAACTATTAAAAATCTTATAAATTCAGGAACTGTAGCCTTCAATTTGCATCTTAACTTAAAATATACCTTTGTATGGAAACCCCAGAATGTCATTAAGATTCATATGTATTCTTACATCTTCCCTACAGCATTACTGTACTTTTTTTTTTTTAGGAAGTGAGGTGTGCTTAAGAATAGGAAATTAGAATAGATAAGTTACAGCTTACTAAGGTACATTTAGGAACCCATCTACATCCAATAAGATAAAACAACAAATAGCTTTAACTTTAAAAGAAGCACAAAATGTACAACTTACTAAATATAACTAGCATGACTATTCCTTGGTATTAAAAACAATAGATGCTAACAGTTGTTTCCCTATTATCTCCCCTTGTCAAACATGTCAAATAAAGAGAAAATAAAGAGAACAAAGCATTAAAGGTTTAATCTCTCTGGAGTTTTACAGTCCTTAAAGATCTCCAGACAGGCATCTTATCTGAATTCTGACCAGGGGCCTCATGTATAATGTCACACTACAACATGGTGTATGGACAAATGTGGAAATGTTCGTATGCACAAATAAATTCAGATGCATAAAAAATTATGCGTAAGCCAAGTTCCACATGCTTCTGCTCCATAAATCTGGTTAGCGTGAAATGTAACACACATGCACGCGCCTGCTGCTCCACCCTGACTCCTCCAGGAATTATGCCCCTTTGATTATTCAAATCAATATAAATAGCCTTTTAAGTTCAGTATTTTGGGAAAAAACAATGAGACAAGCTCGGGGAAGAATTTCAAAAAATGCAAAGTGGAGGCAAGGAAAAACTTAATATTTGTTGGTTTAAGCAGTAGTATAAGCAACAAAAGGAAGTTGATTGAGTAATACAGAGTGGTGGAGACACTCAAAAGTTCGAGTTTAGAAAGTCACACTTTGCCCAAAATAAAAAAGAAGTGGTCAGATAGCAGAATCGCTGTGAAAAGGCAAGTCGTGCCCAACAGAAGTGTATTAGGGTACAGAGAAAAGAAAAGAAAAAAAATAGTGACACAGTGAAGAAAAAAAGGTTGAAATTTTGATTTTAATCTCGAAATTTCCACTTTAATCTTGTAATTTGTTTTATCATTAAAGTAGAACACCGCAAAATTCATCTTAAAATTTACTGGAGTTTCCCATATCCCATCATAATTAAAGTAGCATGTTAAATGCTTCATATTCTATGTGTTCTATGTGTGTGAATCACTACATGCTTCTTACACAGGCTTAATCTTTTGTAGACAGGAGCATCAGGCACTGAACTTCACACAGAATACATTCGTGATATTACAACTCTCTGAACATTTGAGAATACCAAGATGTATACTTGATATCATTTTCATGATTAAATACATTAAAGCATATATTAAATATGGGGGCACAGTGGTGCAGTGGTAGCGATGAGCTGGTGCCTTGTCCAGGGATTGTTTTTGCTTCCAACATCCAGGGATTGTTCCTGCATCCCACAAGATGCTTGCCATGGCATGCACGCCCCTTGATGAAATAATTTATTGCTGCAGTACCGTCTTTGTCAAACTTACCAACCCCCAATTCCTGTCTTTCTGTTTTCTTTCTCCAAGTAACCGATCTCCACAATATATGCTTTGTAATAAATGTCAAACCAGCTGTAAGCTTAGAATACCAATTCTCCAAAACTTTTAAGGAGCATCCAGGGTCGCAGCAGTCCCAGCAAACATACACCACAAGGCAGGAACAATCCCTGGATGGGGCACCAGCTCATCACTACTGCTGCGTCACCGCGCCCCCTCATGTTTAATTACTAACAATATTCATTATTTAAATTAAGTTAATTTATCTGTATAATGTAATATGCATACTTTAATGCATTTCATCTTAAAAATGATAACAAGTATACATTCTAGTGTTCTAACAGCACTCAGCTCCAAGAGGACAGCTCTTGGAAATCTAAATCGATGTAGAAGCGAGTCATCATTAATCTGTAAACACACACTCTCTTCCATTTAATGGAATTGAATTCCTTTATTGTCATTGTATAATGAGATTCAATATGCAAATCCTCCATTAACTTATTTTCCTATAAAATGCTAAAATAATAATAATAATAATACAATAAAAAGCAATGAAAAATATACAGTATGAAAGCATAAGTACAATATACAGTACATGTACATCCAGCGCAAATAGTTCATAAAGTGCTTTAGGTTGTGCAATATTACAGCTGTAGTGCAAGTTTACAGTGAGGTAATTGTTATTATAAGTACAAACAGTTCTACTGGGAGTGCTTGATTGACTGATTGAATGTGTTTATAGTCCTTGGGATGAAGTTGGTTCTGAGTCTCAAGGTCCGTGCAGGAAAGGCTCTGAAGCGTTTGGCAGTTGGAAGAAGTTCACATAGACTGTGCACATGACTGAGTGGAATCTATGCAGATGCTGGTTGCTTTCCTTACTTATCGTGTGTTACAAGTGTTCTCCAGGGCTGGAAGCTGTATCCCAATAATCCTCTACACTTTCGACACAACCTGCCGTAGAGCTTTCTAATCAGCTACTGTAGAGTTTTAATTCCACACTCATATACAGTCAGTTAAAATACTCGAGTGCTGCACTGAAAGTAACAAGCTAAAGCAGCTGTGGTATTTGGAATAGCTTGGCCATTCAACGCACCATTATATTGTTACAGGTTGATTACAATCAGGTGCCTTAACACTAAAATCCCTGAAGTCTACAAAAAAACTTCTAATCTTGGCCCACCTTAAATTCCTTCGTACCTCTCTATCAGCATCTTTTTTGTCTTGTAAATGTGTTGATCAGCACAAGCAGCAATCAGTCTTCTATCCCATCCACCCCACCACCACAGAAATTGCAAAAAGTTCTCCCAGCTCAAGACTTGTTTATCTTGGTGTTAGGTGCCTGGAGTTGTATAGGGTAAATAATATATCGTTATTTGGAGCACATACATTTCATGTGTTTTACATGTCTACAACAATCTATGTAAATTTAGGATGACAGGAAATGCGAGAAATGCAATAAATATTGAACACATAACTAAAAAAGAAATCTTTTTCATTTTTAGTAAAAATTGATAAAATATAGACATGAAGTGTGTATGTGTGAAGACTGAAGTCCAAATATCAAATAAATACTTTCACAAAAGGTCCAAGTATAACAAAACAAGTGTGCTTTTATTCAAGAATATAACTGTAGAAAAAGAACTTGGGTTAGGGTACGACATTGACACCAAACTGACATAACCGCTTGGGTGGTGCAGTGGTAAAAACTGCTGAATCGTAATCAAGAAGTCCTTGGTTTGATCCTGAGCCCCTCCACTCTGAGTAGTCAGCTGCTCATAATCTTTTCTATTATCGAATAAAAACATACATTTGATTTGAGTCTGCAACAGCCGGTGTAAATTTATCGTACTTATAAAAGTTAGCATTTGTTTTTTTTTATGCAGTTTAAATCTGTCAGCCATCTTCATGTTCATGCTCCCCCCGATTTGACACTGTTTGTTTTCAAATAAAGACTTGCTATAACAGAGGTGAACTCAGATGAGGACGAGGGTTCTGCATTGGAGGAAGAGAACAGAAGCCCTCCCTGCAAAAAACATCCACTCACACATAAGGACAACGCAGCTGCACCATGCATAAAGGCAAAAGATGGCACCTTTAGGATGCAGCAACAGGTCGGGCGTCATCCTGCCCATCAGTCTGCCTCACACGTGTCCTTCAAAGACAAAGTGGTGCTTACTTAGCTTGCCAAGTTCTGTTTGTGATTATGTTTTGTGATGGTCTTTATATAAAAACATAAAAGCATTTATATATTACTTATATAAAAGCCAGATTTAATGTTATTTACCTTGAATTATTTACTTATCACCTACAGCGTAAAGTGTTGAGAGTGTAGTACTATCAGAAAGGAACTGTCAAACTGTCAAAGGGATGATTGATGACCTTAAGCCCCACCCCCAAATATGATTGATGGAAATATGAAATATAAAAATATAATTTATGGAAATATACTTTTTAAATTATGAAACTTATGACACATGGCTTCATTTTATAAACACTACATTAACAAATTAAAATTAAGTAAAATATACTCTTATCTTGCATGTATGTATCTTTCTAAAAATGATATAAAATATTCACTTCTCATGCCTGTGCGCATCTTTTTAAATTTCACCGATTCAAAACAATTAAGAAAATATGTTCAATAAGACAAGTCTTAACACTAAAAATTCATAGCTGCCGTTGTTGTCTTAGCAATAAGTTTCACAGATGTTGCAGCAATTACCTAACCATTGGAAGACGGCAAATCTGTTTTAACAATATGATCATTCAGACCATGGTTCGTTACACTTTGTTTTAATTACCTTTCTGTTTTCATGATGAGCCCCCGGCATAAGACACATTATTAGCCTAAACATTTAAGAAAATTCTTAACGCTAAAAACACTTACCTACCATAGTAATAAGATTCACAGACGTTGCATCCCCATAGGAAGTCGCCAAGTCGAATGTATCCCACTGTGTATACCCTCGATTAAAATCTGTTTTAACAATACGATCGTTCAGACCATGGTTCGTTTCACTGTTTTAATTACCTTTCTGTTTTCATAATGTGCCCCTGGTGTACTTAATCTAATTTGAACATGTTCTATTATTTATATCTGATAAACACCATGAATACAAAACAATTAACAGAACTACTGTCCCAAGATCCCTACACCGAAAGATATTTCTGTGGTGTGCTGGTGTGTGATCAACCACCGGAAAAAAATAACATCGTGCCAGCCATGTTCGTTGTGAATACTCACCGTCAAACCCAACCTGGAGAACACTGGCTGATGATTTACCTCATAGAAGACGGAAATGGGGAGTTTTTTGATTCCTATGGAAATCCTCTGGACTTTATCTAATTCCCGAATGACATTTACCGTTTCTTAAGCAAAAACTGTAAACAAATCATTTACAACAACCAGGAGCTTCAAAGTTGGCTCTTGGACAAATGCGGTCAACACTGCCTCTTCTATCTGCATCAAAGAGGAAAAGGACTTCTGTACTCATCTGTAATAAAAAAAGTATTCTGATGATGTGAACAATAATGACGGTATGGTCTCTTAATTTGTTCGTTCCTAGCTTCCTTCACTGGGATACCTACTCAGCCCCTGTTAGGTCCCCCGGAACATCATTAGCAGGTACAAAAATGTCAGGTACCGTGCGGTTCTCCAGGAAATTGTCCGACCAATACATATCATCAGGGGCAGGTAACTGAGGCTCAGGCCAATATATTTGGTCAGCTGAAGGCATAATAAGGTCAGGCCAAGACGGCTGGTCTGGAGGCGAGCTGTTAGGCACATAGTACCCGGAGTTGGGCACGATATCATCAGTCCAAAACAGGCATTCGGAGGGTGCCGTCTGCCCCGTAGACCACCATGCCTGATCAGGAACATTGCTGGAGAGGTTCTGGTTGTTTATTGGCCAAAACACGTCATTGGCTGCCAGTATCACGTCTGGAGTAGAGTAGCTGGGTTGTAGGTTACCGGTGGTCATCATCTGGGGCCTCATGTATAAACGGTGCGTACGCACAGAAATGTTGCGTAAGAACTTTTCACGTTCAAATCGCGATGTATAAAACCTACACTTGGCGTAAAGCCACGCACTTTTCCACGGTACCTCATGCCTTGTCGTATGCAAGTTCTCCGCTCGGTTTTGCAAACTGGCGGCACCCAGCGTCAAAGCAATGGTACTGTTCTTGTGTGATTACTCATTATTTTCATGACGCGGCTTTATAAATACACAGAAACTAACCGCATATTGTTTATTAGTGTAATGCATCTGATTGTAATTAACTCGTAACAATATAATGGTCCAGGGAACAGCCATAATATTCCAAATACCATAACTGCTTTAGTGTTGTTACTCTCACTTCTCCTTCTTCTTCTTCTTCTTCTTCTTCTTCTTCTTCTTCTTCTTCTTTCAGCTCCTCCCGTTAGGAGTTGCTACAACGGGTCATCTTTTTCCTTATTACTCTCACTGCACGACTCGGAGTATTGATATCACTGTATCTGAGTGTGAATCACAGCAGCAGCTGATCGGAAAGAGAATTATCGGTATACAGCTTTAAGGACACGCTGTCTCAGCCACTGCAAAAGTTTTAAAGCCTTTCCTGTACAGACCTCGCGGTTCAGAAACAGTTTAATCCCAAGAACTTTAAATGCACTCAATCAATTGCTCCTTGTAGAACGGTTTGTACTTATAAGTACAATCACCCCACTGTAAACTTGCACTACAGTTATAATATCTCACAACCTGGGCCACTTTATAAAGCGCGTATTTACATATGATGACAATATCATTTTTAAGGTGAAATGCAGCAAAATATGTTTGTTAAATTATACACATAAAACTTTAACTTCATTTAAATAATCTATATTCTTCACTGGGAGTGTCGTGAAGGATAGAATAATTAAACATGTACTACGAAGATATTTCAATGTTCTTTAAACGTTTTGAAGAATCGGCGCTAAGCTTACAGATGGTTTAACTTCTATTACAGAGCTGATTGTATGGCGATCGGTTACTTGGGGAAAGAAAAGCACTGACTGCAGTGACGGCTACGCCAATATATATTGAATATAAAACAGAAAGAGAAAATAACAACACAGCTAAAAATGCAGCGACAAATTTCGACAAAAGATAAATGCTTGTCATGAGCACGAGGCTCATGAAACACATGTTTAATAATGTGCTTTAGCTCCTATCATCATGAAAATGACATCACGTATACATCTCAGTATTTTAGTTATTCAGAGAGCTGTAATATCACAAATGTAATGGACTCTGTGTCCAGTTGGAGGAAGATAGCCAGTTTAAGAAGCAAGTAGTGATTCACACACATAGATCACATACGAGTAGAAGATCAAATACAAAACAAAGCATTTAACGTGCTACTTTAATTACGATGTGATTTGAGAAACTGGTTGATTAAACGATTTTAAGATGAAGTTTATAATGTTCTACTAAATGACAAAATAAACTACGTGATTAAAGTGGAAATGTCGAGATTGAAGTTGACATTTCGTGCTTTTTCCCCACCGTGTGCCTTTTTTCTCTGTACCCTAATAAACTTTCATATGACACTCAGACAGTGGGCTTACAACTCTTCTTTTCACGGCAACTTTGATATGTGACTTCTTTTTTATTTCCGTCACTGTGCAATTTTGTGAATGTGAGCTTTCAAGTTTCTCCAACACGCTATGTCACTCGATCAACTTCCTTTTGTTGATTATACCACGGTTTATTTGAACAAATAGTATGTTTTTCCTTCGCCTCCACTTGGTATTCGCTGAAATTCTTATATTTTCCCCGTGCTTTTCCCATTGTCTTTTCACAGAAGGCTGCGCTTAAGGACGATTTATATTGATTTGCATATTCAAATAGGCGTAATTCTGGGAGGATTTGGGGCGTTACATAATGCGCGTGCACGAGCGTTAGTTTTCACGCTGATCGGGATTTATGTAACGGAAGAACGTGGAAGTTGGAGTACGCACAGATTCCTGCATCTGGATTTTTCTGTGCGTAAACACATTTCGGCTTTTGTGCTTACGCCATGTTATAGTGCGAGTTCTACGCACGGCGTTATATATGAGGCCCCTGGCCTGGAACAGAGTTGGCGTGGTTGGTTTGAGGGTTAGCCGGCCAAAACTGTCTGAGCTCAGCTTCGGTAGGGTAATTAGTTGAAAACATTTCGAGATCACTTTAGGTTAATGTAATCTATGAAAGACGACTGCTGTATTTATTTCCACTTACTCAGGAATGGGTATTTCTCAATTTTCTTCCTCCTCCTCCATGCTTGAATTATTCAACATGCAAAGCTCCTCCTCTGAAAACAATGGCTCCAATTTTCTTTTAATTCTTTTCATTTGGTCAGACAGTTTTCCTTGATGAATACCCTCATCAATATTTGGAATAAGAGATTTTAAAAAAGTCCAGTCTTTTATAGAAAAATTAATTTCACTCACACGTTCCTTTATCTAATTTTTTTGATTTTCATCCAGCTCTTCGTGATCGTCCTCTTTATATTCAGGAAGGATAGTCTCCTTCTTGGAAACCACAAGCGTCAGATTTCTTTTTACTTCCACACTTGCGCAAAGCACAATTAGAACCGTACCAAGCTGAGCTGAATCAAGGGTCCTGTAACACATGCATTCTGGAAACCCTGTTTGTTTTCAGTTTCTTAGAAGCGTTCATCTGCTTTTGGGTGTCGTGGCATTTTCACTAAATGACTAGAGTTTTATACAAGAACTTTTTCATCTCCTGCCGCAGTCGGGTGGAGCGACATGCCTCTCACCCCTAACCCTATCGGGTTAGAGAGACAAGGCATACCTAATGGGTAAGTGAATTGTCGATGGGGTGTGATAAGGGATCGGTTTACAAAAGAACTACCCTAAAAGGCGGGGTTTAGAACTTATCAGTTATGACAGTGGTCCAACACTTCATTACTCATCCCCAACCCTGGGGGCGGGGAATATTTCATAAAGCATAAATAATATTTTCATAATTTCATATTTCATATTTTCATCAATCATATTTGGGGCGGGGCTTAAGGTAATCAATCATCCCTTTGACAGTTTGACAGTTCCTTTCTGATAGTACTACTAAAACTGCTGAGCTTCCTGTGTTTGACACAGGCATGCTTACAAAGTACATGTGTACTGAAGTGACTTTAGCTGCAGACAAAGTGAAACAATTTTCTTCTTGCCTTCTCTCAGGGATGTTGAGTTATATTAATAATACATAATCATATCCATAATCATTGGCTCCTTTGTTGTAAATATTTATGCCACGTGGCACAGCTTGTAATCATGTCTTTGATGTCTTGATTAATTCTTGGCCAGTACACACATTCTCTTGCCAGATGTTTATTTTTTTCAATGCCTAAATGTCCTTGGTATAGCCTCTTAAGGGCTTCTTTCCTCAGTAAAATGATCATTTGAATACCTTTTTAAGCGAAAATCCTTCTACCCCTGCCAATATGTCCCTATGAGAATAATACTGTGAACAGTCTTGTTTTTGCCAGTCACCCTGCATTACCCCATAACCCTTTCAAATAATTGCCTGTAGTTGTTTCATTTTTTATTTATTGTATCAGTGTTATCCTAACAGAAATGTCCTACATAATTACGTGAACTTGACTGGTGATTTCTTCTATAGAATAATACTGCGGGCAGTCTTGTTTTGACAGTCACCCTGCATTACCCCATGACCTTTTACAAATAATTGCCTGCAGTTGGTTCATATATTATTATAATGGATCAGTGTTATCCTAACAGAAATGTCCCCCATGACTATATGAACTTGACTGGTAATTTCTTCCAGCTCTTGTGAGCCTACTGTCTGTGACCTCATATTCATTGCTGTAGATAGAGCATCAACATAACAACCACATAAAACTTTCATAATTGTAGTGATGCAGACTCATCATTATTTTCTGTATGCACATTGTCATATCATTCAAGTACTTTTGAATTTTAGTGATAAGTACTTTATAATAAGTTTCTATTTCAATGAAAGGTAAGGTAAAAATATAAGGATGAAACTTCTCACACCAAAACACTATACCCCAGCACTCTTTTTCAATTTGAATCATGAATTATATCATGTCTCGGTGTCTGTCAGTGCCATTGCCACATAAGCCAATCGTCTCCAACTTTCTTTGTGTTTTGAAACTAAATGGCTCCCAAACCATCTTTGGATGCATCTCTGGAAACCCATGTTTTTCCACTGAAGCAGTTCTCTTAGGGTATTTGTCTTAGAAGATATTTTTGGCACAAATTTTCCCAGGCTGTTAACCATACCTAAAACTTTCTGTAGATCATTCTTATCATTTGGCTCTGGCATGTCTTTGATTGTTTTGATTTTGTTATCATCTGGCTGTACCTCTACAGAAGTAAATCTGTCTCTATGGAATATGATATTTTGTCTGACAATATCATTTTTCTCTGTTTAATTTAAGACTATGTTATCATACTTTTTGAAGAGCCCTGAAAACTCCCATTAAATTTTTTTTTATATCTATCCGGATAATCACACTGTAAGAAAAGCAAAAGACAAAGATAAAGAGTTGGGTCACCACAAAGGCAAACCCTGTAAAATTGATGTAAAAATGTTAGAGGTCTTTTCAGACAAAACTCAAGTTATCAACTGACTCAAAGATGGTGGCACTGATCCTTAAGAGAAAGCCAGACCGGAAGGTGTGGGGCCAGGAAGCAGTGATCCGAATATTATGTCACTGGGACATAAACTGGTGCTCATCCAATCTGTAGAAGAGAAAGGAGGGGAAGCATTATGCCTTAGCTTCGGGGTGGAATTACAATTAAATGAGCCCTCAAGCTGTCTCCCAATCACACGTGTGTGACACAATATATACCCTCACTTCATCCAGACCTTCAAAAATTGTATGCATTGCTCTATGAATAATCTCAGATGATGAGAAAATCCCAAATGTGAGGTGCTGATCACTATAACATCCAAAGGGTGTATTAAAGGTACAGAATTCTGCATTTTTGTCATCAGGTTACAACTGCCAAAAGCCATAAGATGCATCATGTTTATTGAACCACTGAGCTCCTGTCATCTCACTGAGGATGTCATCCCTTTTTGGTATTTGGTAGATCTCTCTCTCAGTATACTTTGATTTAGGTTTTTGTATCCATTGTATTATATACAATTCAAAGTGCACACAAACAAACCCCACACAATCCTGGCCACACAATGCCTTCTCTTCAGGCCGCCTCCACTCTCCTCTCCTCTTTGTCCTGCTTCCACCCAGCTCCAGCCTCGAATGAAGGGAGATGGCCACTTTTACAGATGGAGCCACGTCAAATAGCAGTGTGAATGGCGTGTGAATGGCATACGGCTGCCCTATGCACGCCATGATCCCCCCCTCCCTCTACAGACAGAAGGCGTGTCAAGATTTCACAGTAAACACGCCCATTCATGCCCTATTTATTCATTTACCTGGTTCCACCACTAGATGGCGCTTTGTTCTCAAGAACACGTTAACACACGCCAGCAATTTAGCTGCACTGAGTTGCAATCATGTGATTTTAACAACCCACCCCCTCCCCTGCTGAACTGACGCTACCAAACTGCACTACAGAGATTAAGATGGCGGCTTAATGGACTATTCGCGGTAAGTGGTGACTTTATTTATTTATTTATTTATTTTTATAAAATTTGTTTGGGGTTTACAGATTATTTCCCAGTTTAGTTTTTTATTGGCCGTTTTGAAAATCCCTGGCAGCACCGGCAGCGGTCAGATGTAACTTTAGATAACTTAATGGTCTGTTTACCAAGTCTGGAGTTAACATTACAGCTTACTGTCAGTGTCACAAACTCACAATGTCACTCCACTTTTAATCAAAAAGACGCTAAAGCTTCGAAAATACTATTAATCTCCCTATTACAAAAGCTGCACTACCCGATGAAGAGTGTTTGTGCTCTCTGAAAATACCTTTAGAATCTGACTGAGTGTTGTCTGGATAAATTCAGCATTTGTTTATTATTTAGGTAAGAGTTAATCTGCAGGTTATTTCTGTGAATATAATGTGATGCAGTTCATGAAAGACACAAGCTGAGGATAGCTGTACAGGAGCTAGCGAGCTAAATGCCCATAACTGGGTTTATATTGTACCCACTTTGGCCGTGAGTTTGCACGGTAGTGTGAGCGCTTAGTAAACGAGCTGCATAAAAACACTGAAGTGTTTATCAGTTAAGGAGTGGGGGGAGGTGTGTGTGGGGGGGGCTTCAGTACTCGGTAAGTTATAGTTTGGCTTCAGAGATATACGAGTGTTATATCGCTTAACTTATTTGTATGAAAAGCGCATTAAGTAAATTCTCGGTTAATTTAATGCAGGCGATAATACAGACAGACCGGGGTTAACGCTAACAAAGTTCAATGGTTAACATTAGCACAGGCAGTTTATTTACATTCCAGAATTCCCCAAAACAGTATTTTACACACTCTGTGGTGTAGGTTTACTAATATCTTTTATTTTTATCACAACTAGATATTCTGTAAAGTTTATTTATCTTTGTCTTCACTAAATTCTCCTGTTGTCTTTAATCAGAGCTCCGCTGTGGAGGATTGGGGGGGTCAGACGGATGACGGTTGGCCTTTTGGAGCTCCTGGAGGAGCCTGAACAAGCTGTTTGAGGGAGCTGTAGGAGGGATGACGTCACAGTGCAACAGCTTTACAATGATGTTTGGTCAGGTCTATATTCTGAACATAGAATTGCAAAACGTCTGATACTTTGAGGGGAAACAAAAACTGTTCCATCTTTAATAGTTTTTAAATTTGATATTTTAATATAAAAGAACCAGATAGAGACTAATAAGCAGCTGGTGTTATTCAGGTATTTTAATGACCTTTAAGCAAAAATAAATAAAAGTATTCACATGTTTTGTACAAATTACTGTTTTAACTTTGACTAGTTTTGGAAGAATAAATTTTATTTCTAAAGTCGTGTGTGCGTGTTTTAATTGTTGGGGGATTGTTTGGGTATTTAAAAAAAACATTTACTTGAACCAACTACTTACAGTAAATGGGCAAAAAATGGGAGACGCCTTTGTTTTAAATAGTCAAAGAGTTGGGCTAATAATAATAATTATTATTATTAATATTATTACTGGTCATAGAAACAAATGAAAACAACAGTTAAACACTTGATCATATGTATCTGTGCTAGTTTGTGTTTGTGATTATGTGACCCATAATAATTTTTTCTCAGTATAAATAATTTTTTGGGTTTTAAGAACTCCATCAAAAGAGCAAAGACAAACTTAGAAGGAGTGGAAGGTGAGAAACCTCAGTGGAGAATACTGACTATGACATGGTGCTAATTGCTCTGTGTGTGTTTTTTTTTGGGGGGGGAGGGGTCCTTTAGACCTGTCTGCGCAAATGTGTTTGTGTTAAAGCCAACGGAGAAATGCAGGAGCGCACACACACACCTCTCATCCACAAATGCTTTAACTGTTGTCTTGTAAATCATTTATTAAACCTATGAACACAGCTGTTCAGCAGTCCTAAACACAAGCGCATGGTCTATTTTTGTCCTTAATTAAAAGACATCAATACGTTAATAATTAACACAAAGATAACATTGTTTATTTTGCTGAATAAGGTAATAAGCTATATTTAAAATAAAACAAACCAGGAAATAAGTGTTTTATACATTAAAGTACTCTGTATAACCAAGTGCCCTAACAAACAGCAACAGTGTACAGTACAGACAAAGAGTGTGTGTGCTGGTGGGGATTGGAAGGTGAATTAGGATACCTCATTTACAAGACAAAAGACGGTCCTCCAACCGTTGCGGCACCCACACGCCAACGGAGAGTCCTTCCAGCAGACGGCCCGTCTCCTGAGGGCAGGTTCCCAACGAAGTGGGTCCTACTGCTTCTCCGGGGTCCGGCCCTGAAACAGACAGAAAGAAAGGGGCAGAACCGCTGCCTGGACACCCTATCCTGGCGTCCTTCTGTGACACGCATTGGCAGCATTCCCCCCTCCATCGTTGGAATAGATGGAACCGCCTGCACTCCTTTCCTCTCCGCTGACCTCAAGGGTTTCCTCTGCCCCCGCATAGGGCAGCCAGCACCCGGACGTGTGCACCCAGCACCACATCCCATCCTATCGGAGGAACCGGCATTCATCCTACGATTCCTCCTGTCGCTCTGGGACGCCATGATGGTCTGAGTCTCCTTATTGGAAAGAAAGAGCCTCCTTCCCGTCTGCGTCCCTGTAGAGCGGGGCGAGACTGCTGTCGACTCGGGGTGGGGGGCGCTAGGACCTGGGGCACTCAACAGCCTGTGTCCTGCCAGCCCCCTCGCTGTCTCTCCCCTCACCGCGCGCGCAGCCCTGCGCCGCATCCACTGTCGGAGGACTGCTTACTTGTTGCTGATCATTGGATTCACAGCCGTTTTCAGCAGACCCTCCTTCATGCTGTACGGGGACGGCTGAACTCACCTTCCCCGCCGTACACCTCCGGCTGAAGAATCCAGCATCGCGCTGTATGATCACATTCAGCAGCTCTTCGAAAGACGTGACCACCTTCATCTGCAGTACCCACAACTCTGCCCGGAGGGCATGTAGCACCTGCGACACACGCTGCTCCGCGGGCTGAAGGCACGCCTCCAGCTCTGACAGAGCAGCCGGCAAAGACAGGAAGTTAACCAACGCAGAGCCTACCTGTCCGTCAGCCCCAAACGC
Source organism: Polypterus senegalus (assembly GCF_016835505.1). Classification (NCBI taxonomy): domain Eukaryota; kingdom Metazoa; phylum Chordata; class Cladistia; order Polypteriformes; family Polypteridae; genus Polypterus; species Polypterus senegalus. The sequence continues at coordinate 112,162,576 of NC_053166.1, forward strand.
CGGCAACTTCCTGTGGGCCTCTTCCTCCAGCCCAATCGGGTCTCCCCCCGGCACGTGATGGACATTCCTTCATCCCGCCTCTCTCCAGTCATCGGCGGGCACGCAAGACACACCATCCAATCATGTGCCTGTCAGGGGGAGGGACTTCTGGCCAGTGGCCATTTTGGCTCCCCTCCTGTGGCGGCGATGTGCTTGCTTGTAGCCTCGCTATTTCCAGTGCCTCTTGAGCTGCAGCGGCTCCTTCTCCGCAGCTCCCGAAGCTGCCGCCATGCTGTCGAAGCCCCGCAGACCAGAATGCGTCTGCCACTGACGCGGATCCGGGCAGCCCCTGCCTGAAAGATAGAAAACATGCCCGGCCCCCATAGGCCGGCTGCCGATAGGCAGGGAACTCACCTCCCGGGTCCCGTCTAACCGAGGAGATGTCCTCGGCGTGGCCTCCCTGGACACGATGCCGTCCCGGGCGCCTCCAGCAACGGCGCACCCGCAGGAGCCTGCTGCAGTCCCGCTCCACACGCCGTCGATCCGCCTCAGGGGAAAATGGCTCTCCTGCGGACCCCTGGCGGTCCATGGGGTACTTTTCCCCGTGGGGCTGTGTGCACGCCGCTCCCACGGCACGTGGGTGGGGTCCCCTGCTGCGCCAGGCCGTCCACAACAAGATTTTGAGGTACAGGTTCCCGTCTTGTACCAGACAGAGTATCCAAACGACTACACCAGATGTGGACGTGGCCCGGACACAGACAGGTAGACATGTTGTTCTTCACCACCACACGTTTATTTACAAACTATTATTTACAAGTCCTAGTGCACACACGAACCCCAAACACAGTCCTGGCCACATAATGCCTTCCTCTTCGGGCCGCCTCCACTCTCTCTCCGGCTTTGTCCTGCTTCCACCCAACTCCAGCCTCGAATGAAGGGAGACGGCCCCTTTTATCTCATCCCAGATGAGCTCCAGGTGTTTCCCGGCATTCCTCCCTGGACACGCCCCAGTGTGGCGGAAGTGCCGGCTGTTCTCCCGGAAGCTCTCCGGGTGTCCCTTCTACTCTTCCCCCCAGCATTTCCTGGTGTGGCGGAAGTGCTGAGGTCCAGGGTCCCCAAGGCATTGGGGTGCCCCCTGGCGGTGACCACAGGTCCCTACAGAGTTGGGCTTCCAAGCCCTCTACCCGTGGCCCCCATAGCAACCAGGATGGTGGCCCCCACGTGATCCAGGGTGGGCGTTAACCCTCTTCCGGTCCCTCAAGGCGTCCCGGCCTGGTCATTGCCCCTGGCATCCCTGACACCATATAGACTTTTGTTTTGTTTTTTTAACACAGACCATGGAGTTCACCCATGTAGTTGCTCCTTTTATTGGCGTTATGACTATAAGATTCACAATTTTATCTAACCTATGCTGCAGTTCCTTCTTGAGAGGTTTGTGTCATGGAGTATGAACCATAGGCATTGCTGTATCTTTTAAGTTAATTTAAAAGTTATGGATACATTTCCATATAATATGCCAGGATATAACTGTACTATATTGTGTTTGTTCAACGTGTTCCTCTTTACTTTCTGCTGAGGACTGCAAGTATTTATACCTGCTTTCAGCCTGATTTGAGATCGTTAATACATATTTCAGTAGTCCCATATCCTCTTGGGCTTCATTACCAAGTAATGATTCTTTCCCTTTTGGCACTACAGTATAACAAAGGTCAAAGGTCTTTTTATGTTTCTGTATTGTACCTACAATTCAAAAATTTGCCTTTTCACCTACATCCAGTTTCATATTGAGCACAGTGTCATGCACCTCCCATTCTTCCTTTTGCAGGTGTACTCTTTTTTATTCATTTGTCTTATTTTGAGTTTGCTACCCATTATTCCAATAAAATGTAAATCGCTTATGTTTCCACCATTTATTTCATCCTCCGCCATCATGGTAATGTCCCTTTGTCTTTGTCAGCTAAATGGTTTTCTATCATACATTCCAAAGACAAACTAGTCTAATTATAATGGATGAATGCATTTGTCCATAGTTGCATGATAAGTCTGTTTTCATTTTGATATTAAGGAAACTTTCTCTGTTGATCAGTGTCAAAAAAGCCAAATTAAATCCATTGTTATTCCATTTTCTAAATAAATAAAATGTGAAAGCTTCCAAGGGGGTCAATATTTTAGACTTTTAGATTTTACATTAATGGCATAGCAACGCATTGGTTAGGGCTTTTGAATTATGTAGTTAGTCTCCTGGATTGGACACTAGCCATTGTGTCAGTGGAGTTTGCACATTTATATGTTTTCTTAGGGCTTTTTTTGAGTACTTTGTTTTTTGTCCTAGAATTGTATGTCAGTTTAAATCAATTATCCTAGACTGGTCCAGTAAGAGTGTGGATGTATACAAAACTGGCTCTGTGACAAACTGAAACCCAGTGATATTTGGCTCCACCCCCCTGCAAATAATAAACTGGACTAAATTGATTTAAAAATGTAATGTTATAATATATTATTAGATAAACTTATGTAGGTTCGTACAAGAAATTGCAAAGATCAGACAAATGAAAATCTTTTTAGATATTTAAAAATGAGAAAAAATGTAGAAACTGGAAAGTAAAAGCATTTGTTCATCAAGCTAGGAGATATCTTTAAAGTAGAAAGTGGCTTTGGCTTAGAGAACAGATTAGCATTAAGGACACATTAGCAAAGTTAAGTGCCCCAAGTATGTTTTAAGTGGAAAAAGACCAGGGGCCTCATGCATAACGGCGTGTGTAGAACTTACACTATAACATGACGTATGCACCAAAGCCGAAATGTACTTACGAACAGGAAAATCCAGATGCAGTAATCTGTACGTTTGCCAACTTCTATGTCATTCTTCCGCTACATAAATCCCAGTCAACGTGAAAAGTAACTCTCATGCATCCGCCTGCTGTCCTGCCCCATCTCCTCCCAGAATTACACCTCTTTGAATATGCAAATCAATATAAATAGCCCTTAAGCTCAGCATTCTGTGAAAAGACAATGACAAAACCAAGAGGGAAAATGGAAGAATTTCAACGAATACCAAGTGGAGGCAAGGAAAAACATACTATTTGTTGTTTTAAACAGTGGTATAATCAACAAAAGGAAGCTGACCGAGTGACATAGTGTGTCGGAGAAACTTGAAAGCTCAAGTTCACAAAGTCGCACAGTGCCCGAAATAAAAAACAAATTGTCAGATAACAAAGTCGCCGTGAAAAGGAGAGTCGTAGCCCACTGTCTGAGTGTCATATGAAAGCTTATTAGGGTACAGAGAAAAAAAAAAAAGGCACACAGTGGGAAAAAAGCACAAAATGTCAACTTCAATCTTGAAATTTCACGTAGTTTATTTTGTCATTAAAGTAGAACATCATAAACTTCATCTTAAAATCATTTAATTAACTAGTTTCTCAAATCACATCGTAAGTAAAGTAGCACGTTAAATGCTTTGTTTTGTATGTGTTCTTCTATGTGCTCTATTCGTGTGAATCACTAGTGCTTCTTAAACCAGCTTTTTCTACCTCCGACAGGACACAGAATCCATTACATTCGTGATATTACAGCTCTCTGAATAATTAAAATACTGAGATGTATACTTGATATCATTTTCATGATGATAAGAGTGAAAACATGTTATTAAACATGGGAATACAGTGGTGCAGTGATTGTTCATGTCTCATGCAAGATGCTTGCTGCGCCATGTGCTACCTTCCTGTCCTTACTTTTCTTTCTCCAAATGCCCATTCGCCACACAATCAGCTCTGTAATAGACGTTAAGCCATCTGTAAGCTTAGAACGCCGATTCTTCAAAAACTTTAAGGAACATTGAAATATTTTTGTGTTTAATTATTCTATCCATCTATCCATCCAGTGTCACGCCAGTCCCACCAAGAATACAGCGCTGTGACACAGTGTCCTCACATGTTTATTTATTAACAATATAGATTATTTAAATTAAGTCAAAGTTTTATTTTGCTACATTTCATCTTAAAAATGACATTGTCATCATATGTAAATACGCGCTTTATAAAGTGGCTCAGGTTGTGCAATATTATAACTGTATCACAAGTTTACAGTGAGGTAATTGTACTTATAAGTACAAACAGTTGTACAAAGAGCACTTGATGGACTGATTGAGTGCATTTATAGTTCTTGGGATGAAGCTGTTTCTGAACCGCGAGGAAAGGCTCTGCAGCGTTTGCCGTATGAGAGCAGTTCAATAGGCTGCATGACTGAGGCAGCGTGTGTTTGATGCTGTATACCGATAATTCTCTTTCTGATCAGCTGCTGTACATTTGTGATTCCTCACTCAGGCACAGTGATATAAATAATCCAAGTGGTGCAGTGAGAGTAATATGGAAAAAGATGATCCGCTGTGGCAACCCCTAACAGGAGCAGCTGAAAGAAGAAGAAGGTGCAGTGAGAGTAACAATGCTAAAGCAGCTATTGTATTTAGAATATTTTGCCAATTTTGTGGACCATTATATTGTTACAGGTTAATTACAATCAGATGCATTCAACTAATAAAGAATATGCGGTTAATTTCAGTGTATTTATAAAGCCGCGGATCTAAAAAAGAAAGGGAAACCACACTGGAACAGTAGCACTGCTTTGACGCTGGGTGCCGCCAGTCTGCAAACTGAGCGCAGAACTTGTGTACGCCAGGGTATGAGCTACTGTGGAAATGTGCATGGCTTTACGCCAAGTTTAGGTTTTATACATCACGATTTTAGCGTGGAAACGTTCATACGTAACATTTTTGTGTGTACACACCATTTATACATGAGGCCCCAGGAGATGAAGTACAGAGAAAAAAAATAAAAAATTGTAATCACAGTGCAAACACAAGTCAAAATCCAGGAGAGATTAAATAAAATTTAAATGTTTGAGCTAAAATACAAAGCACAAATCAAACCTAAGAAATATACAAATGAGCATCCTATACCAGCAAAAGTCAAAAAAGAAGGGTAAAGTAATCCAATGCAAGGATGTACTGGCATTTTTTGTAAAAGCACAAATGCCACAAACAGCACCACTACATTCCACACAGTAACAACAGGATGTCATTGTTGTTACCAATGTGTCCATGACCATGGATGAAAAATATAAAATGGTGCCATCTGCAAAACATGATGTTAATGTGATGATGTCACAAAATGTAACAATAGGCAAATCATGAAATACAGTAATCCCTCCTCGATCCAGAACCACCCGCGATAGATGAAAATCCGCAAAGTAGAAACCATATGTTTGTATGGTTATTTTTATATATTTTAAGCCCTTATAAACTCTCCCACACTGTTAACATTATTAGAGCCCTCTAGACATGAAATAACACCCTTTAGTCAAAAGTTTAAACTGTGCTCCATGACAAGACAGAGATGACAGTTCTTTCTCACAATTAAAAGAATGCAAACATATCTTCTTCTTCAAAGAATGCGGGTCAGGAGCAGAAAATGTCAGAGAGAGAGAGCGAGAGAAAAGCAAACAATCAAAAAATCAATATGTGCTTTTGGGCTTTTAAGTATGCCGAAGCACCGTGATAAAGCGGCATTTTTTAGAGGAGCGTCCGTATCCTCTAGGCAAACAGCCTCTCTGCTCACACCCCCTTCGTCAGGCAGAGAGAGTGAGAGAGACAGAGAAAAGCAAACAATCAAGCACCGCGCGGGAAGCATATCGTATATCATTGAGGAGTTTTATTTGATACATAATACATGCTCTGATTGGGTAGCTTCTAAGCCATCTGCCAATAGCGTCCCTTGTATGAAATCAACTGGGCAAACAAACTGAGGAAGCATGTACCATAAATTAAAAGACCCATTGTTCGCAGAAATCCGCGAACCAGCGAAAAATCCATGATATATATTTAGACATGCTTACATTTAAAATCCGCGATGGAGTGAAGCCGCGGAAGTCGAAGCGCGATGTAGCGAGGGATCCCTGTAGTTCCTGTTCTCAAAAGGAAATTAATGCAACAATTCTACAGGTACTGTCAATAGGGAGACAACGGGGAAAGTGCCAGTTGAGTTTACCAGAATCTTGGAAGTGCTGTGCAGAGAATTGTCAATGTCCCTAAAAAGGACATATCTACTACAAGTTTAATAGGTAAAGATATACCAGGATGCTGCAGAACTGGGGCAGTGGCAAACATTTTGCAGTAGCTGTCATTTGAATTATTTATTTCATCATTTGTCTACACACATTAATTGTTTCCAGTGTATATTTGTGCACACATCTGGTTGTATGTCTGTGTCTGTATATGAAGGAAAGAGCCTGAAGACCCTTAAAGCAAAATAATGATGGGGCAAACAAGACCTGTTAGACACACATGTTTATGGTAATGGGAGGAGTCTATTAAGAAAGGAAGCTTTTTAATGTACTGTAGTTGTGAGGAGAAGAAAGGACTGGCATTTTTAAAGATCAAAAAAGAGACATGAATGAGACAACTGCCTGTCTCATATGGGGAAAAATGCATGCTTTCAAGTTGATGTTATGATTCGAAATAATGTTATGATGTTATTGATTTTCTCTCTATTTGTTTAGATTTTTTTGATAATTTTATAGTATGTGTGGATTGATCATTATTAGTATCAGATTGGTGTAGTAGTGTTGATTATTCTCTTCAATTTTTACTTTAACAATCCTATCATTCAAGAATAATTCCTTCAAAAAATTAAAAGCTTTGTGACCTGGCTCCCTGCAGTAGAAATCAAGATGAGACAAAACTCTTCTTCTGTCCTTAAAATTAATCCATTCATCCCTATCACTATAGGCTCTGGGCCCTCATTAACTAAAACTGCAACTTTAAACAGGGTAGATTTAGGTAATTTTTTACTCTTGTTTCCTCTCCTTAAGGTACATCCAAAAATAACAGTATGTCATCTAATGAAGCCTCCAAATCATAATCAGTGTTTATTTTTTAACTACTCTGATAAGCCACTCCTGAACAAAGTTTCCAACCTGGGCCTGCTGCCAAGGTTTAAATGTTATATTAAATTCCCCCCAGATCTTCATGGAAGTACCGTTTTGCTTCCGGAACAGCAGCAAATGGGTAAAGTGATCTGAAGATGTGTACTGTCATCTTCTATAATAGTGACTCAATTACATTATATTTAGCACCACTAGTTATATAGCAGGAACTTGATGACATTGTTATAAACACTATGGCCATGGTCATGTAAAACAATAAAAAAAATTCACCTTCTGAAAAGTAGTGTTATGTTATCACCAATCATAAAGATAAAATAAACAACAATTAAAATCTACTCTCTATATATAAAATCCTAAGCCTAAAAGTGGAATGATCTTATGTGATGTTTTTATGTCACGTTTTTGTCACACTTTAAATCGGGCTTATTTTAAAACCTACATATATATGTTTGGTATTATTCTTTTCAGAATTTATCAAACTTTAATGTGATGTTGTTAGATTTTAAAATTCTTATTCTGTTTTTAAATTAAAAACTAAAAAATATCAAGAACTCATGTCCCAAGAGGTGCCAAGAGATTTAACCACGCCCGGGGCCGGAAATAAAAGACAAAGATTAGGACAGCTGCTGTACATGCTTTTAAATGTTCCAAGCGCCACGTGAGGTGCAGATCACGCAGCACGCCAGCAGCAGCAGCAGCATCAGCAAGCCAGCAGCTGATTGAGCAAAGAGGAGGTTTCCCATTGTATCTCCTGGGTGCGTTCAGCCACCACTCTTCAAAACGCGAATGGCAGAGATGCAAAGTGGCTGGCACATATCGCAGGCCCTTTGGTTGGCGAGGGAAGCGAGCAGGGGGCAAAACCCCTAGTATCATATAAAAATCATACAAAAAACCTAGTCATTTACTAGTGTAAGACAAGAAAGGCAGATCAAAAACCGAAAGTCAGTGAAGTCTCTATGTAGACAGTCATGGTATAAAACATTAATTTCCTTTCTCCTTTAAGTAAACTATTTTAAATACTGCAGTGCATATTTAAGAGTTATGTAGGTCACAAAGTATAACTGCATGAAGTCAGTGTAAAGAACAACTTAAACTTGGCTGGCAATGAGGAGGTTAAATTCAACAGTACCAACTTTCTAGTTGTCAGATAGGTTGCTCTCGGCTGCTGTTATTATCAATACAAGCCAGTGATGGAGGGGAAGAATTGGGACTACTCCTGGCTCCCCTGGTTCCTGGTACTAATTAATAGCTAGAGGCTGGCATATAGAGTAGACGGACAACTCCAGTCAATTAGTGCTAGGAAAAGAGTGCATTAAGCCTCATCTGTCATTACAAAATAATTGCCTACTAAAGAAACATGGTCAATCTTTTAACCAAGTAATTCAGTAGCAAGAGTTCACATCTACCAAAGCAAGCAGAAATGTCCTTCATATTTGTTTACATTTTTTACACTGAATAGTATGTTTTCATTTTATTTCATGGTTGTCTCATTTGTTAGGAGAACTAATTTCACAAAATGCATTTGTGACAGCTGAATTTTACAGTTAATATTAAATTCTTAGGCATGGATAGCATTGTGGGGCAGTGGTTAGTTCTGCCTCACAGCCTCATTTTCATGGAGTCTATGTGGAGATTCTGCTTAGTACCAGTGTTTACAAATATTTTCACAGTATTCTTTTTTTTTCATGATTCCAAACACATGCATGCTCAGTGAACTGGTGAGTATAATTTAGGATATAGACCATGAATTAGATGAATCAGATCTGAGAATGTTATGTTATGGTTGTTTAAATTATCGATTGATTTTCAAATCAACTTAATCCAATTCAAACTTAAAGGGAGCCAGCAACATCCATCCATAAGAGGGGTGCCAGTTGATCATATAGTACACTGATACACACATATAGTCATACGGGGCCATTGTGTAACCACCAAGTAACCTAACACCAATGTCTTTGGTATGTGAGGCAGATAACCGAGCACTCCAAAAAAATCTGTATACACATTAGTTCTCAATTCTCTTTTGGAATGTAGTCTTGTGGAACTAGGAGGCAGCAATAGTAGTAATGCTGTTCTTCTACATATAAATATAGTTATGGGTTAATTTTGAATCATATTCTACTTTAATTATGTTTAGAAATGTATATTGTAAAACAAACAGAGCTTGTTAATGAGAAGTACACTACTGCATAAGCAAATTATCAGGTCCACTCTTTTCGTTTACAAAAAATGTTAGACAGGAACTTGAACATTTAGTCTGCATATTATAGGAATAGTCAGGAAACATCTATGGGGATGTTTTGTATTTATATAAAACTGCTTCAAGGCCTATATTATAGTTAAAAAATTGTCTGTCTTCTTTTGTGCTCAGTACTTTGCTTCAATCCTATGAGAAGAGTTATATCAAAAATACATTGTTGTTGTCATACAGTAAACATATGCCTACATAACCATTGCTTCCAAGCTTTTACAGTCTATAGTATTCTATAATAATAAAAAGATAAATTGAGTTACATTGTTCTTTTTCTTTTATTAAAGCTTTATAATACTGTGTTCTAATTCTAGCCTTTACTGTGATGAACTTTAACATCTACTGTATATACAATGCATAAACAGAGCGTGTGGGTTGATATTTGCTGCCTGCCCTATGAATGTTTTGAGAAAATGAGCACAGCTGTGATTTTTGATTAAGAATTGCTTTTCGTAGTCTGAATAGCATTCTGATTATTTCAGACAGATGACCAACATGATTGTATGACATTGCTAAGCAGCTGTATCTAGAAATGTACAAACTCAATAGATTGAGCATGCTACGAGGAACGTCTTTGTTAAAATTCTAGCAGAATAAAGAGAAGATATAATAAGACAACTGGCAAACAAAATGTAATGCTCCTATATGGTTCAATGTCCATAAGCATTCAATCTTTTTTTCCATAATGGCATTCATGATTTTATATTGTTAAACTCACTTCATATTAAAATCATTTCACTGTTCAGCACAGGCACTATTAAGAAGGTAAGAAACAAATCTAGCAACTAATCACCCTTACTTTTCACATTTTATTTTCAATATCAGTGTAGATGCCTGTTGCCTGGCAGAAACATACAGCATAACAATAGCATTCAACTGAATAGCCTGGTACTTTGTAACTTTTTTTAGTTCAACTAGTCAGTCTGCTTGTAAGTGGACACACCAAGGTACGTATTAAAAGTGACCCTAATATTGACTACATCAACAGTGTATAGTCCTCCCTGGCTATCGAACCTTAGTTTTATTCCATGTTAATTAGTGTTGTCTTATTTTAATTCTTACTTTGTTTTTTTTTCTCTTTTCTTCATCATGTAATTCACTTTGAGCTACATTATTTGTATGAAAATGTGCTATATAAACAAATGTTGCTGTTGTAGTATTTGGTGCCAAACAGTTAAAAATTGAAACTAAAACCTGAATACCGTATTTACTCGTGTACCACGAGCCCTCGTGTAAGACGCACACCCTAATTTTTACAAAGAAAATCGCGAAAAAAGTTTTGCCCTGTGTACGATGCGTGTTGTGATTGTATAGGGAGCGTTTAGAGAGACAGAGAGCGCTGTCGAGCGAGAGCGCGAGTGAGCGAGCAAGTGAGCGAGAGAGATCACGAGCAAGTGAGCAAGAGAGAGCACAAGAGCGTGAGCATGCGAGCGAGAGAGAGAGAGAGCACGAGTGTGCGAGCAAGCGGTGCGAAAGAGAGAGCGCGGGTGGGCGAGCAAGCGAGCGAGAGAGAGAGAGCGCAAGCAAGCGAGCGAGCCTTAGCAGAAGAAGTAAACATTACAGAATTACATTTCCTCGTGTATGACGCGCTCCTGATTTTCTAATGCTAATTTCTGGGAAAAAATGCGTGCATGCTACATGCGTAAATACAGTATATTTAAAGTTCATTCTAAACAAATGAAGTCATTATCTGAATTTAAAGTACCGTGCGAAAATTTTCATCCTAATCTGTATTTCTCCTGTTTTGTCACATTACAACCTGAAATTAAAATGGATTTGGGGATCTGGGGAGTTAGCACCATTTGATTTACACAACATGCCTACCACTTTGAAGGTGCAAAATATTTTTATTATGACACAAACAATCTTCTTCTTTCGGCTGCTCCCATTAGGGGTTGCCACTGTGGATCAATTTTTTCCATATCCCTGTCTTCTGCATCTTGCTCTGTCACACCCATCACCTGCATGTCCTCTCTCACCACATCCATGAACCTTATCTTAGGTGTTCCTCTTTTTCTCTTGCCTGACAACTCTATCTTTAAAATCCTTTTCACAATATATTCAGCATCTCTTCTCTGCACATGTCCAAACCAACGCAATCTCGCCTCTCTAAATTTGTCTCCTTACTGTCCAACCTGAGCCTTTCTAGTCAGTGCCACCATCTCCAACCCATAAACAAAGCTGGTCTCACTACCATCCTATAGCTCTTCCCTTTCACTCTTGTTGATAATCGTCTGTCACAAATTACTTCTGACACTCTTCTCCACCTATTCCACCCTGCCTGCACTCCTTTCACCTCTCTTCCACAATACCTGTTACTCTGTACTGTTGATAACAAGTTTTTGAATTCATCAACCTTCGCCAACTCTACTCCCTTCATCCTCACCATTCCACTGACTTTCCTGTCATTCACATACTGTACATGTATTCTGTCTTGTTCCTACTGACCCTCATTCCTCTCCTCACTAGAGCATATCTCCATCGTCTCCTCAACCTGCTCCCTACTCTCGCTACAGATCACAATGTCATCAGCAAACATCATAGTTCACAGGGACTCCTGTCTAATCTCATCTGTCAACCTGTCCATCATCATTGCAAAAAAGAAAGAGCTCAGAGCTGATCCCTGATGTAATCCGACCTCCACGTTGAATGCATCTCTCACTACTACCACACCATTCACCACTGTCACACACAGACCTCACCACTGTCATACTTCCCTCGTATATATCCTGTACAACTCTTACATACTTCTCTGCCACTCCCGACTTCCTCATACAATACCACAAATCCTCTCGAGGCACCCTGTCATGCTTTCTCCAGGTCCACAAAGACCCAATGCAGCTCCTTCTGGCCATCTCTATACTTCTCCATCAAAACCCTTAGAGCAAACATCGTATCTTTGGTGTTCTTTCTTGGTATGAAACCATACTGCTGGTCACTGATCATCAACTCCCTTCTTAACCTAGCTTCCACTACTCTTTCCCATAACTTCATGCTGTGGCTCATCAGTTTTGTTCCCCTGTAGTTACTACGGCTCTGCACATCCCCCTTATTCTTAAAAATCAGTACCAGTACACTTCTTCTCCACTCCTCAGGCATCCTCTCACTTTCCAAGATTCCATTAAACAATCTGGGTAAAAAGTCCACTGCCATCCCTCTTAAACACCTCCATGCTTCCACAGGTATGTCATCTGGACCAACAGCCTTTCCATTCTTCATCCTCTTCATAGCTTACTTCCTCCTTGCTATTTAAAAAGCAATACCTGATTTACTATCTCAACATCATTCAACCTTCTCTCTCATTTTCTTCATTCATCAGCATCTCAAAGTACTCTTTCCACCTTCTCAACACACCCTCCTCACTTTTGAGTATGTTTCCATCTTTATCTATATCACCCTAACCTGCTGCACATCTTTCCCAGCTCAGTCCATCTGTCTAGCCAATTGGTACAGGTCCTTTTCTCCTTACATAGTGTCCAACCTCTCATACAACTTATCATACGCCTTTTCTTTAGCCTTCACCACCTCTGTCTTCACCGTGCACCTTAGCTCCTTGTACTCTTGTCTACTTTCTCTTTGATTATCCCACTTCTTCATCGCCATCCTCTTTCTACTTATACTATCTAGATTAAGGATTGGTGAACCATCCCTGTATAGTGTGTACCACTCAGGCAATGAAAACAGCACTGAAGTACCAGTCATAGGCATAGGCATACAAACAGCACAATAGACAATGAACAATTGCACATGTGTGACACCATATTTCCTTCAATTCTGACCAGTTTTCCTATCCCTGCCTGAAAAACATCCCCATATTATTATGCTGCCATCACCATGCTTCATTATGGGAATGGTGTTCTTGGGGTGATGGGAAGTGTCGGGTTTATGCCGCACATATCGTTTCATGTGATAGCCAGAAAGTTCAATTTTAGTCTCATCTGACCAAAGAACCTTCTTCCAGGTGTTTGGGGAATATGCCACATGCTGTTGGACAAACTCCAAATACATGTCCTTATTTTTCCTGCCAATCTCCCATATGAAGTGTATGGCTTAATGTGGCCCTCCCATCTCAGCTATGAATCTCTGCAGCTCATTCAGTGTTATCCTTAGTGTCTTTGTTGCATCTCTGATTAATGACCTCCTTGCACGTTTTTTTTGGTGGGTGTCCTTCTCTTGTTAGTCTTGTAGTGGTGCTATATTCTTTCCATTTAGATGTAATTGGATTTAATGGTGCTCTCTGGGATATTCAAAGTTTGGCATATTTTGTAATACCCAACTTTGATCTCTACTTCTTCAAAATTTTGTCTCTAACCTGTTTGGAGTGCTCCTTGACCTTCATGTTGCTTGCTTATTCATGTTGCAGAGTCAGGGGCCGTTCAGAACAGGTTTGCTTATACAGTGTCACACAAATGCGAATGGGAGGCAGCTAGAGAGCCTGAATAATAGTACTACCTCACTAGACCAGGGGTTGGCGAGCTGCACTAACTCTCTTTCTCAATCCACTGCAGACCATCCATGGGAAATCCCACTAGGTTCCGGCGCCATTGAAGACATCACTTCCGATTCCAGTGCCATTTTTAGACGTCACTTCCATCATTATTAAAGACGTCACTTCCTGGTTCCAGTGCCATTAAACACATCACTTCCAGTCTTGAGACTTCACATCCGGTTATGGGCCCGATGATGTCACATCCTGTACTGACCTTTAAAGTTGCCACATTTTCTCTTTCAAGTCAGTTCTGTTTCAGACAATGAACCAATCACAACTCAACAAAATGACCCATTTTTGTAGCCAAGGCATAATATACGAGTGGCTGCCCCAAACCTTTGATGTTTCCTGATTCTTTTTGTGACACCAGATATTACATGACATTTTCATTTTACACAGATGACCCTCTTCAACAATTATGTGACTTCTAAAGTGAATTGATTGAACCAAACATTATTTAGTGGTTTCATAGCAAAAGGGCTGAATACATATGCACTCTAATTTGTTTGATTATTGGATTATGAAGAGCCATAAGCTTATCTGTACAGCACTGAGAACAAGGAAGGAGTTGGCACTGGATGAGACACTTGCCAGTAAACCTAATATATGCAACCTTGGAAATGTGGAAGGAAATGTAGAAGAACATATAAATGTCAGATACAATGGACAAGCTTTAGTTTGTTTGTATATATATATATATATATATATATATATATATATATATATATATATATATATATATATATATATATATAGTGACAGCAGGCTGGGGGCCAGGACCGGAAGGTAATCTATACGTTCCCCGGGCCACGAGGGGGCAACGCAACCGCCCTGAATAGTGAGGGGACCACAGGGAAGGAGCAGGGAGGCACAAACCCATTGGGGCCCATGGCTACTGCCAGGGGGCGACCCAAGCCTAATAAAACCCAGGAGATCTGCACTTGCACACTTGGCAAGGTGGAGGAAGGACCTTCCTGGGACACCCGGAGTGCTTCCGGGTGCCCATGCGGCACTTCCGCACAGGAAGTGCTGTCGGAAGAACGTCACCGGGAGTACGTCCGAGTGATTATGAAAGGGCCCGTTTTCCTAGAGTCGAACAGTGGGAGTCGGGTGTTGGAGTAGGATGAAGCTCCAACGACAGAGAGAAGAAAGGCAACCCACAGACATTTAAAGGCCCGTGTTTGAGGGTGTTTGGTGCTGGAGCACTGTGTACGGTGCAGGACTGTTTGGACACTGTAAATAGTTTAATAAACATGTGTGGCATTCAACATCTGGTGTCTGTCTGTCTGTGTTCACAATATACAGTATATATCCATGAATAGTGTTGGTGATTTAGGAGGAAATAAGAAATAATAATAATTAAATGATTAATCAATCAATAACTTCATATCAGCTGTCATTGAACATTATTTTCCACTTTCTTAAGCATTGGGGGAACAAACGGCCACCAGGCCTTACTTTCTTCAGTCCAACTAGAGGTTAAATCTGACTACAAACAAACACCAAATTTACATTGTAACAGATACACCATTACTTATATTATCTTTAATCTAAGCTTTCAAGAAAATAAGCCTACCTTTTTATTTACAAAGCTACTACTAGCCAGCATAAACTATTGTAATTCTCAATATTACAGCAATGGAAATCTAGCTTATGTTTAGGACACATGTCCAGTAGCAGGTATGTTATTTGAAGAATAGTTGTTTTTTTGTCATTTGAGAGCTCCACAATAACAGCCATCAGAAATGTACTGATTAAGATGTACCAAACAAACAGTGTACTTCTGATATGGTGTATTATTTGATTAGCATATTTATAAAGCTTCCCAGTTAAGCTCTATTGAACTTGTCTTTTTTCCCTTTTGATGAAATGCCACTACATAGCTATTCTTTTTTTACTTAAATCAAACTGTAAAACAAACCATAAATGTGCCTCAAATATGCACTGTATGCAAGATGTGCTGCTGCAGAGAGGACCTGCAAGTTTTATGAGATGCTGTGCTGGTTCTATATGTCAGGCCATTATCATTTTTGCTCAGCTTTATGAGGAACATCAATAAAAAGAGCATCCAGTTTCATTTTTTGTCCGGAAGGCTGTGTGCCATAGAAAGCCACATAATTTATCACATGCATTAGCAGAAGAAAGAAAAGAAGAATGCTGAAGACCTAACCCTTGGAGGATCTCTGTCTTGTCTTCATGCCCTACTTAAGCCAACCCATCCAGGCTGATTCCCCAAACTCTCTAATCATGTTCATCTTTCCTGACTGTTGCTGTTAACCACTCATGCAATCACTGTGTGTGATCTCTCTCTCTCTTCTCTCTCACTGTTTTCTGGGCATTAACTAATCTCTTCATGAAAATGTGTTGAGATTTTTGTTTCATATACTGTAGGATAAAATCTGAACTCTAAGAACTAAAATGGCTGCATTAGTCACCTAGATAGTCACTTCATTAAAGCACCAATCAATCAACCAGCTATTCAGTTTGTCTTTTTATTGTGTCTTTTAATGAGTGCTCCCTCTGTTTCATTTCAACAAGGAACAATAATAGTTAGGGAAGAGGAAGATATTTTGTTCTATAATGCTCCACCCAACTACTTCCATTTTATGACAGCTGATTATCTATTTTTATAGTTTTATGAAATGCATTCTGTAACAGTAATGAATACTGTGGACATGATATTGGAGGTAATTGAATACAATTGAGATTCATTAAATTATGAAATTACATGTCATAATGCAGAATTTAAAAATTCTGTGATGAATTTGGACTTCTTCCACTGCTCTCCAGCTGATAACCTAAGATAAATAAATAAAAAATAAACCAGCACTGGTTCCAGCCTTTAAGGGCGAGTTCTTGTATTTGACTCTCAAGTTCTGAAGTCAGGCAGTCATTGTACAACCCACTATATCCTAACACAGGGTCACAGGGGTCTGCTGGAGCCAATCTCAGCCAGCACAGGGTGCAAGGCAGGAACAAACCATCGCAGGGCACACACACACACCCACACACCCAGCACACACTAGGGACAATTTAGGATCGCCAATGCACCTAACCTGCATGTCTTTGGACTGTGGGAGGAAACCAGAGCACCTAGAGGAAACCCACGCAGACACGGGGAGAACATGCAAACATGCAAACCCAGGTCTCCTTACTGTGAGGCAGCAGCGCTATTACTGCACCACTGTGCCATCCAGGGATAAAAGTTTAAGGTTAAAATTTATCATCAGGTGTACATACTTTATGACAATTAATTTATTATCTGCATCTTCCAAACTGACTAGTAACAGCAATGCAACACCAGTAACAGACATAAATAACCAACAATAGATACAAAATCATAAATTGCATGTTATATATATATATATATACACTGCTCACAAAAATTAAAGGAACACTTTTTTTATTGGGCCTGGCATGAAATCAATTAAACCTGTCTGATAATTTTCTGGTTGGTTAAGCAGCTGAGGTCATTGTTAATCACTTTCAGCTGTATTGGTGTTCATGGACTTAACGACAGGTGCACTAAAGTGGCAACAATTAGAAAACCCTCAAAACAGGACTGGTTTTACATGTGGAGGTCATTTCAAGTTTCTCCCTCTTGATCTTTTTTGGCTGGTTTTCCACTCGTGCTAGTTTTGGCTTGAGTAATTATCTCTACTGGCAGTATGAGGCGATTCCTTAACCCTACAGAAGTTGCACAGGTTGTCCAACTTCTCCAGGATGGCACATCCACACGTGCTGCAGCAAGAAGGTTTAATGTGTCTCCCAGCACAATCTCCAGAACATGGAGGAGATTTCAGGAGACTGGCTGTTATTCTCGGAGAGCTGGACAGGGCCGTAGAAGGTCCTCAACCCATCAGCAGGACCGATACCTGCTCCTTTGTGCAAGGCAGAACAGGCTGAGCACTGCTCGTGCCCTACAGAATGACCTCCAGAGGGCCACTGGTGTGAATGTCTCTACCCAAACAATCAGGAACAGACTTCATGAAGATGGCCTGAGGGCCCGGCGTCCTGTAGTGGGCCCTGTGCTCACTGCCCAGCACCGTGGAGCTCGACTGGCATTTGCTCAAGAACACCAGAATTGGCAAGTCCGCCACTGGCCCCCTGTACTTTTACAAACGAGAGCAGGTTCACCCTGAGCAGCTGTGATAGACGTGAAAGAGTCTGGAGAAGACAAGGAGAACGATATGCTGCCTGCAACGTCGTTCAACATGACAGGTTTGGTGGTGGGTCAGTGATGGTCTGGGGAGGCATATCCATGGAGGGACGCACAGACATCTACTGCATAGGAAATGGTGCTCTGACTGCCATAAGGTATCGAGATGAAATCCTTGAAACCATTGTCAGACCCTACGCTGGTGCAGTAGGTCCTGGTTTCCTCCTAATGCACGACAATGCCCGGCCTCATGTGGCTAGAGTATGCAGGCAGTACCTGGAGGATGAAGGAATTGAAACAATTGAATGGCCTTCACGATCCCCTGACTTAAACCCAATAGAACATCTGTGGGACATTATGTTTCGGTCCATTAGGCGCCGCCAGGTTGCTCCTCAGACTGTACAACAGCTCAGGGATGCCCTCATACAGATCTGGGAGGAAATGCCACAAGACACCATCCGTCGTCTCATTAGGAGCATGCCCGACATTGTCAAGCATGCATACAAGCTCGTGAGGGCCACACAAGATACTGAAAAGCATTTTGAGTAGCAGAAATTAAGTTTTTGAAAAATGGACTAGCCTGCCACATCTTCATTTCACTCTGATTTTAGGGTGTCTACACAATTGAGCCCTCTGTAGGCAGAAAACTTTTATTTCCATTAAAAGACTTGGCATCCTTTTGTTCCTAAGACATTGCCCTGTCGTTATTTGTATAGATATCCAACTTCATATTGAGATCTGATGTATCTAATGTGTTTCTTTAAAGTGTTCCTTTAATTTTTGTGAGCAGTATATATATACTGTTGTGATGTGGGATTTTGCATATAACTTGATAAATGTTTTGTATGTCTTTGTTTATAATTTAGGCAAACCAAGTGGTGAGAGGTATTCGTGTTTGCCCCCCCACAACCCCCTTTTACGACTGTCTCTTTGTAATTTTATGACAGGATTTGGGGGGATGTGTCTTAAACCAGTTTGATGAGTATTTCTCTGCTAAAGTCTTTGTCTCATTCCCCACACAAAGCCAGGTTAGTTTAACATATGGTTTTGGGGGGGTTGAGGTGTTAAAATGTACTACTTCTCTCATTGGTCTGAGATATGGCTGTTTGGAATTGGCTTGTCTCAGAGGCCTTTAAGTACCATGATGTCCTATTGGTTCTAGGAATTGGAGAGAACCTATAAATTTGCTTACTCAACCACATTCTCTCTCTCTGACCCACATATGATGAAGAAGCATCTCTCTTGCTAACCTGTGATGATGAAGACAACACAATGAAGAGCACAGCTCAGCAGCCATATTGAACAGACATGTGGCTGAAAGCTGAGCACCAACGATGCCTTAACTAGAGACATTTTAAGTAACTGCAAGTCTGTGTGCCACTTGAATTACACACCACCATTTTATCAGGTTGTATGGTTGCCAATATTCAAATGTACTTTGCATTTTATTATTATTTATGAATATTATCAGTAATACATTATTTTATGTGTAACTTAACTCCTGCTTGTCTTTTTACTACATCTAATTGCCTGAGGTTATAAATATAGAAGGGAAGGTGGGGAGAAGTTATATAAAATAATATCTTATAAACAGTGGTAAGTCTGTGAGATTAGGCATTCTAAGGCTACATATTAATAATACAATAGGAGAAAAGTAGAGCAATATCTATTACTCTACCAAGATAAAACAATATATATATATATATTTGCAGCTGAAAATCCATAAAGGGAGAAAGTGAATCATGTATCTTAAAATGGTTTATTATTTGATTAGAATTACAGGAAACCAAGGCAATAAATAGCAAATAAGAAGGGGAAGGTAGGTGGTGGGTTGAGGAACAGGCAGTGAGGTAGGATTGAGGATTGATGAGATTGGTTTTGGAGATTGTTGGTCATAAAGTCTTATTTATTTTGTGCATGGTTTTTCTTTTCAAGCCTGTTAACTGCATTCTGTGTTTCTGTTGTCGATTTCTTGTTTTTAGCATTTAAAAAGGCTTGTGCACTACTTTGATGCCTGATCTGAACAGGATACGTGCTTTACCTTCTGATACCCTTTGATAAAGAGGGAGATAAATCCCTTTCTGAATGTTAGTGGGTGCATATCCTAATGGTCCAGGACCATTTGCCAAAACTGATGAGGGAAAAAAGTGACTGTGTTGGAGGCCTGAAACCTTAATAATACTGCTGTCCTTACTGAGGAAATATATCATAAACACAAGACAGCTGTGTATCAGTAATATTCTAAGCCAGTTTCATCACACTCCACAGTGTTTTGCAGTCTTGAACTGAACTGGTGACAAATAGGAATATTACATAGCCAATGAGAATAAACTCCACTTTATATCTATTCAGGTTGCTTAGCATAGATAGAAACACCTGAGGTCCACAAAACTTTGTGTAGATTCAAGCATCAAAATATGCATACTGCCAAAAATTAAGAAAAAGCATGGGGCAAAAAATTCCAGTTTATAAAACCTACACAATTTACCTTTATCAATGACAATCTTCTTTTAAATGTGTTTACGTGAATGCTCCTTGAACCCTGCCAGGTTGCAGCCTTAAAACAACCATATATGAGCTATGCTAATCAACCCCATACATATGCAGGGATAAAACTGCAGACTTTCATTGGTAGGTAAAGTAGCCTCCCACCTAGCGCACCAGCCACTACCACCTGCATTTGAGGAGTCCTATGGTGCATTCTGCATGGCACTGAAGCACCTCACCTCTGCGCTCTGTGGTCAGGGAAATGCATAAGTTGTCCATGCCTAACCAAGTAGCCACTATCATCTGGCACATGTAATGACTTGATTGCTGCTACAATATAGCCCATATGAAAAACTAAGGGTTCAGCCAGTTACCTTACCAAGCAGCCAGCAATCACATATGGCATGTACCCATACAGCAAGTCATCTGATCAGTGCTATATTCCCTCAAAATAAATGAATCATGGGTTAACCCAGGCCAGCGAGTCAAGATGTTTGTCATTCTCATCACATATGACTTGTTTGTTAATGGAATGTAACTACATATGGTTAACAAAAGCAGAGTTATCCGTGCTAGGTGCCCTTATTGTAATATGAGCGTTGCCAATTGCCACAACTATGTTATGACAACCAGGCACTGCTGCAAATGTTCTTTATATATTGGTGCGCATGATTGAGCTGAAGCTTGGCAGAAATATTCCTGACCTGTCCCTCTAGTAGGTTCCTGTTGCCAGATAGTCAACTATTGTTAAATCCTGAATATACACAGGCACAACCCAGTTTCAGCCAGTCTGTCTTTCTAATGCCATAGTCAACTCAACACATAGTTCCAAGAGAATAGCTCTTGAAAGTCTACATTGGTTCATAAGTCTGTCATCATCATACTGGGCAATAAAATCAGACTGGTGACTAAAAACTTGTTCCCTTTGCATATGATCACTTACATAGTCTTCAAGCAAACCATGTTTTGTCAAACTATTATGCCATAACTTTGCTATAGAGCATATGATTTAGAACTTTTCATACACAGGGACTGAATCACACCTGTATTTTTACTGCATGTTGGTTTCTAATCCTGAAAAGTGACAACAGGTAACTTATATAAATTGACGAAAAACAAAAAAGTTCTTTGATGCAAACATGCAGCACTGACCACAAGGATAACAGGTAACAGGAGGTGGCTAATGAGTTGGATAGCTAGGTGCAGCCATGCTGTCTGCCAGAGTGTGAGTACAGGCCATACTTTTTGTGTTCTCCCATTATTCTGCCCGAGGAAACAAAAGGGATAGTTCTTTCCATTTAACAAATGAACAGAAAGAGACTCTTCCTAGAATTCAGAAAGAAGAATTAAGAAATGGCACTCTTGTTAGAGTACTAAAAAATTCTATATAATAGTCATCACTTTTAAGGTTAAATATCTTTGTCACGTCAAGACACATTGTAGTAACGGCTCAACGATATGAATTATTATATGCATGAGTTGTCATTTAGCTGAATTGGCTGCATTTTCCCAGTTAATTTTCCAGTTTCTCCAATTCTGGATGGGTTAGAGTTGCCGTAAATTTATGCAAGTTCTCCCACTTATAAATTTTGTGTGGAAAGCTGGATACACACATTTCAATCCTCATTTTCGTGTGTACGCATGTTTTATAAATCTGACCAATGGGCTTCCTCAGATGTCTAAGGAAGCAAAAGCATTGACAAGCTTTTTTGACTATAACCAACATGTGTTGTGCCCACTTTAGGTTGCTAACTAGCTATTAACTGAAAATAAAAAACAAACAAAATTAATTCACCGGAGGAAATTGAAAAATAAATAAAATACATTTAAGTTGCTCTCGGTAGGCAGTGACATCAGCTGCAAAAGTACATGCTGAGAAAAGAGTTGGCATTTTGATTGTGATTTTTTTTAGATGGCATATGCTGCTTATGTCACCCATCCTTTCTCTTTTTTTCTGATAAGTATATACACTTACTTCAAGTTTGTATTGTCAGTTACACATATAGTGTATTTTACATTATGTTACTAGTAAACTATAAAGTTGTGGTATTAGGAGCATGGTGTATATTTATGTTTGCTCTGTTTTCATCATTAGGTATGCAACTGTCAATAGCACTCAATTTTACTGATAAATTCCACTGTCTGTCTACAGAATTGAAGCAGTCAAGGATCTGCCAAATTAATTCATCTATGCTTTTTTTTTTTTAATTTACAGTTTGGCAGATGTGCATACAATTAGCAATAAGCCTCTTCATAGAAAATACTGATGGTGATGACTAGAGAAAACAAGAATAAGGAGCAATCAGTTTTCTCACAAAGTGTATACAAAGGTAAATATTTTTATATTTGATACATTTTCCAACAAAATTAACTCCAGAGTTTGCAGCAAATAGTTCAAAGGTGAGAATCTCACAAATCTTAAAACTCAGTTGCTACTATAAAGATATTTTTACAGACATGGAGAAGAAAGGTGTCTAAGGGATGTCAACATGTAATTAGTGCTAATAACAAACACTCTGGAACATTTAAACATATGGTTACCATGGTTGAGTATATAAAATGAGTATAAAAACACAGAAAAGAACCCTATTTTAATAAAGTTTGGCCTGTTCTCTATGTTATGTGATATGCTCTCATTTAAGAAGTTGAGTGAAACACAACCTTTCATTTGTGAGATGTGCCTAAAGGGAAATTAAATTAAAAACAGTTATTAGTGGTAAAAAAATAAGCTGGGTTATGCACCCAGCACTTTTCTCTCTTGTTTCCATGAAATAGCCAGGAAGTTTGAGATCTATGAACTTATTGCATTAAAGATTCATACTTTATTTATAATGCATTAGCAAAGAACTGAAGTCAGGTCTGTACGCTTTTTGGCAGATTGATTTTTGCCAGCTGTTTTTTGGAGACATCCGTGTCTGTACTTTCAAAGTATTCTAGACCACAAAAAATGACAGTTCTCTTTTCCATTAATTTGTGTACTTAGCTGGATGGTGTAAGTAATCGCCCATTGGCACTTCTTGCCACTATCAGAGGTGCCATGATTCAAACAGTGGAAAATAGTACTGTGGAAACAGATAAAAAGTGACAGGAGGAAATGTATGCAATACTAAACAACCTGTCCAACATAAGAGATACTGCTGACAGAATGAGCTTGTTTCAAATGTATCAGTTTAATAGAGAAATGTTTTGAATGATTAGTGACACTTTGGATTATTTTTAAACAAGTGAGTAATTTAAAATGATCTTTTCTAAAATTGAGATTTTTAAATTATTTCAATAGCTCTGAAAAAAGGTCAAATCAGGATTTTCTTTTACTTGTATATTTTAGCAGAAAAATCTTGCCAAGTCTTATCCTGCTTAAACTTTCTGTGTCTGAATTGGTCAACACCAAGTATGAGATGAAGTAGCCATTCATATTTTCATTTGTACTGCACAAGATATAACTTTGTGTTACAATGGATTTTATTTATTACAGTTTTTATTAGAGGAAGATTTTGTTTTAGAGTTCCTAACCAAAAGACTTCAGCATGTGCAGATTTGCAACATTACATTCTCCACACTTACCAAAACAGGCACTTCACTGGTTAGTGTACTGAGCCCCTCTTCTGTAACCCTTGTCACTTCTGACTGTGTGGCAAGACACAGCACCAACTCCAACATTACATTTGCTGACAAACAACATGAGCACAGATAGTTTGCAGCAAGGTTTCCTAAATGTATTTTTTCTCATGACCCAATCTTGCCCTTCATTGTGCTTTCGAGACCCAGTCCATGACAACTGTTAGATCGGGGGTTGGGGTTTCACTGGAGAATTTTCTCTGACATTCAAAGTGGGGAATTGCCACCAAAATCGTGGCAGAGCAATGTCAATTGCTTTAACAACCAGCAGCCACCCATCATAAGACACTTCACAAACTGTAGGAGGTGCATTCCCACTAAATACAATGGTGAATCGCGACTCTTTGTGATCCAACAATGGCAAACCATGACAACTTTTGGGTCACGATCCATAGTTTAAGAAACTGTGGTTTACAGAGGAGGGTGTCTACTTGCTAACTTAGTGGCGCTGGGACAAAAATGTCACCCTTAATGTCAACAACAACAACATTTATTTCTTAAAGTGTTTTAGAAGATGTCAAAGCAAAGAAAAAAAAAATAAAATGAAGTAGGAATTATAATGAAATAACAGTATACAAGAAATGAATAATGAATAATTACTTAAGGTAGATATAAAATTAATTGAGAGGTAGAGTCCTTACATATAGACCTGGGTCCTTATGTATAATACCATGAGTAGAATTCGCATTAAAACATGGCATACGAACAAAAGTGGAAATGTTTATTGTTTTGTTGATTCATGTATTGCAATGTACATGCAGTTGACCTCTCTTATTACATTTGGAAAACCAGATGTTACTGCGAATTGCGCTTTTATCTATGCCATTTCAATCACAGTGAAAGGAAATCTTATATACAGGTAAAATTCCGTTACAACGAATATGTTTACAACGAAATTTTCATTACAACAAAGTATTTTTATGGTCCCGACAGCTTCCCCATATGACACATGTCTATAGAAATCTTGTTACTACAAAGTACATTTAGCAGATACTTTCATTACAACGAAGTCCACAAAAGACCTTGAAATGACTGAATGAATTATCCACAGAGCAGTTAGCTCTGTGGCCGCAGCTCAGTTGTGCACAACGATCCCCAAACAGAAACACTGTAATTTTTTTTTCTTTCTTCGAACTTTCCTCGTACTGTTTTTTTTTTTTGCCTTTTTTGTTTCCCGTGATTTTCAGTGATACCTTTTGCTTATTGCTCGTCATCATTTGAAAAGCATCCATTGGAATTTAACTCATTGTCACCATCCTATAGAAACGGCAGCTTTGCTGCATCTCTACGCCAAAGTAAACAGAAAAGATCTCGATGTGTGGTGCAAGGTATATTGTAAATGCAGATAACAAGATTACTTGGTCACTGACCTGGCCATGACCCTGCCTGACTGCCGTGTCTGTTTATAGCAGAGTTGCAGATCACGCTACAATAAATAACTGTGCCGGTCCTGTTTCAAGCTGAATAAAGCTGGTTTTGCTAAAGCACTGAGACTAAGCCTCGTGTTTTGGGGTGCAAGACAGGGACTTATAGCGCGACCCCGATCTTTTATGATTTGCTTCTATGGTGCTTCACTGCAGTGCTGTGAGCCTACTGTTGCCCTGCCCCAGGAACAGACAAACAATCTTCCACAGACACTGCAATCGCGCTTCGGTACGCAATACAGTGTGCCGTTCCCATCGGGTGGGGAGTGGAGGGGATCCCAAAAGTGTTCAGAAACTTCACAATATCAAGAAGAAGAAAAGGATGATTCAGCTTCTGATTGATAACTGTGCTGCACAAAACATGCTTCCACATTTAGATAATGTTCACATTGAATTCCTCCCACCCAAATGCACAGCAGTGCTTCAGCCATTGGATTTGGGCATCATTCGCACCCTGAAAGTGTACTATGGCAAGGAAATTCTGAGAAAAATTCTCATTAGCATAACTTGTAGGCAGGAGGAGATTAAAATTAACGCGAAAGAAGCTATTGAAATGATTGCAAATACCTGGACACAAGTTAAAGAAAGCACTATAGTAACTAATACAGAATCTCATTACAACAAACTTTTTGTTACAACAAATTATTTTTTAGGTTCCTGGGAGTTCATTGTAACAGAATTTTACCTGTATCTGAATGACAAGTGGATAATACCATCCTATACAGCTGGCATGCCTCAGTGATGACTGAAAAATACACAATCTGCCAGCAAGTTCAAGTTGAAAAGCTCCTACGGCTAAACACCTGAGAGTGGACATAACTTGCAAAGGTGCAGGTAGAGCACAATTCGTCAAAGTCTGCCTTTATAAAGCCAGTGGCAGTTCAGCACACAGCTCCAACAGAACAACACTTGGAAATCCAAATGTACTTAGAAGCCAGTCATCATCATCTGTAAATACACGCTCTCTTCTAATTCTTCCATTTGCAATGTCTTCTAACAAAGTTAAAGCAGCCATGGTAGTTGGAATAATTTGGCCATACTGTGCACCATTATATTGGTACAGAATGATTACAATCAAGTGCACTAAGTTTGTAAACGATATGCAATTAACTCTGCTACATTTGATAAAACCTGCATCATAGATGTGAATCTAAAAAAGAAAAGCAGACCATAGAAACAGTAGCACTGATCTGATGCTAGGTGCCGCCTGTTTGCAAAACCAAGCAGAAAAGTGCATACGCAAGGGGGGACCCTGCTGTACAAATATATGGGGCTTTACACCAAATTTAGTTTTTATACATCTCAAAGTGAGCGTGGAAACAGGCATACGCAACATTTATATATGAGGTCGCTGGTTTTCATGTCTCTAAATGCTAGTCAAATGATGAAGTCAGGTGGGCAGGGAAGAATAAAACAAAATCTGAAGGGGTACATGACCAAAAGACCGGAAAAGCCTCTATTGTTTGTTCCACCTAACATAAATGTTCTTAATGGTTTTTGTAGGCTTTGTCTTAAGGAAATAAATGCATTGGAATTCATGGTAAGTTAGAATGAACTAAACTATCTGGTCACAGACCTCAGAAAGCCAAATGCTTATAATGTTACCCATTATAAATGACAGATGGCTTAGTGCTTGCCTGGTCATTTACTGTAGTAACTGAAGCCCAGGAAAGCAGGTTCAGCTGAAGTCACTAGAAAGATTGAAGATTGCCCACTGATGCCAGAGAGTATCTCTAGCCTCAGAAGTGACCATTTGGGTTCTTTGAGAAAAGCTTAAAATCTCTTTCTATTCTAATGTGTGATGAGTTTGGAGTAAGACTTGGACTTAAAGGAAAGAGCTCAGTAGGTGGATAGAGGAATGGCCTGAGGTGGAGAGAAATTTGGAGAAGGAGACTCCTATATTGTGTAAAGTGGTAGGAAGTGGACCAGCCTGCCAATTCGATAGCTAGGTTACACATCAGTGTAGTTACAGCTATTTTAACTACAGGGTTTATGGTCTAATTACATTTGTTTATTACCTGATATCTCCAATACCCGCCACCTTTCTGCATGTATTCATTCTGATGGAATACATTTTTACTCTTCTTTCTTGGATATGTGGGACTCCTCTTTTGGGTTTACGGACAGATGAACCAACCCCTCATTTACCATCCTAGATTTACATGCAAATGGTTCCTCAAAGTATTCATTTTTAATTCTCCACCAAAATAGCAGACATTGTGTCTGGCATTATAGGTTTTATATTGCAAAGATCTGAAGCCTGTAACTGGGCAGCCAGCAGTCAGCTTCCTGCCTGAACCTACAGTACATGTTGTATTGTGTATTCTGACAAAGCCAAGGTTTCATTTTCCTTTATACATGACTTTCAGTTTCAGAAAAAAAGCAACAGCTTCATGAAAATAAAAAAAAGATGGATATGACAAGATGAGAAACACATTCAATTAAAAAGGAATAACATTCATCCATAAGAGCCTTCTATGAATGTCCACTATACAGATATCAGCAATTCTATTTTCCAAAATCTCAAGTCAAGGTTTATCTTTTGTATGAAATCTGTCAACGGCTACATGACAAACAGAGGGAGTAAGACAGAGTGCCAGATCATTTTTTTTTTCTTTTCTTTCTTTTTTGTTTGTATTTGAATTATATACTAGGTAAGATAGTAAATTTGAACTATGCATCACTGCTTGTAATGTATGGCGGATTTATCATTTAAAATAAAAAGCATAATATTTTACATGAAAAGATTT
Organism: Polypterus senegalus; assembly: GCF_016835505.1. Lineage (NCBI taxonomy): Eukaryota > Metazoa > Chordata > Cladistia > Polypteriformes > Polypteridae > Polypterus > Polypterus senegalus. The sequence goes on from NC_053166.1 coordinate 112,190,672, forward strand.
ACTGTATTTATAAATTAGATAGCATAGCAGCATAGCTTGAAATTGCTAGAGAACAATTTGTCTTACAAGGTATCATTTTATGGTAATGTATTGTTATTTTTGAAGAATTGTTTTTGTAAGAATTGGCTTTCTTATTTATAAACTGATCTAGTCAGAAGATTATTATACAATTTATATAATCATTTTTCAATATGCTATGGTAGGAGAGCACAAGAGTATACGGTTGACAGGCAACAGGATGTGGCTAATGACATGGGTAGCTAGCAGTAGCCAGGCACTCTGTCTGAATATGAGTCCAGCCCACACTATTTGTAATCTACCATCCTTCCACTCGAGAGAACATAAGGGATAGTTGTTTATTTTTATTTATTTATTGTCTTGCTTTCAGATATTCTGTGCCACAATAACCTCTTTAAATAACTATATCATTTATATGTAAGTGGAAAGGGGATATATAAAAAGCCAAGACCAATTAGCATTCAATGCATTCGACATTATGTTGCCACAATTTCTCATTTGTTTAGAATCAGAAAAGTTGTGAAAAAAATTAGTCCACAAAGACTTTTATACAAGTTGTAGCTCCTAGTAAAGAAGGTACAGGCTACAGATTAACCCACAGCACACTGTATCAATAAAGAACTCTAAAACATGTTGTCTTCTTCTCTTTCTCCGTCACTGTGTCCTCCTCTCCTCCCAGCAAGCTTCATCTTACTCCTCCCCAGTCCCAGACAATGGCCAGAGTTGTGGCAGGTAGTTCCTTTTATGTCTTCCCCGGAAGCACTTCCGATGTCCCACAGAGTATGGTTCGCTAGTCCCCACAGCATCCCCTGGCAGCACCTATGAAACCCAAAAGGGCAGAGCCGAAGAGCACCAGTTCCCATATATACTACCTGGAAAAGTTCCTGGGGCATTGGGCCTGGGTTATAGTGCTGTTAATTGGATGTATCAGAAGGATTATGTAAGTTTTTGTGCTTTTATCTTTAGTTATTTTTTTACCATGGAAAATGTTTTTAGTTCACTGGAGCTATTTACTCCTGAACATGCTACATAGAATTGCTATAAGCAAAGCATTCATACCATAGACAAATCTTGTCTTTCCTTGGCTTTTGCTGATGGTCACAGGAAAGCACCATTTTACATGGAACTGTATTCTTTTCAATTGAAATACGTTTTTCAGTAGGAATAATGGAAATTTGGATTATAAATATAATTTAATCCTGTAACACCGCGCAAAAATGGTAGCTTCATTCAGATTGGAATGTAATACTTTGATCTACAGTATAATCTTGTACTATCACAAGGTTTTTGAGGGTTTAGAGCAAAAGCAATATACACTGAATTGTGGTTTACTTTGACTTGCTATACTCACCACTGAAGAACTGCAGTGTCAACCTCCTGTATATTCTGGCTGTGAGGGTCTCCTTTACTGAACTGAGCAAGGATTTAAACTTACCAAGTCATGCAGTCGGTCCTGGCTTGTATTGTCCAGGGCTTGAAGTGACCCTTCACTGTTTCTGCCTTGCGAACTTTAGTGCAGTGGCACATCAGTCTGACCTCCAAGGGGACACCCCATTTCTCTGTAATATTGCATGCATTTCACCACCAATGATCCTTTGTCCCCCACCCTGTTGTCAGAAGTTTATGTACTTTGTAGTTTAAGCATGATCAACATTCCACAGGAGACAACAAAGTCCCTAAGACCGGACTTCTTGTAAAACATTCCTACCAATAAATACAGACAAAAAAAGAAACACATCAGATAATTTTCTTTTTTCTACATGGTCATCAGATTTCAATAGAATCAAAGTGTTTTTGAGATTTTGGGGTGTTTCATTTTTCTATTGTGTGGGTTGGTTTATGCTTAAATATTGATATATAGAAATGTAATTTCTTAGCTAAAGCCTACTGCCCTAGTGGTAGCCTCCTTAATTTCATCTTTTTAACTAGATAGGCAATAGGTTTTTTGTTGATGAGTGAGTCAGTGAGTCTGCCTGCTTTGCATTTTATATGTCCAAATTTGTCATTTATTTATTTTTAATACAAAGGGTTAACATTATTGGCAAGCTGTGTGGCATGGTGGTTAAGGCTTTGAAGTTCAGACTTCAAGCCATGAGTTCAAATCTCACTTCTGACACTGAGTGATCATAAGTATGTATCTGTGCTCCAGTTTCAAAATAAAAGAAATGTAAGCATGATTGAAAATGTACATTGCCTTGGATTAAGATGTGAGTCAAATAATAATATTATTAGGTTACTGGAGGTACTTACTTTTGAACATGATACTGTATATACAATCGCTTTTGAGTAAAACATTACTTCGTTAGGCTTTTGTTGATGATCATTACAAACACAATTGTACACAACACTGCTCTAATCAGTAGGAATAATGTGAAATTTAATTATATATTATAATTATTAGATGTGCAAGATTTTTGTATTTGTTTACACTGCCCACTCAAGTATTTTTTATCATTTGTATGTGGTTCCCCTTTAAAGTCTGCATATGTGAACTTATATGTAAAGAATTTCAGGAAGCGGGGGCATGTGGGGGACATCCCATTTCAAAGTAAGCAAACTTGCATGAAAATACAAACCACTTCAGAGGGCAGGGAGTGGGGATAGGGTTGCTAGCCATCTGTAAATTTACTGACTGTTCGCCAAAACTAAGTAAAATTGCAGCCTGTCTGTAATTTCCCAAATATACTCGACTGCACATTAATAAATTCTATTAAAGACAGCAACACTACAAATCAATCTTCATATAATATGGATGTAGCTTGTCATTTGTCCTTTATGCGCCTGTCAAGTAAATATCAGAACAACCCATACACGGCCAAGATGTAAGTGAGTGTATATACTTACTGCTTACATTATAACAAATCGGTTTATGAAAGTGAAGCAAAACACAATGAACAAAGCTGAAAACGATCGACCACTGAAAGTTCTAGCATTTCCAATAACAGACACGTTGGACTGAAGAGCTAGAGTTTATGCAATGTATATGGGCAGATAAAGAAAACAGCAAAAACGCATATTGTTTGGGGAGTAAAGATACTTTTTCAATTGCCTTATGGCGGTTTTAAGAATGTATGGTGTTACACTAGTAGCATGAACCAAAGTGGTATTGATAAAGCTAGAGAACAAATTAGTGGAGTAGAGCGAGTGTAAAATATTTTGTATAATATTTTGTATATGCTGCATTAAGAGTGTTGGAAAAAAATGTATATGACGGTAAAAAATATATGAATATTATCAGGTAAAAAAAAAAAATTAAGGTTGGCAACCATAAAGGGACCCCTTTCAGACTCCATAGATGAGAGTTGCTTGTGGTAGACCTGTTAAATTTAAACAGATGCTGTTGGTCCCTGCTTGTGTTAGATCCAAGGACACCACTTTTTCTTCTGTTAGCTTTCTTTTTACTCCGGGTGAAGCAACAGCTTCTAGACACCTGCACTCATGCTTTAAAACAGTCTTGCTAAGCAAGTATACCTTGAGCTTTACTAACCTTTCTCCTTTAATGTGACACCTCAATTTCCACAAGTGTGATGCCATCTCATTTCCTGTCAAGGACACCAGCGCTTCTTCCCTCACTATTAGTAAGTGGTACTATTCAGGTGACCTGTCAATCAATTTTTGCTGCACCCTTCATTTGCAGAGTTCAGTCAATGAAGTCAGTACAGTCATTAGTTTATATCAGGTGAAAAAATTGGGTTTGAACATAGTCTATTGCCTTCTGTGATCAAATGAGTAAACTGTACAAATTTTAGCCGAGATTGGTCTAACAATGTGGATTTGCATATCAAAAAAATATATATATATATATTTATATCTACAGCATATGTATTGTGGCAGGCGGCTGGGGTCCATGCCCAGCCAGGATGCCCCTGCACACTATATTCAGGGGGAGCAGCCCTGGACACTGCAATAACTCTCCCTGGACGCTAGATGGCCGCCCCCCTGGGTTGGAGTGGTGCCTCGGTTTCCCACAGGGTTCCATGGGAATTGGAGTTGGGTACAGCCCTGTTGGGTCCCGCCGGCACCGCCAATGGGTGCTGCGCTTGGGACTCCAGAGCCCGTGTGGGCTGCAGATTCATCACACCCACAAGTGCAGCTGGAACTTGGTGATCAAGCACCTGGTGCACTTCCTCGTGAACTATAAGAGGAGCAAGCAAACACCACTCAGTGGCCAGAGTCAGGCGGAAGGAGGACAAGGTTGCCTGGGAGGAGTGGTGGTGCCAGAGAGGAAGGTGAAGTGCTTTAGTGTTTCATTTAGTGCTATTATTTGGGACTGTGTATTGCCTGTGGGACACGGGGAAGATGTGTGCCCACAGGGGAAAGAAAATTAATTGTTTATTATTTTACACGTGTCTCCTGTGTCCAGTCTGTGTCGGGTTGGGTGCTATATAGTGTTTATGTTACAGTATGTATGTATGTACTGTATGTACATATATACACATAGAGACAGAGCTTTACATATATTGTATTTATATTTATTGTCACTTCTGGGTTGCTGAGTTGTACAAAAGGCAGGAGAGGAATGAACAAACAGAATTTTTATTTTGGCACTTGCAGGAACAATACTTAACCTTTATTTATCAATAATACCTTAATTCAAATACACAACAAAGGGGACAGCTCTCCATTACAGTAACTCCAATTTTTGAATTTCAAAGAACTCCTAGATGTCTTCCTTGAGTGGGCTTGACAGTAGAGAGGAAGGCACAGCAGAGATTGGGACCGGGTCAAAAGCAGTCTGTACAGGACAAGAGAGAACAGGACAACAGGTGAGTGAACTGGCTTTAAAGACTTGTGACATGCAATGAATGTTTTACATCATTTGGCCACTATTTTACCAACAACTGACAATCTGAGGCTGTGCTTCTTTTGCATTAGAATGCTGCATAAAAGTGTATTTTCCCTGTGTCTGAAGCTGTGCATCACGGACATATATATACAGTATATATATATATTTACTTTCCTGGAGTGCAATGGTGCCCCAGATTCCCGCAGGGCACTTTGGGACATGGAGTTTGGACACAAACACAGTCCTGCTGGGTGCTGTGGGTGCTGCCAGGAGGAGCTGTCAAAGTGCCTGGGGACATATTCTTGTAATCCGGAAGTATGAGGTATTCACGAGGACAGAAGCCCTGAAGTACTTCTGGGCTGAAGAAAATCCATCCATCCATCCATTATCCAACCCGCTATATCCTCACTATAGGGTCACGGGGTCTGCTGGAGCCAATCCCAGCCAACACAGGGTGCAAGGCAGGAAACAAACCCTGGGCAGGGTGCCAGCCCACCGCAGTGAAGAAAATCCCCATTTAAAGGATTGATGGGAACCCAGCAGAAGAGCCGGAGTTGGAAGGGAGTGTGACAGAGCTTGCTGGGAGGTAGAGGAGAGTATTGTGTTTAATTATTGTAAGTTTATTGGTGTTTAATGTGGCTGGAGTGCTTTGGAGGCAGTATCTCAAAGAAAAGAAAAGAAGAAATTAAATTACTTTTACTTTTGTGCTTTTAACCTGTGTCTAGTGTGTTTGTCTGTTGGGGAAAAGGTGAGCAATAGTGCCAACAAGAATTCACTCATTTACAATATACATATACAATATTTACAATATACATATATATGTGTGTGTGTATATATATATATATATATATATATATATATATATATATATATATATAGTGGCGGTCGGCTGGGGCTGTGCCCAGCCAGGATGCCTGGAAGGACCGGGAGAGGGACTATGTCTCCCGCGGACCACGAGAGGGCAGCAACCCTGGTTTGTATGGGGGCCACAGGAACTGAACCTAGAAGCTCAACCCTGTAAGGGCCTGTGGCCACTGCCACGGGGCATCTGGACGATTGCGGAGCCCTGGATGTCAGCACTTCTGCCACACCCGGTAAGTGCTGAAAAAAGGATTACCAGGGACATCTGGAGTGCTTCCAGATGCTCATGCAGCACTTCCACTACACCAGAAGTGCCACAGGAAGTTCGCCAGAAGGCACCTGGAGCACATCCGGGTTGATATAAAAGGGACTGGCTTCCACCAGTCATTAGCCGGAAGAGGACAAAGCTCGGAAAGGAGGAACGGAGGCGGTGGAAGAAAAGGAGATTCGTTGGAAGGCCCAGACTTAAGGGTGATTGGTGTAGGAGCACTGTGTGTTGTGCCAGACTGTTTTGTGGACTTAATGTAAATAAACTTGTGTCTGTTGGACTTATCGGTGTGTCTGCCTGTCTGTGTCTGGGCTGAACTTCCACTATATATAGCAGCAATTACAGCCTCAAGTCCTTTGAAATACGATGCCACAAGCTTGGCACACATATCCTTTTTGCAGCACCTCTCAAGCTCCATCAGGCTGGATGGGAAGCGTCGGTGCACAGCCATTTTAAGATTTTCCAGAGTTGCTCAATCGGATTCAAGTCTGGGCTCTGGCTGGGCCACTCAAGGACATTCACAGAGTTTTCCTGAAGCCACTCCTTTGATATCTTGGCTGTGTGCTTAGGGTCGTTGTCCTGCTGAAAGTTGAACCGTCACCCCAATCTGAGTTCAAGAGTGCTCTGGAGCAGGTTTTCATCCAGGATGTCTCTGTACATTGCTGCAGTCATCTTTCCCTTTATCCTGACTAGTCTCCCAGTTCCTGCCACTCAAAAACATCCCTACAGCATGATGCTGCCACTACCATGCCTCCCTGTAGGGATAGTATTGGCCTGGCGATGAGCGGTGCCTGGTTTCCTCCAAACGTGACGTCTGGCATTCACACCAAAGAGTTCAATCTTTGTCTCATCAGACCAGAGAATTTTGTTTCTCATGGTCTGAGAGTCCTTCAGGTGCCTTTTGGCAAACTCCTGGCCGGCTGCCATGTGCCTTTTACTAAGGAGTGGCTTCCATCTGGCCACTCTACCATACAGGCCTGATTGGTGGATTGCTGCAGAGATGGTTGTCCTTCTGGAAGGTTCTCCTCTCTCCACAGAGGACCTCTGGGGCTCTGACAGAGTGACCATCAGGTTCTTGGTCACCTCCCTGACTAAGGCCCTTCTCCTCCGATCGCTCAGTTTAGATGGCCGTCCAGCTCTAGGAAGAGTCCTGGTGGTTTTGAACTTCTTGCACTTATGGATGATGGAGGCCACTGTGCTCATTGGGACCTTCAAAGCAGCAGAAATTTTTCTGTAACCTTCCCCAGATTTGTGCCTCGAGACAATTCCTTTGACTTCATGCTTGGTTTGCGCTCTAACATGAACTGTCAACTGTGGGACCTTATATAGACAGGTGTGTGCCATTCCAAATCATGACCAATCAACTGAATTTACCACAGTTGGACTCCAATTAAGCTGCAGAGACATCTCAAGGATGATCAGGAGAAACAGGATGCACCTGAGCTCAGTTTTGAGCTTCATTGCAAAGGCTGTGAATACTTATGTACATGTGATTTCTCAGTTTTTTTATTTTTAATAAATTTGCAAAAATCTCAAGTAAACTTTTTTCACGTTGTCATTATGGGGTGTTGTGTGTAGAATTCTGAGGAAAAAAAAGAATTTAATCCATTTTGGAATAAGGCTGTATCATAACAAAATGTGGAAAAAGTGATGCACTGTGAATACTTTCCGGATGCACCGTATATATATATATATATATATATATATATATATATATATATATATATATATATATATACGTTAATCCCTTGTTTATCATGGGAGATAACTGAATTTCCGCAAAGTAGGGACACCATATTTATTTAATAATTTAACGTGTATTTGGACATTTTTAAACCCTCCCTGTACTGTTTACAACCCACCCTTTACTCTATTAATAACAGGAACAACTGTTAAGCAATATGAAATCGGTAGATAAGTTTACAGTCACTGTACAGCAAAGTACATGTACCTATATATGACGTGATGATGGTGATGAATATGCTGTGCAGTAAAAATGATGACGATGAAGGTGATGATGACTTTTACTGCGCAGCCGATGACTGTATCGCTCAGCGAGAAAGCTTGAAGCGAAATGGCCGCGACAGAGAGACAAGGGGAGGTGCTGTGGGATCTGGGCATCAGTCAAAGCACCAATCACGGCCCGATTAGAAAGTGGGAAGCTTTGATTTGTCGTCTCCCTCCAATGTACCAATCACAGCGTGTTACAACGCACTTAGTCACCAAACTTGTTTTGTTGTTCTTAGACTAGGAAATAATACTACTATATTTAAAAACCCGCGAAGTCGTGAATCCGCGAAAAGTGAACCGCGAAGTAGCGAGGGAATACTGTATATAAATATAAATATATATATATATACAGTATATATACATATGTATACAGGCATATATAGTATATAAATGCTAGATCAGCAATTCATTTGGACTGCAGCATAGGCAAAATCCAATTGCTTTTTAAGACAACAACAACAATATTTATTTATATAGCACATTTTCATACAAATAATTTACCTCAAAGTGCTTTACATGATGAAGAAAAGAGAAATAAAAGACAAAGTAAGAACTCAAATAAAACAACACAAATTAACATAGAATAAGAGTGTGGTCCGATGGCCAGGGATGACAGAAAAAAACAAAAAAACTCCAGACAGCTGGAGAGAAAAAATAAAATCTGCAGGGGTTTCAGACCATGAGACCGCCCAGCCCCCTCTGGGCATTCTACCTAACATAAATCAAACAGTCCTCTTTGTATTTAGGGTTTTCATGAAAGGACTCAATGATGATGGTCATGTAGACTTCTGACTTTTAATACATCAATGTAGGAACATCATGATGCTTTGATTAGGTGGTGGCGGCGCAGGTCGCCACCACAGAAAACCGGGAAAAGAAACAGAAGAGAGAGTAGGGGTTAGTATGGATTTTAGAGCCACCATGAATAGTTATTATAATGAATTGAATATAAAGAGTATCAGGATTAAATTAAAATGAAGTTATGAGAAGGTTAAAGGTATGTTAAAGTAATGAGTTTTTAGCAGTGTTTTAAAGTGCTCCACTGTATCAGCCTGGCGAATTCCTATTGGCAGGCTATTCCAGATTTTAGGTGCATAACAGCAGAAGGCCGCCTCACCACTTCTTTTAAGTTTAGCTCTTGGAATTCTAAGCAGACACTCATTTGAAGTATAGGGTGTCCGACATTCCGATATATATGATGGAGCGAGATTATTTAAGGCTTTGTAAACCATAAGTTGTATTTTAAAGTCAATTCTGAATAACACAGGTAACCAGTGTAGTGACATCAAAACTGGAGAAATGTGCTCGGATTTTCTTTTCCTAGTTAGGATTCTAGCAGCTGCATTCTGCTCTAGTTACAAACGATTTATGTCTATTTTAGGTAGTCCTGAGAGGAGTGCGTTACAGTAATCTGATGACTGAAAACAAAAGTGTGAACTAATTTCTCAGCATCTTTCAATGATATAAGAGGTCTAACTTTTGCTATGTTTCTTAAGTGAAAAAATGCTGTCCTAGTGGTCTGATTAATATGCAATTTAAAATTCAGATTACAGTCAACAGTTACCCCTAAGTCCTTTACCTCCGTCTTGACTTTTAATCCTAATGCATCAAGTTTATTTCTAATAACCTCATTGTATCCATTATTGCCAATCACTAAAATTTCTGTTTTTTCTTTATTTAGCTTGAGAAAATTACTATTCATCCAATTAGAAACACAAGTAAGACACTGAGCTAGTGAAATAACAGCATATGGGTAATCAGGTGCAATTGATAAATACAGCAGTGTGTCATCAGCATAGCTGTGGTAACTCATGTTATGCCCCAAGATAATCTGACCTAACGGAAGCATATAGATCGAAAAGAGCAGCGGATCCAGGATAGAGCCTTGTGGAACACCATATAGGATATCATGTGTCTTTGAAGTATAATTACCACAACTAACAAAGAATTTTCTACCTGCCAGGTAAGATTCAAACCAATTTAAGACACTGCCAGTGAGGCCCACCCACTGACTAAGGCGATTTCTAAGAATGTTGTGATTAATGGTGTCAAATGCGGCACTCAGATCTAAGAGGATGAGAACAGATAAATGGCCTCTGTCTCCATTTACCCACAAGTCATTTACTACTTTAACAAGTGCAGTTTCTGTGCTGTGATTTGTTCAAAAACCTGACTGAAATTTATCAAAAATAGCATGTTTATTGAGGTGGTTATTTAACTGCATAATGACTGCCTACTCTCGAATTTTACTTAAGAAAAGTCCTTTAGAAATGCGTCTAAAATTTTCAAAAGCACAAGGGTCAAGATTATTTTTCTTGAGTAGGGTTTTAACTACAGCAGTCTGAAGACAGTCTGGGAAGACCCCCGTATCTAATGACGAGTTTACTATGTCAAGAATATTATCAATTAGCACGCCCAATACTTCTTTGAAAAAACTTGTTTGTATTGGACCAAGGACATAAGTGGAAGGTCTCAGTTGAGAAATTATTCTATATAAATCAGGTAAATCTATCCTGGTGAAAGAATTTCATTTGTTTATAATGGAGTACTGGGGCTTAAGAGGATCCACAGTGTTGGGGAGATGCTGTATACTATATTGTTTCTAATATCATTAATTTTTTGATTGAAAAATACAGCAATAGCCTCACAGGTTTCACTGGAAGTATTTTGGAGACATTCCTTTGTGTTACCTGGGTTTAGCAGACGATCAAACGTAGAGAATGAGATTCTGGGATTACTAGCATTGCTATTTATAATCTTTGAGAAATAGCAGCGCCTCTCAAGATGGACTGTGTTATTGTATCCTGTTATTTTAACCTTCAATATTTCATAGTGGATAGTTAGTTTAGTTTTCCTCTATTTACGCTCAGCTCTACGGCATGTTCATGGCAAGACCACACTAACCTGCAACCTACTGACAAAAAAATATCAGCAGATGGATCAAAGTCAAAAATACTGAACTAAAGTTATTTACTAGGAGTCAAAACTAATGCCAAAACAAGAATGCTAACCAAAATCAAGGTCAAAGTGGAATCATTAATCACTAAATAACTCTGCAACTCTCATTAAAAATATTCATAATCTTGGTGTGAGTACACAATGAAATAGAATACTGTACAACTTTTTCTTGTAAATATAGAACTGGCACACATATAAATAAAGATTTATGAAAACACAAAGAGCACTGATTTAACATAAATGAAGACAATCAGTATCTGTTCATGAATTAATTGTGGATCTATGACCAGTTGACAACGGACCGTCATGCTGCATCATCACCGACAACCATATGTTTCATGGAAATACAAACCTAACATAGCAACGTCCATGGCAAAAACAAAATAGCATGGTGTCAGAATGAAAATATAAAGAAAATAATTATTTAAACCTCCTGAGCCATGACTCCTTTCCTCTTGACACACCTGTTCAGATTCCAGCAGAGTTCCTTTCTTAGCTTAAGCTTGAAGACAACAGTCTCTAAAAAGCCCTAGCCTACTTTTTAACCTTTACCAAGATCAGCTGACGAGACATTACTGTGCAGAGCTCTTGGTTTTATGCATTTATTTACTTTCCTGGGTAGCACTCTTGTTGGTAGACGTCCGGTCTTCCCCAAACCTTGCCTGGGGCATCTACAGTTTTTTATGTAGAACCCCACAGTTTTTCCAAAGTTCAGTACTCATGTCTGTCAGTGTCAACTGTGACTATATATGTATCCATTTTAAAACTATGTGTACATGATTGTATAGCACACTCACATACACATAATATACTGGACTAGAAAAATCTAAAGTGGAATAAATAAGTCCTGGAAAAATATACTTTATAAATACATACACTTACCATGTGTACTGTCTTTAAGTGAAAAACTGCAAAGTGAACCAATGATTGTAAGAAAATTTGTGCCTCAGTAAATTGTCTTTGAAACCAGAAAATTCATTGCAGGGACTACGTGTAGAATCTGAATTGATGTTGTGATGTAAATGACAGGTTTTTGTATGAGAACAATGAGTACATCCAAGTAAGATGAATTTAACACCATGATCAAGACAAATACCCTTTGTCCTTATGGATTTTTGTTGCTTGCCAAAGATGTAAGAGAAAATATGTATGCACAACAAGTAAAACCCACTAATAAATTATATTTTCAGTCTACACAGACTAATTAGCTCAGTACCCTAGCTTAAAAAAGAAATGACAAGAAAAGAACTCGTGAGGATTTAGAAATCACCTGCACCTGCAGGCACCATCACTCAGCAGTGTTATGCAGAAAACAATTAAATACTACGTTAGAAAGAGTCTAAAAATTATCTTGTAAATCATTATAACAGTGTGGCATGGAGAGGAAACATGTTAATAAAACTGCTTATTGAATATTCATCAGTTTAGAGCTACATCCATAATCACATTCAAGAAAATATGACTAGAAAATAGGAACATTTGGTCTTTTTCTATAGTTCTTTAGATTATAAATGCTATTAGCCATATGGTAGAGTTTATTCTATTAAGTAGAGGTATTTTATAAACAGAATTTTGTATGAACCTAGATAAACCATTATGTGCTCCAGAAATTGTCAGCTTACTTAGGAATAATAACAAGAATTTAATGTTTGAAGTACAAGTATTATATAGGAATATCACATTTTTTGTAAAGGTTTAACTTTACTTAAATACAGTAGCTGTGTGCTCATTTAGGTCAATAACTTGTCCTACAGCAGGATATGACTCTGTAGCAGGAGCCTGGGATTAGTTTTACTGTGTGTCCTGGAGTATACAGTCATCACTTTTTGAAACTGCAGACTACCTGTATTATATGTTTTTTTGTTTTTTAATTTTGCTCAGATAAACTATTATGAATTACAAAGGGCAGATCTAATTTACAACAAAATTTATAGGACCCTTGAAAACATCTTATCCAAGTACATATGCATTCTTTCTTCCTTTGGATCAATAATTTGACTATCTGTATTCTTGTACCAAAAGTACAATAATAATAAATACATGCATTTGTTATTTTATCCAGTAATGGTGCTTTTAGTTTAAAATGGGTAGACAGTTTACAACTTAATAAAAGAACATTAAGAGGGCAATAGATTTCTTGGAAAAGTACAAGGATAAAATTTTTTGGCAAAAGCCATCTATCACCAGGATAGCTAGCCAGTCATAATTATATAATGACACATGGTCTTGAATCCCATGCACAATTTTAAAATAAATAACAGTCCATTAGAGGGACAAGTGAACACGGGCAGGAGGAAGCAAAGTCACAGAGAGAGACACATTGAAAAGAAAGAGATATAGGCCATTTCATCCTGATGTTAGAGAATGTAATTCATGCATCACGATGATCACTGAATCAAAAATCGTGAGTGGTTTCCTGTAGACTTTCTCGTGTTCTTGGATATGGGGATGGATATTTGAAGAGTAAATCACAAGCTAATTATTATATTTTTATGTTATGTACATTAAAGAACTATCAACAACAACTCAAATCAGGTGAATAATACTGTATATTGAACAATTATTATAAAAGTAAAGTTGAATAAATCGCACTCTGCATTTGCACGAATAAAAAAAAAAATCAACTACAGTGTGTTCAGGTAAAATACCAGTTCCGGCTAGCGGAAATAGCTCAAAAGTGTGCTATCTATGTGTGCGTGTGTGTATGTATGTGTGTTAATCTTAAGGTGCGAGAGTAGACCGATTTAGTAAGGAACTAACCCCTTTAATAATACACTGTAGAAGCAGGAAATAGAGAAAACTTTCTGATCATCGTGGTTTGTCAGATAGCTCAAATGATAAAGTTTGACATGCAGGATCAGTTAGCTAAAACAGGTGTTATTTTGTTCAAGTTACTGTGTTCAAATTGATGAAATGAAAAACTGTATGATGCATTCAAATTTTCGGTCGTGTATGTAGTTAGTTATTATCTAGTCAGAAAACAGCTTCCTAATAATTTTTTTTAGGATGATGGATTTGCATGTCTAACTAAATGCCTGAATTTTACTACCATGGTAGTAATTAACCATTTTTTGTAATATCTGCATTGTAACTTACTAAGATTGTAAAAGTTTAAGAATATTGTAGAGGCAAATCTTTGCAATTTGATAAGAAAATGCAAGTGACATAAAGTGTATGTTATCAAAGAATGTAAATGGTGTTGTGAAGTTGAAGTTATGAGTGAATGGTGTGTTATGGCTGCTTGCATTTCTAAAAGAGTGTTTTGTGAAATCTATGGACTTGTATTGCTGTCATTTAATTGAAAAGCATTAGTAAAAAATATTGCACTGAAAGATCAATGGCCGTGTCGTGGAATGAACATAAGAGGATCAGCAGATAAATACACTATTTATCAGGCAAAATAAAACATATAAAAACATGTGAAGAGCAGCAGAAGCCAAATGTGTACTCTGATGAAAGAAGTTCCCACAAAACATTTTAGGCCATATACTGTACATGATAAGAAGACTATTCTAACCTTTAATGCAAGTACAGTAAGTATAACTAAGGTAAAAATCAGTCTTGTCTGGCAAACAAGTATTGAAAACAAGTACAAACTGACTTTGCAGATGGATAGAAAGCAGAAACTATTAAGAATTCTAAACTAGAAACCTAGAACACAATGCAATGTTCTAATGCTTCTCCCCTGAGATTACTGCCAGGCCTCTAGTTACTTTTATTGTGAAACATATACTTTATAAGATACATAAAATAATACATTACTCCTCAGTCAAGAAGTGTAGTAAGAAGTGGAAAAAACATGGGAGAAAAGGCTTAACCTGTTCATATGAGCAATGACAGCAATGCCTGCTAGGTTGTGCGTCCTAAGGAAAAGAGTTGTAGAGGTTAAGTTTAAAGGAAAGTGATAGCAATGTAATGTACACATTTTAGTCCACAGATGCACAAAAATGTGTATAGAATCTGGTGTTTTGAATGATGCACTTAGAAAATTTATACCCAAAGAATTTATGCTCCAATGGAATGGTTTGAGCAAAAAACTGCCAAGCTTAAGGACGTTTTTAGTCAAAAATAGAAAAAAAAAAGATTGAATAAGAATAAAATAGCATCAGAATGACAATTCTATAAAACAGCATACTGAATTTCAGCTTACTGATAGTTCTTAAGTAGTTTCATCGTTTCATCCATCCAACCATTTTCTAACCCGCTGAATCCGAATACAGGGTCACGGGGGTCTGCCGGAGCCAAACCCAGCCAACACAGGGCACAAGGCAGGAACCAATCCTGGGCAGGGTGCCAACCCACCTCATCATTTCATTACACACATATTACATGACTCCCTCACATGACGTTACCTACATAATAGCTGTGATTTTAGCAGTAACTTTCCGCAGGCCATTATCAGCATAGAGTGTCATTTACTACTAACAAAATGTGCCAAGTTCTCTTTGGATTGAGCAATTAGTTTAGAATGCTTAGAATGCCCACATGACTACTCACATCTTGACACACAGATACATACACACTTGGACAGACGTCATCCCAAAAGTGGTTAAGTTATGTTTAGGGAAGACTAATATACCGGTATGTAAATCCACTGAAGGTGTTTTAGGTGGAATTAGGTTTACAAAATAGATTAATTAAGTTGAGAATGTATATATGAAACAGATTGTGATTATGAGCAAAAGAATTTTAGGAGTGAATTAGTATGTGGAATTAGATGTGCTGGGACTTAAAATTTTTATTCAAGATATACCACCTACAAGAAGGGAAACACTTTTTGTTGGCAGTTCCAAGCATTATCCCTCTGGTATTTCAGCCAAAGTGACTCTCTGATTATTACATATTCTGCAGGATTTAGACAGAGTGGAGCATGGGTGAAACAACAATTTTACTGAAGTCTTTGCTAAATAGTAGTTGATTATTACATTTCCACAATTTTTACAAATATGTTAAAATTTGAGATAAACAAACTAAGCCATCTAATTTTTATAAGAGAGCTTCAGCACAGTTGCACCACTTGGATGATCCTGGTGAAATGGGAAGTGACATGATCATCTATCAGCTTTTAAAGAATTATTATGGTCAAGTGCACCAGTGTTAATAATAAAAATGGTGAGACTGGCATCGTAAAACTAGCTATTATACCCCAGCTTGAGCTTAGTTATGTAACACTAACTACAAAGTATGATTAGACGGTGAGAGCTGCACTGAAGGTTAAGTTTGAGCACAGATATTCTGTACATACATTGTAAAAGTAAATAAGGAATGACAGAGCATGTTCACATATTTGTTTTGGCAATAAGATTATAGTAAGCAGAGAAACATCTAATGTGTTGTATTGTAGACTGTATGTTATCACAACTCTTAATCCAACCAGTTATAAATCTGAAAGTCTCACACTAGATACCTTTATAAAAACTTTACAATGAAGCCTGAAACAGAACAGCCTAAAGTTAGACTCTCCTTATTTATTACTTAAGAAAAAAGTCCACAGATCTCAAGACTCAAGTTATCTATCAATATGTTGTAATAAGAATAAGTCGGAGACATCATAAAGATTTGGGGCAGCCACCTGTATAATTGAATCGGCTGCAAAAGTATTTTTAAATAGCACAATGTGCTTAGTTCAGAGTCCAGATCAGAACTGCCTGTACTGAGGCAAGATGGCAGTTTTAAAGGGCTGAAAGGGAAATGACGTCATCTATGCCGGAACTGGGAGTGGTGTCCTTGTGCCCGGAAGTGACGTCATCCTTGGGGCCGCAACAGGCGGGATTTCCTGGAAAAGGTCTGCAAGGGACTGAGAGAGATAGTCAGTACACTCCGCCACCCTCTGGCCTGGCATAGAACTACAAATGTTTAGGCCCTTCAGCTGATTCCCATGTGCACGTGTGTGACAAGGCCCCCCCCTTAGCCCAGACCCACCAGGTCGGGTGGACCTGTCCGAGAGGTTGTGGACTCGAGAGAGGGCATCAGCATTGGCATGGAGAGTAACCTTATGATGAACGAGCGAAAACTTGTATGGTTGGAGGTCAAGAAACCACCTAGTGACCCGCGGATTAGACTCCCTGTGAAGGGCCATCCACTGGAGAGGTGCATGGTCCGTCACCAGAGTTCGCGGCCCAAGAGGTAGTACCTCAACTGTGTAATTTCCCATTTTATCGCAAGAGCCTCCCGTTCAACTGCCGCATACCTGGTTTCCCGATCCAGCAGTTTCCGGCTCAGGTACATGACGGGGTGTTCACGGCCCCCAAGCGTCCGTCTGGAGTATGAAAGGAAGTGAAAAGTTGGGTGCTTTCTACACGGGTGCTGACGTAAGGGCCTGTTTTAGGTCACAAAATGCAGCAGCAGTCTTGTCAGTCCATACAACGTGGTTTGGAGCCCTTTTCTTTGTTAAGTCATTCAAGGGTGCTGCTCTCTCAGAGAACCGGGGTACAAACCGGCGGTAGTACCTGGCCAAACCGAGGAAAGCCTGCATTTGCTGCTTGGTAATCGGACGGGGCCAGTTTAATATGGCATTAACTTTGGAACACTGTGGCTTCACAGCCTCCCCGACCCACCAGATAGTCCAAATACTTAGCCTCTTTTAACCCAAAGAAACACTTCTTAGGATTAATTTGAAGCCCGGCATCACCCAGCGTCCGCAATACCGTTTCCACCTGCCACACGTGGTCCTTCCATGTGCTGGAATAGATGACAACATCATCCAAATAGGCAGCACTGAATGTGTTATGAGGACGGAGCACTTTATCCACCAGACGCTGGAAGGTTGCTGGCGCCCCATGTAATCCGAATGGGAGGACCCGGTTCTGCCAGTGCCCACTGGGAGTGCTAAACGCGGTCTTCTCCTTCGCGGAGTCCGTTAAAGGAACCTGCCAGTACCCCTTCGTCATGTCAAGTGTGGTCAAATATTCTGCCTGTCCCAGCCTCTCGAGGAGGTCGTCCACGTGAGGCATCGGATAGGCTTCAAACTGGGAGACTTGATTCAGCCGACGGAAGTCGTTGCAAAACCTCCAACTCCCGTCGGGCTCACTGACCAAGACAATTGGACTGGACCAGAGACTATAACTTTCCTCTATCACATCTAGATCCAGCATGCGCTTGATCTCAAGCGCCACCTCTGCCTTCTTTGCTTCGGAAAGCCGATATGGGCGTTCTCGCATGAAAACCCCAGGTTCTGTCACTATGTCATGCGCAATCAGAGAGGTCCGTCCAGGCTGCTCACTCACTACCTCCGGAACTGACAAGATCGCTAATTCTAGCTCACGTCACTGTTTAGCATTCAAGTCGGGTACGAAGTTAAGGCGGTCAGTCTGAGCAAAGAAAGAGCGTGGCTGAGCAGAGGAGGGATCGGGATCCCTCTCCTTCCACGGCTTCAGCAAGTTGACATGATACACCCGCTCGCTTGGCCGATGATTGGGTTGTTTCACCAAATAATCGCCCTTTCCTCTCCTTAACTTCATATGGGCCTTGCCAGTGGGCAAGCAACTTAGAATGCGAGGTAGGAACCAACACCATGACGCGATCCCCAGGTTGGAACTCCCGGAGAGTCGTGCCACGGTCATAATAGTGGGCCTGTGCTGCTTGCACCTCTTCAATATGACTTTTTAACAAAGGTCGAATTTTTCTGAATCGATCGCGTAACTGCGTGACATACTCCAATATATTGCTAGAGGGGAGAGCCTCTCCTTCTCATCCCTCTTTTAAGACATCCAATAGCCCTCAGGGTTGTCGGCCATATAACAATCCCAAGGGTAGAACCCTGTAGAGGCTTGTGGAACTTCCCGATAAGCAAAGAGCACGAGGGGAAGGAGCTGATCCCATTTCCTCCCGTCCCCGCTGACCACCTTGCGTAGTATCTGCTTGAGAGTTTGGTTAAACCTCTCGACAAGACCGTCAGTTTGAGGATGATATACTGCGGTCTTTAGGTGCTTTATTTTAAGTAACTTGGCTGTTTTCTTGAATGTCGCCGAGGTAAAGGGCGGCCCTTCATCCGTAAGGACTTCATTAGGGATCCCTACACGCGCAAAGACTCCCACTAATTCCCGTGAGATCGCTTTACTTGTAGCAGAGCGCAACAGAACTGCCTCTGGATATCGGGTAGCATAATCCACGAGAACTAATATATATTTGTGTCCTCGGGCTAAGGGCTCCAGAGGTCCTACTATATCGACCCCAATACACTCAAAGGGAACATCAATCAAGGGAAGGGGAACGAGAGGAGCACGGTCCCTCCTAGGATTTTTCCGTAACTGACATTCTGGACAAGATATGCAAAAATGAAGAACCTCCTCGTTAATTCCCGGCCAATAAATTCGGAGCTTAATTTGCTCTGTCTTTTCGATGCCTAAATGGCTTCCCATGAGATGGGCGTGTGCCATCTCGCAAACCTGCCACTGGTAGGTTCGTGGGATTAGCAACAACTTCTGCACCCCGCCCTCATGCTCTGCTATTCGATATAACAGATCATTGTCTAATACAAAGTGGGGCCCGCGTGGCATGGGCTGATGAGTGCGTTGGCCATTGACAAGCACGACTGCATTTTTTGCAAACTTCAGGGAGTCATCATTCCATTGTTCTCTCCTGAAAGATGCCAGTGTTTGGTTGAATTGGAAGTGCATGTCGGAGAGAGGGTCCGTTCTGACCTCAAGGGGCGGGGAGTCCTCCTGACTCGTCGAGGCCCGGGTTGATGACGTATCTAAGTGCGACGGCCCAGGAGCCTCCCCATCCTCCTCGCAGTCTTCCGTACCCGTCTCCACCGGCTGTTTACACGCCGTGGAATCAGCTTGAGTCGGGTTATCCCCTTCCATTACTAGGCCTACAGGAACAAGGGGAGCAGTTATCCGCACTCCGCATTTACTGTGAGAACAGTCTCGCCCTAGGATCACAGGAGAAGGTGGGTGTGGGTGGACCGCCACGGGGAACTTTTTTACTAAGCCTTCATAACTTATAACACAGAGGGCAGTTTTGTATGTCCGTGTTTCCCCGTGTATGCAGCGTATACTGTTTTTTTTTCTCGTCCACTGTCGCGGTAGTACGTAACGGCAATCAACAATGGAGATGTTGCTGCCGGAGTCTTGAAGGGCTGTAACTCGAAATCCATTCATCACTGCTCCCGTATGACCTGTCACCAGGGGGTTCGTAAGTGCACATAACCGTCCTCTCCCCTTCTACCCGCGCTCCAGTGCGAGCAGCCCACCCCGTGCCCCGGGGACATCTGAGCAGGCTTCAGTTTATGTGGAAGGGATTTATAAGGTGGAACGTAATCCCTACGGAGTCGACTAGAAGACCGTTCTGCTCTCACAGATTGTGAGGCTGGCTTAGCTGTTCTTAATTGAGTTATTAACTCGTCTATGGAATTAAAGTCTCTCCAGACCGGCTGGGTAAAAGTAGTGGGAAGACCATTAATTAAGATGAAGCAGGCCACCTGCTGCACAGTTTGCAGGGTAGTTAATTCGAATGGCTTCAGCCATAAACCTACTGTTTCCCAGAGAGCATAAACTTGCTCCCGGTTTCATCTCTCCGGATCATATTCCCAGCTTTGTAGGTGCTTTACCTGCTGGTCTGGTGTGAGCCCGAATGTCTCTGGAACCGTGGTCCCAACGGACGGCTCAGTCCTCTCCTCTGAGAGAACATAGTAAGCCTTTTCGTTTTCCCCGCAGGAACCAGTCCACGTCGGTGGGTCTCCTCCACATACTTTTTGTGTAGGACTAGGGGCTCGTTTTCTCTTGTTGGAAGCGAAGCCTGCACCGTGTCGCTCCGGACCGCTGAGCACGACTCCCACCCGGAAACACCAGTAAATCCATGGTTCCTTCCCGGTTTCTTCGGGGAAGGTCTTATCCTGCCGGCTACACCACTGTAATAAGAATGAGTCAGAGACATCATAAAGATTTGGGGCAGCCACCCGTATAATTGAATCGGCTGCAAAAGTAGTTTTAAATAGCACAATGTGCTTAGTTCAGAGTCCAGAACAGAACTGCCTGTACTAAGGCAAGATGGCAGTTTTAAAGGACTGGAAGGGAAATGACGTCATCTATGCCGGAACTGGGAGTGGTGTCCTTGTGCCCGGAAGTGACATCATCCTTGGGGCCGGTAACAGGCGCGATTTCCCGGAAAAGGTCTGCAAAGGACCGAGAGAGATAGTCAGTACACTCCGCCACCCTCTGGCCTGGCATAGAACTACTAGTGTTTAGGCCCTTCAGCTAATTCCCATGCGCACATGTGTGACAATGTATATTCAAGATGAAGTTTTCATTGCAGCAACTATTGCTAAAATTTGATTGTTTTAATATATTATTCAGTGAATTAAATCAGAAGGCAAAGAGTAAAAGTTTAAACTGGAAAAGAAAGTTCTTTATAAGATAACACTGAAAATTACCCTAACAGGTGGAGATAAAAGAATAGCTTCTGCAGGAATTGATCAATCTAAATAATATAAAGGGCACACTGAGAGGTAGTACCAGATTGAGTAGGTTGGTAATGCCAGAAAAAGAGTCAAAACATTATGTTGTTTTAGCAAAATGATTTCATATTATATGGCTGATTTTGAGATCTGTGCCTTCATTTATCCAGCATCTCAGAATCATTCCACGGAATTGCACTAAAAATCTTAATAGGATAGGAATTTGTACTAACCCCACAGTTTAAGATGTGTCCTACATCCACTCCCAGTGAGGAGCAGATATTCACATTTGAAAATGAATGATGTCATGATTTTATGGCACTCTGAACTATTTCAAAATAAATAAATTGCACTCATAAAGGTTGTAGTTTCCTTGGAAATCATGATAAAGCTTTGTATTTTTATCTGATACTTACAATAAGGCTTTACCACAAAGAAGATAATAATAATAATAATAATAATAATAATAATAATAATAATAATAATAATCAAGTGAATGTAATTACATTAAAATAAAGAGTTATGCTACTTTCATGAAGTACTCTAAGGTTACTATATGTGTTGAACTGGGTCACTCTGCAAAAACATCAAGAATAAAACTGTGAAAAGCACTGAGATGGAAAGACTGAGAATCACACTGAATGAGAGTTAAGCCCAATAATGAGAGTGTTTATTTAGCAATAAATGATTCACAGCCATGTGAAAGATGGTCTGTGTGTGTGACTGTGTGGGTGTGCATGAGTGTATTTTGCTCCTTGGTTAATTGAGGAGCTGGCTGACTGAGCTGTATACATACACAAAGGTGGGCGGATCAGTCTGGCGCCTCAATGATATTGCAGAGGGTGCATCTCATTGCACCTGTGCCCAGTTACACAGCAGAGTATATAAATGCCTGCAGGGGCAGAGGGGGGGAAGGAAACAGATTGGCAGAAAGAGAGAGAAAGAGTTTGAAAAGAAATGACAGAAGAGAAAGGGAGGAGCATGAGAGAACTGCTGCGTGAGTTACAAAGAGAGAGAAAAAGCAGTCAGAAGGGAGGCAAGCCTCTTGAGGGGAGCATGTGGCTAATGTCCAGGGACAGGGAGCAGTCATGGAGCTGGAGTAACCCTTTGGTTGGACTCGCCGCATAAATCTTGGAAGGCAGCGAGAGTTGGGAGGCTCAGATGAGGAGCAGCGTCAGGGCCACAGATCACCACACGGACTCGAGCATTGTTTAGGTGTGGTCCGGATGGGGAACCCTACAGGGAGCCATGGGACAGTATGGACCCGGACCTGCAGAAGTTGGATGGTTGTATCTGGTGGTTTAGCATCTTCTGCATCTGAAAGGTCCAGACAAGATAATGGGAAGAGACACCAGGATAAAAGGGTTTCAATGGGGACTCATTTTTAAAGGACAGCTTCATGCCTAGTGTTTTAACCTTGATTTTAGAATAAGAATTATTTATTGGATATTTTAACCTCCATGATCATAGAATTTTAATGGATATTTTTTTTTTTGATTGAAGATTGCACTGCACTATAATTTAGACATGGTTTTGTTTTTGGAGTTTTAATAAAAGCAATGCTTACTTTTTCACACCTACCCTTTGTTATGTACATATCCTCATTTGCCTAATCTTGGTTATGTTATTGACATTGGAGGGTTCAAAAGGCTCTCATCCAAGAGTGGGAGCATGGAGCCAACCCATACCATCACAAGCCATACTTCCTGGGGATTCACCTTTAGTATGTTTCGGATGTGAATCGATCATGTGATTTGCTGTGAATATTATTCCATCACTGTCAAATCAATACTTTTTTCTGCGCTTGTCATCCTTTCCCAGAATGTGTGTGCCATTCTTTGCATGGACACCATATTCTAGCAACTCCTAGTAAGTTAGGACAGGTCACAAGCTCTCTAAAAGTACTGGTGAAGTTAGGAGCAGTTTCCCATATTAGGAAAACAAAAAATGCTATTATTCCAGCTCATAAGAGTAGTATCAAATCAGATGCTAAAATAATTTTGTCAAAATATTATATATAAACAACTGTTGGGAATAAACATAATAAGATCATATCTGATCTGTTATATAGCAGATTCATTGCAAATGATACTATTCACATATGTTGAAGTAGATCATGTTTGGGCTTCTAGGTGTTAAAAAGGAAGAAAACTGCAATTAAAAGGTATGAAGTTCTTTTTATTTGTTTAGTGTTAGGAGGTGAACATGTTGAAATGGTCAATTAATTAGATTACTCATTTTGAGATTAGGTTAGTTTAAAGTGACTTGTTTTCATAAAGGAGGAAATCCCATATGCACACTCTGCTAAGTTATTTAATATTTAAATAAAGAGAACATTCTGAATGCACTGCCTTCATAAGCATCAAGTGGTTTTACAACCCACCTAATGCATTGTATTATGGAGAAATATACGAAAGGTTCAGTAGTTTAAGATGGTAAAGAAAGTTCTCAAATCAAACAACAGCAAGAAAACATTTGTTAGGTACAAAGATTTTTGCAGATGCTGTTATGTCAAGTTGAATCAACAGCTGACTTACACAATAAAAGTTTCTATTGATTTTCATGATTTTGAAGCTTTAAGTCTGAATCATGCACTTATGGCTAAGGCGTAAAATATCACATTCCTAATTACTTGTTTGAATTGCTGAATTTTATTCCAGTTATCCCAATAATTAAATGTAGGACATGGCTGATATATATTGGAACTGCTGGACTACTGCTTTTAATAAATTTGTGCCACAACTCCTGGATCCTGGGATGTATAATTCAGATCATGAAAGATAACAAAGGTCAAAAGTGACCAATAAGGGCAGTAAATAAATATCATAATGGCACAGTGCCAAAAATATTCTGTGGGTTTACAGTCCTTTAGATTTTGCAGTCCTCTGAATGAATTCTTCCTTATTATAGTTATGATTGAAGATTTTTATTAGTTTTTCTTAACTTTCCACTGAGGCATAAACATGTTCTTGATGTAGTTTCTGGGTTTTTATAGGGGATCTAATTATTTAATTATTTTCTGGATTAGAGCCATTTACTTATATTTCATGTCTTTTTCAGTGACATTTTGTTTTGTCCATAGGCACCACTATGTTGACGGCTGTGTGTTGGCATTTTTTAGGACATTGTATCCCAGGATGCATTAGGGCAGCATGGTGATGTTGTCATCAGTGCAGCTATTTAAAGTTCATCAAGACTGTTTCATTATATGTAATTTTCAAAATTGTTTTGTGACCCTTTCTCTGTTTAGTTTGGTTTCTGATTCTTGTGTATTTCCCTGACAACAATTTTTGATCTTGCCCTTTAAGTCTTGACAATTTATTTTGCCTACCAGTTTTGACCTTCACTTTGTTTTCTGACTTTCGCTTTGTTTTCTTCCTGACCTCCCTCTCTAAAAAATGTACTGTCTACTCACATCCTTCTTCATTACATTGCCATGGTGGCCAGACACACTAGCCATAAGTCTGGAATGACGCTGCATGTGGTGCAAGTAAAGTTGCAGGGCATACTAACACACACACCCACACAGGGCCAATCACTTGATACTCTATCAGATATCACTAATACTTAAATAATAAAATATATGAAATCATTTGTAACTATAACAGTATTTGATGAGACATAGAAACGTTAGATGTAAACATACAGTAGATTCAAGTTATAGATAAAGAATAGAAATGTAAGAAACATGGTATGCATTTTTTAGCTATAATATCAGCATGTTTCCTGCTAGGTTAAAATTTATAGAGCTACATCACTATTCTTTATAGCAATTAAAACCTTGTTATAAGAACAATTTTTCTAAGTTTGTGGCAAATATTTATCTGTATATTACTTACCATGGCTTCTACTTTAACATTACAAATTTAATCCACTCGCAATTGAAAGCAAACCCATTGAGTGTACGCAAATTCATTCTAGTACATGTTTAACATCAAAAATCTAAATTTTACAAAATATACATGCAATGTATATGCAACTGCCTCAACCTCCACAATTTTGTAAAAAAAAAAAAAACAATTTAATGCTTTTGTAATGGGTGGCTTTGTCAGTGATAGCAGACATAATATTAGATGATTTGGTCAGTCCTCTAATTTTATTGCAATTGACACTGACAGTCAAAAAATTTTCATATGCATTTAATACATACTTTTTGAAAACAGCATGTTATTTTGTTAGCAGATTGCAATTTTCAAGGATCAATGCATCATCTAAATCCTAAATTAAGCCCCGCTGCCAGTTCTTGTTTCTTCTCTTCCTACAGCTATAGCTAATAATTAGTCCCTAGTTGTAACAGTAGCTATGTGTCATTGCTGATCATCAAAAGTTTTCTTAACACAGGTTGCTAATTCAAGGATTTTATCAACAGCAATTCTTAACACGTACTGTATGTTGGGGTCATAGAACTGGGACTTATATTGAGCTTTTATTTCAACATTATTGTTTGTCTTAGGTACTGCATATAGGGTAGGAAACAAGTAAATATGCAGCTTGGATTAAAATGTCATAGGCAAATCAGAATACAGCTTATATGTCTGTATGTGTCAAGGAAATGGGTCAGCCTTATGCCTGGAGCAGTCATTTTGATTGCTATGTTATAGGAAAAAAGATGAATGGATAGATAATCAAAAAAACAAATACATATATAAAGAGAGCTAGGATATAGACCATTTTTAAAATAAGAGATCAGCTGAAGTTAAGGACATTTTAGGAAATGCTTTCCAAATACTAGCACCATATTAATACAATTCAAATTTTATTGATATTGTTTCATGCACGAAATGTGCAATAACTTACTAGGCATAATGTATTCTTTCAAAAGCACATACTTCAAAGCCCACTGTGGAGCTTGAGGCCCACTACTGAAACTGTTTTCATCTTTTATTTCAGGGGAACTTTTATTTTATTGTCTTTGGATACCTAATTTTTTATGTGTGCTTTTTACGAATTGCTTATTTTAAGTTGAGGTACTCCAGATTTTCAATTTTGTGGTTCATACTGCTTATTTTAGAAAGGAGCACGCTCTAAAGGAATGGAAAGAAGTTAATTTATTTTACTTTGTGAGCTCAATCAATCAGTATATTTTAAATGAAAACCTGTACTTGGAATTTTATATGCTGTAAATATATATGTTTTCTTGCAGCCCTACTTCACTCCCCACATCATGGTGGAAGTATCAAAAAAGTAAGGAAAGTCCTCCCCTGCAGTTCTCCCAGGTGGTATCCATGGAACCCAGCAAGACAATCCAATATGACTATGGTTCCCAGTACGTCCTGCAGGTATATGCATGGGTGCACTGGTCCAGGATCACTTCCTCCAAGTGTGTCAGAGAAGCATACAAAATTGACATGTTGTTTTCCCCAGTCCTTCCATAATACTGGCCCAAAAAGAAGTCTGTCTGCATTCTCATTACCATGCACCATAACGCAGAGTACAGGCAAGATCGAAAAAACAACATGTTTAAATTGCATAGCGTTTTCAAATAGTGTTGCTTTCATGTATGAATGTGTGTGTGTGCACAAGAGAGACAGAGACAGATTTGATCTCATTCAAGTGGTTACTGGAATATAAATTAAACACTTTCGCAAAGATATAATGAAACACTGCTGTGGGTTGGCGCCCTGCCGGGGATTGATTCCTGTCTTTCGCCCTGGGTTGGCTGGGATTGGCTCTAGCAGACCCCCGTGACCCTGTGTTCGGATTCAACGGGTTGGAAAATGGATGGATGGATATAATGAAACAAGAGTGCTTTTATTCAAGAATGAAACTGAATAACAAAAAATTCAAGTGACAACAAGATACCAAGAAGACATTCAGAGTTTGCTTGTGTGCTGATATACTTTCAGCGATATCTTTTACAGGCAGCAAAACTTTACACCGGCTGTTACAGAAATCAAAGGCTTCTTCGTTTTGGGTACATACACCGTCAGCGTGACACTCCCAGACCTAAACACTAGCGTGGCAAATTGCTCGCGTACTGAAGTGACTTTTGCTGCAGGTGGAAGTCCCATTTTACTTATGGTGCCAAGCAGAATTGTGTCGCGGAGTAGCAGTCTATTAGCCAGCGAAAGCGCTGTGAAGAAGCTGTCTGTTGTTACGGTCCTGCCTTTCTCCAAGTCTGATATCGGTCACGAGACATCGTATCTTTGATTGCCGGTATAACAAATAGTTCTGAGCAGGCATCAGCCACAGCACTGCTCTTGGAGATAAATGCCATCAACTCAAAGAGGGAGAAGCAACTTTGTTGTACCACATGAACATCACTGAGAAAATAAAACTGAATAATAAAAAAAACAAGCGCTTTTACAAGTAGCCAAAATTTACACCGGGTGTTACAGACTCAAATCAAATGTATGTTTTTATTATGTTATAGTAATAACAATAATAATAGCAGGTCACTACTCAAAACGCAGAGCACCTGGTCTCAAACCCAGGACTTTTGGGTTATAAGGCAGCAGTTTTTACCTCTGCACCATTCAAGAATACATGTAAACTCCCTTTTTTGTTCTTTGGTTATATTCTTGAATAAAAGTGCACATGTTTATTTGGTATTTGGAATACATTCTTCACACATTATGCACTTTATGTCATTATTAGTATAACAGCATTTCTTGCATTTCTCACATTTTCTTGCATTTCTCACATTTCCTTTCATCCTGCACTTAACCAGATCTTTGTAGACACGGAACACACATGAAATGCTTGTATTCCAAATAACGATATACTGTATTATTTACCCTATACAACTCAAGGAGCTTTGGCTTAAGCTGGAAGAACTTTTTGCCCGAGTTTAGCTCCGTCAAGGTGGGGGATGGGATAGCAGGCTGCTTGTTGCTTGTGCTGATCGACACATTTACAAAGCAAAAAACGCTGATGAAGAGGTGTGAAGGGATTTAAGGTGGGCTGGGATTACGTTTTTTCATAGGCTTCCGGGATTCTAGTGTTAATCCTCCTCTGCAGACCTGGGACGGCTCATGGTCTGTTTTATGGTAATGTTGTAAGCTCCAGACCCCTTGCTCTAAGTATATGTATCCAATGCACAAACAAACATAA
Source organism: Polypterus senegalus (assembly GCF_016835505.1). NCBI lineage: Eukaryota > Metazoa > Chordata > Cladistia > Polypteriformes > Polypteridae > Polypterus > Polypterus senegalus. Next base: position 112,219,025 of record NC_053166.1, read on the forward strand.
ATAAGAAATACTTTTTTGTTGAACCAGGGGTTTTATGGTTTCTTTTTCCCATTTGGGAGTGGCCAGCATGGGCCTTTTTGTAAGTGCAGGCCACAGTCCTGATTTTGAGTTTAAAGGCCAGGCCCTCTTTAAGTTATGTGGCATATTTGGAATATGAGCTGTAGTTTTTGAGTTTCTGTCCATTTTTGGTTTTGTGGGGTCTGAAATCATTACAATTGTCCAGTTTCCATGTGTGAATCTAATGTTAAATAGCCCCTAGAGAGGTGTGACACCTCACTGAAAATGACCCAATATCTGTCTTGGACATGCCACATTACATAAGACCAGAAATATTGAGTACTGTAAAAGGTGTTCCACTTCTACATACCATCAGCACATAGTCCAAGTTATTAGTTGTTAATCCACACAGAGGTGATAAACTGCTGTTCGTGGTAAGATGTTGATATACTGTAAGCTCTTCGATAGACAATCACTACATCTGCTTATTTTCACATGGGTTCTTTTTCTTGGTTTCTGAGATATTTCCTGATGCATCAGAGAGCCAATTATCTTTGAGAGCATTGTTCAACAGCTTTACCACTACCAATTATTACCACTATGTGACATGATACATGACATGATACAAGATTAACAAATTAGCTGCACCAGAGCTCTCAAAATACTGAATAGCAAACACTCCATTATCACAATGATCCAACCCAGCACAGATGTGTGGCCTTCCAGTGGATGTTGTAAGAGTAATGAGCATATAAAAATAATTATTTGCATACCTAGTTATGTTGATCTCACATATATGTTATTAATGCATGCTGGACCTGCTCTTTAAAAGCACAGTAATTATTTTGTTACTCAATGACCTTCAAATTCTGTTAAAGAGCCATGCAAACCAAATATTATAAGCTTATAGTCAGTAACAATCCCATCTACAGAGTTCAGCAAAATTCTTACTTGTAATTAGGTTTCGTAGAGGGGCCCTACTTAGAAATATTTTTTATTATGGAAAAGATACCAAAAATGAAGAATAGACTATGCTGCAACATATTCGTATTTGTTAATTTGATTTGATTCCTTATGTTTTTCCATTGTTACTCCAGTTTCTTCTTGCACATTTCCTATCTGGTTCACTTCAACAATCAAAAAAAATGGAATCATAAATAGATGTGAATTTCATAATACTGTATTTTACTGCAATCATTGCCAAGAAAGGTAAATAATCCAAATAAAATAATAGCACATCCTTTTGTGCTTATTATTTCTTAACACTATATCGTAATACTGGATTTCTGAATCCAGTTATAGAAAGCAACATTCACAAAGAAAGAAATACCATCTGGATTTAGATACCAGACAATTACAATTATTTTGAAAGGATTTCATATACACAGCACGTTTGGTACTTTGCTCAGCTTCTAAAGTCATAATGAATGATTAATATTGTATGTTTAGTATCTAATTAGCATGTGGAATTAAAACCAAACATTATGTTTTGCTAGCAGCCAGTGGCAGTCAGGTGTCTCCTTCACAGCTAAACTATTTTCTTTACTTTATCTGTGTGTGAGATGTGCTGCTTACTTAAATAGGCTACACATGGTGAGGAGCTACTTGGATCAATCCAATGCAGGAAATGAAATCCTCTCACAGTTGGTGCTCTAAAGATCTATGGTAGAAAAATTTTAGAAGAAAATGAACAAACAAAATGAGATGTTTATAAAGAATTCTGTTCCTTAGAATACAATTGCCTTACTTTTCTTCATAAAATGCAAACACACAGCAGTTCTCTTAGCATAGTAATGTCAAAAGTGAGGAAACATTCAACAAATGTCATAAACAAATGTACCAAAAAAATGATAAACGTCAGCATGATTGATTTCAAACTGTTCCAATGGAATGATAGTGCAACACAGAAGAGCTGGCAGGAGGTCTTTTTGAAAAAAATACAAAGGACATTTCTTTTAAATGTACAAAGCATGGAGTTGAAAAGTGTGAATGGGTGTGACAGCCTTAAGTCACGTGGTGAATAGAAACAGGCTGAGGTGGACAGAAAAGAGAACATGCACCTATGATGTAGGAGGTCAAGCAGAATGCCACAAAAGATGTGGATGATATTAAGAGGAACAGGCCTCAGAACAAAGACTCTGGAAGACTAAAAAACTAAGAGTTGTGCTTATTATAATGGATGTTGTGTTGATGATTATTTTACAGTTTCGTACAATGTTTTTCTAGGTTAAGGTGTTCATACTTTAAATAAATGAAAATCTTCTAAAAAATAGAAAACAAAATATATGCAAGAAATCAGCCTGTTCTAGGTTTTTATTTAAATATATGTCACACATTTTATTGATGTCAAAACATCAAACATGAACATTCCAGCTAATGGATGTGTTAAAGATGCTTAAACAGTTAACAGCATTGTGTTTATGTGTAAAGCTATAACTTCACAAAGAGGATACTCGGATACACAATTCAGAGGGTGTGACACCTCACTGAAAATGACCCAATATCTGTCTAGGATATGCCACGTTACATAAGACCAGATATATTGAGTACTGTGAAAGGTTTTCCAATTCTACATACCATTAGCACATAGTCCAAGTTATTAGTTGTTAATCCACACAGAGGTGATAAACTGCTGATGATATTGATATACTGTAAGCTCTTCGATAGACAATCACTACATCAGCTTATTTTCACATGGGTTATTTTTCTTGGTTTCTGAGATATTTCCTGATGCATCAGAGAGCCAATTATCTTTGAGAGCATTGTTCAACAGCTTTACCACTACCAATTATTACCACTATGTGACATGATACATGACATGATACAAGATTAACAAATTAGCTGCACCAGAGCTCTCAAAGTTTCGTACAATGTTTTTCTAGGTTAAGGTGTTCATACTGTAAATAAATGAAAATCTTCTAAAAAATAGAAAACAAAATATATGCAAGAAATCGGCCTGTTCTAATTTTTTATTTAAAATATATGTCACACATTTTTTGATGTCAAAATACTGAACATTCCAGCTAGTGGATGTGTTAAAGAAGATTAAAAAGTTAACAGCATTGTGTTTATGGGTAAAGCTATAACTTCACAAAGAGGATACTCGGATACACAATTCAGAGGGTGTTGTCAAGAGAAGAGAAGAAATTCAAAAATTTGTATTTTTGTCATTTATGTCAGTCATATTACTTTGTTCAGCATATCCCATAAGCTATAGAAACTTTTAACGTAGGTGCTCAATGATTTTTGAATGTAGTAGCAGTAGTTGTGTTTCCACATGTATGGAACAGAGTCACATTGTTACTTGATTGACCAACCATCATGCAACAACACATCACTGCTCGCCTTTGCCATATACTGTACTCCAGTAGTAGAAGATGAACTGGCTACTTTTAACACCTGCCATATTAACAGGGTGGGTATAGTGAAATGATTTGTGACACTTTATCTGTCTGTCAAATTTGTGTCTGCTAATATTAATTCTTATTACTTACTTTCAAGACGCCATTCCTTAAGCAATTCATGAAAATAAAGAAATATGAATCATCATTTGAGTACTCAGTAAGGTAGTGAAAACTTAGCAATCAATTAACGGGCTGTATCTTGGCTCCCGGCTTTCCAATAGAGTTCAATTGGGAAAAAGGAAAGGGGCAGTGGGTGGTCTTTGGCCCTAACATGCATTCATTTGCAGTATTTCAAAGGCAAAGGTAGCCTTTTATTGAACTGGCTCACACAGCAGAAATTATTTGTCAAGGACAGCCAAAGGCCAAATGAGAAATTGTTTTGATTTATTTCATTCTTTTAAAGTGCAGATTTGACCTTTAAAGAAATTATTTTACTTATGCTTCATCCTGATAGATCAAAGTACAGAAATTGGCAGTCCCTCAATATATGTCCATTTAGTCTGATAAAAGAAGTTGTAATGTGCTCAGTAGCTCTGGCAAATGTTTTATTTCATTAAAAATATTATTTTGTGCCAAACCTTAGAATTCACTTCATTCTTGTTATTATGTCGAAAACATAAGGTACATTTTTCTCGAAGTCACACCTAATCAAGTTTGTATTCATTTCCACGCAGATTCCTTCCTCCAAGTCAGAAGTCTTACTGATGGCAAATATGATAGATCTGAAATGTCATGACTGGTGGTGCACAGTATATAAGCTGTGTATGTCAGTTGAAGTAATTAATTAATCTAACAGCATGAAGATATGTCCCTGCATATGGCACTTTTATTGTTAAATGTTGACTTGATATTTAGCCTAAAATGCACTATATACTGTAAAATTAAGGAACACTGTTACTCTGAAAAGCATGCATTTATCTAATTATTTTGCCATAATATTTACCATTTTTTATGTCTGTTTATTATATTAATGATCTATATGTTTGATTAACTTGAGTTAAAAACACGCAAATATTTCCAGAACCACTTAGATACAGTAAATGTTTTCCATTCTAAACTAAACTACAGTAATACTGGGCCACAGAAGAAGAGGACAGCAGTTCACAAGTGAACCAGCAAGGGACAAATCACTTTAAAAAGGCTGTTTTAAAGTCCTGAAAGTATTCCCTGCAGTTTATGGTACTCCTACGAAAAAATTATTTATATTAGCTGTGCCCTTTGGTTTCATATATTCTTTGGTATTCTTTTGTTCATACTTTCATTTTTATGTTGATGAGGCTCAGCTGTATTTGTCATTTAAATCAAATAACACTAATTATACCATGAAAGAATTGCTTTATTTATATAAAACAATGAATGTATGATAAATATTTTTAACTAAATGAAAAAGAAGGTATTTTAGTGGGTGGCAATATTTGAACAGTAAGGCAATGTTAAATACTGTACTAGTTTAGCTTGATCAGCCTGAAATTTAGGCATTGGCTTTCCTTCTTTTGTTATATTTCAGTGATTTCAAAAACACACTTTCTCTAGCTTAGAAATTTTAACTTTAAGATGTTTTCTGAATCTATAGGATCTTGAAAATCTCTTTCCTACTCAAAGTATCAATGTATTATTGTAATAATACAGTAATGTATAATTGACATGCGGTTGAAATCATTCACTTTCTTCTTTGCATAGATACAAGCATCATGACTACAAGTAAGAAGTATGACCATTTAATACTGATTTCTAAAACATAATGCAGATAAAAGAAGTTAAAGGCCAATCTGAAAGTTTCACTTTTCACAAATAAAGATGTAAATGATTTTGCCATTCTCATTTTACTGAACTTATTAGTTCAAGATGCTGGCCTCTTTGAAATTTTAAGAATAAATAAACCTAGTGTAAGAGGCACAGCTTTTACATATACTGTAGAACACTTAAGATCTGGAACGGTCTACGTCCCAAAATTAAATCAAATTAATTGGTCTCAGAATTTAAATGAAGTATGAAAACTCATTTTGGAATAGGTTATACTTGAAGATAATGTTGTTTATTACAGATTTCTTATATTATTTAATTAATTCTTATAATTCTTTCATTCAGCCAATACTAAGTTTCCATTTCAAATTTCTCTCCTTTTTCTTTTGTGGCACGATCCCTGGTGTAAGAGCCAGTCTTTTTAGAAACCTAATGTTAAATTTGTATAAGTGTCTGGCAATTTGAATAGAATAACAGTTTCACATAGTTACATAGATTATGGCATATCTTTACCCTCTGTAAGCTAGCATGTAATAGAACTTTCTTAGCTATACCTGTAAAAACAGTGTTTATTAAGTCAATTAGGAAATAGACACTCTGTTAGAAACATGAACTGTTAAATTAGCTTTGTCACACACGTGCGCATGGGAGGCAGCTAAAGGGCTTGAGCGAAGGCAATTCTGAGGCATACCGGGATGTGGCAGAGTGCACGGACTCTTTTTCTCACTTCCCTGTAGACCTTTCCTGGGAGACTCCACCTGGCTTTCTTGCCATCCCTTCCGGGACCGAACCAATGGAAACAGACCTTACCAGCTCCAGCCCCCCTGATGTCACGTCCGGGCCTGATCCAATGAGTGATGAACACGTGCCCGATCCTTATGACCTCACTTCCTGTCTTCCCCTTTAAAAGCCTGCCCTTTTTCCCTTTTCCCTCAGTCTTCTCTTGAACTCTTTGTATGCACTTCAGTGCTGTATCTTTATAAAAAGAACGACTTTGCAGCTGGGTTACGAGATTATACGGGTGGCTGCCCCAAACCTTTTCTTGAGTATGTCTCAACTTTGTGACAGCTTACAAGTAGAACACTGGCATTTCTGTCTGTTTTACAAATGTTTTATAAACATATTGTCATGGAACCATGATGCCAGAGAGCCCTAAACACTAAACACAATTACACAATCACAGTCCTGGGTTCAATAAAGGTGTGTCTTATTACACATTACCTCCAAAAAGGTGACAAAAGCACAAGCACCGGTTTCCTGTCTCTCTCCACAGTATTCTCTACTCTCACCACCGCACTGCCCACCTCCAGTCAAGTATTGCCTTCCTTCTTTCCACCTCTGACTTGCCTGGTTAAGGGAATGCACTCCCTTCTATTAAGAACCCAGAGTACTTCAAGTGACATGGATATATAGCAGCTTTCCCTCCAACGCCCCCTTGCAGCACCCCGGACCACAGCAGGGCTGTGCTGCCAGACTACCTGCTGGTTCCCGTATTGGAGGGCTGCTGTCATCTGTTGCCTGTGGGAATAAATATCCCTCTGTGACAGTCCTTCCCTGTCCTCTTCTTTTATCCCAGCCAGGGAAGGTACTGGAATCATGTCTGGCTAGGACATCTGTCCAGTTTCCCGGGCCTCCTGTCCAGGTATGGAATCCTCTCTATCTAGAATGTCCATCCATCCCTTAGGACAGCCTTGTCTAAGTGCAACCTCCTTCCCTGTCTTGGCGGGGATGTCTTTCTGTACTCTCTGGGCATTCCATTGGGGTAAGGGATCTTCCTGACTTCCTGCCAGAATGCCCATCCACCCCACATGTCTCCTACAATATGAACATTTCAAAGTATGACTTGTAAAAATGAATTGACTTGACACAATTAGAAAGGTTTGGGGCGGCCACCTGTATATTATTTCTGGCTGCAAAAGGTTTTTAAATGATACAGAGATGTTCTCAGTACGGAGTCCAAAACAGAACTGCCGAGGGTTTGTAAAGATGGCAGCTTTAAGGGAACAGACAGGAAGTGACGTAATGGAACCAGAAATGATGTTCTTCGGATGTCAGATTGGGTGTCGGAAGTGATATTCTTCTGGGCGCCGGAACTAGAAGTGACGTCATCTGCTCTGAATCAGACAGGTTTTCCTGTGGCTGGTCTGTAGAGATAACAGGAGAAGGTTTAGTGCACCCGCCACCCCTTGGCCTGGCGTGGAATTACCTTTGCTTAGTCCATACAACGTCCTTCTAATTGCACGTGTGTGACAAACTGCATGACCATATAGAGGGAGAAAGAAACGAAACATGGTAAGTAACTCTTCAACAGAACATTCTTTAAAAAAATAACTTTCAATTTCTTTGTAACATCAATTTTTTTCTCCATTTTCGGTTTGAATTTTAATTAGACCTGGTTGTCTCCCGGTGAATCCAGCGCCTTCTCTGAATTGTTGCCGTGTGGCTGCTCATATTTTAATTCCCTGCGGTTCTCAGGTCGTGGTGGAGGTTTAGCAACTGTCTTCAAATCCAACTTCAATTGTAAACAGCGGTTTCTAGCTGTTTCTTTCTCCAGCTTTGAACTGAGTCTTTTTGAGTTGGGTTGTTCTCCTGTGCTGCTTTGCACGGTGGTTTATCGTCCACCAAAGTATAATAAGGATTTTATAAGTGACTTTTCTGACTTCTTGGCAGAATTTATGCCAAAATATGACCAAGTTTTAATTGTTGGGAATTTTAATATGAATGTCTGTTGTACTGAGAAGCCTTTGGTGAAGGACTTTTTAGATTTAATGAATTCAGTCTGTAACTGGTCCCACTCAGGAATGTGGGCATATGCTGGATCTTGTCTTTTCTCACGATGTATCTGTTCTTAATCTGGAAATTGGTGATCCAGTATTTTCAGACCATATGCCCATTTTATTTGATTTTGTTCTTCTCTGTCAGTTTGCTAAACCGTATGCACTTGTACGGTGTTGCCGTGCTCTAAAATCTTCCACTGCTGCTCAGTTTTCTGCTTTTTTTAATTATGAAGTGACCTCACAGCCCTCGGAGTCTTCCAATACCGAGGAGCTAACACTTCAATTTAATTCTGCTTGCCAAACAGCTCTGGACTCTGTGGCACCATTAGAAAACAGGCAACTAAAGACGTGCTCCGAGCCGTGGTTAAATGCTAATACCTGTGCATATAGACAGGAGTGCAGGAGAGCTGAGCGGAAGTGGAAAAAGGACAGGTTGCAGGCATCTTTTGAAATATTGACAGAAAGTTGGTTATGTTATCAGAAAGTTTTGCAAGCTGCAAGATAAAAAACTTAGTTCTGAAGTTATTGGCTCTAACTCTCATAACCCCCATTTACTTTTTAACACATTGAATTCTGTACTTAATGTTCATGAACCTGTCTTTCTGGAAGGCTCTAGGGAAACTTGTGATAAATTTCTTTACTTTTTTTTGAAGAAGGTTATAAGCACTAGGGCCCTCGTTTCACCATCTTCTCATGATCCAAACATTGTAATACCCTGTTTGGCTATGTTTGATCACTTCGAGCCTGTCACTCTCCCCTTTTTAAAGCAGCTGATTTCCAGTATGAAGCTGTCTGGCTCCCCCTTTGATGTTGTCCCTCCTCGAATTCTTAAGGAGGTCTTTTCTACCTTGGGTCCTTCTATTCTTACAATTATTAATAGTAGTTTAACCTCTAGTCTGGTGCCTAAAAATTTTAAACATACTGTTGTGCAACCACTGCTGAAAAAAACGGGTCTGGACCACTCTGTTATGTCTACCTTTAGGCTTATTTCCAAGCTACCTTTTTTGTCCAAACTCTTGGAAAAAGTCATCTATACCAAACTGAAATCCTTTCTGGACGAACATGCAGTTCTGGAAGTGTTCCAGTCTCACCACAGCACTGAGTCTTCTCTGTTAAGTTTTTTTAATGATATTCTTTTAACAGTGGACTCTGGTGTCTGTGTACTACTTATGCTTAGGTATTTAACAGCTGCCTTTGACACTATAGACCATGAGATCCTCATCTCCAGGCTGGAGCAGTGGTTAGGAGGCAACAAAGGTTTAGCTCTTCAATGGTTTGGAAACACAGTATTTCCTTTCATCTTTATGCAGATGACTGTCAGGTTTATTTCTCTCTGAAGCGCCAAGGTCCATGTTCTGTCCAGCCCCTGCTTGATTGCCTTGTTGACATAAGGAGTTGGATGGCATTAAATTTTCAAAATTTTAATGAGAAAAAGACAGAAGTCATGCTATTTAGACACAATAGCACCAGTGGGACCCCCTGCATCAACCTTTCCACTGTGCCTCAATTTGAGAAATCACAAATTTAGGTGTGAAAATGGATTCCACTTTAAAACTTAATAGCCATGTGAACGCAGTGGTACAATCTTGCTTTTTTCAGTTGAGGTGGCTGTCAAAAATCAAGCCTGTTTTGTCAAAGCAAAACCTTGAAACAGTGATACATGCTTTTATAACATCTTGTCTAGATTACTGCAATGCGTTTCTTTTTGGAATTAGCTAGGCCTCTATTGCTCGCCTACAGCTAGTGCAAAACACTGCTGCTTGATTTTTATCTGGCACAAGAAAGCATGAGCATGTTACCCCAATTTTGGCTTCCCTTCCTGGCTTCCAATTTGTTTTCGAATCTATTTTAAGATCTTTGTATTTGTTTTTAAATCATTTGATGGTTGTGCCCCACTTTATTTGTCGGAACTGCTGCACCCTTACGTACCATCTCGCTCTCTCAGGTCAGCAGACCAGATGTGTTCCCAAGCCACGATGCAAACTCTGAGGTGATCGAGCTTTTTCAGTTGCAGCCCCAAAACTCTGGAACGATTTGCCATTGCACGTTAGGCAGGCTCCTTCATTAGCTGTCTTTAAATCCTATTTAAAAACACATTTTTTACTCTCTGGCTTTTAACCAAGTATGATATATTGGCCATAATCTTTTCAGTTCTTATTTGTTAATGTGTTTCTGTTTCATTTACCCTTCAGTTTTGTGTGTCTGATATGTTGGGTTTTCTTTTTTTATTGTACAGCACTTTGGTCAGTCTTGATGTTGTTTTTAAAGTACTTGATAAATAAATAAATAAACAAATAAATAAATAAATACTCTGATTAAAAAGTGTTCCTTTAATTTTTTGAACTGTATATATCACATTACCCAGAATCTGCCCAGCGAGGGCACCATAACCAATCTTTTCTGTTGGACTGTCATAGAAGCTGAGCATCCCAGTTAGAGGTGTCTATCCAGAGCCAGAACAACCCAAAGATCCTTTCTCCTTGAAACTGTTTTTATAACTCACATCCACTATATACAGGGTGACACAGAAAAACGGGAACTTTTGAAATACGTAGTGGCAGCCATGTACAGTTGGCAGCACTGTGGAACAGGGACCTTGAGCTGTAAACAATCTTGCCATTTAGTAATTTAGTAATCAATTGCAAGGCAATCAATGGTAACAAGATTCAAGACTCAAGATTTGGTGACATTCCCTGGCCCTCAAGATCACTGGATTCGTCTGTTTGTGATTTTTTTCTCGTGGGGCTACCTTAAGAGTCAGTTCTACACAACTCAGCCAAGGACACTGAATGAATTGAAACAAAGAATTCAAGACGAAATTTGTGGTATCCCAGCTGAGATGTTGCAGCGATCAATGGGGAATGCCATCTACAGGATGCCATCTACAGGACGTAATTTTCAGATTACTGTCTCTTAAAAGGCAAGTTGTAGTGGTTCAATTGCTGTCAATAAAATTTTTTTGTTGGATTTCTTCCATTTTTATTGGGTTTTTCAAAAGTTCATGTTTTTCTGTGTCTACAGTATATATATATATATATATATATATAGTGGCATATGGACGGTCGTTTATCCCGGCCAATACCTCCAGGCTGCCAAATGGAGCCCTCCCTGCAGCATGGAGGTGCCCCGAAGACCAGTAGGGAATCCTGGACAATGGAGTTTTTATCCACAGCCTTGCTGGATACCATGGGGACCGCTAGAGGACGCTGCAGGGAGGAACAAAGGCTATTGGCCCTAAGCCCCGGAAGTACGTCTGAGTCACATGGACAAGAGGAATGATGCGCTTCCGGGGTGAAGAAGAAGACTTTTTATCTGAACTGGAAGTGATAGGAGATCACATGGACTCGGGGATTGGAAACACTTCTGGGTCAGAGACTATAAAGGACTCTGGGAAATACCAGATGAGTGAGCTGAGCTGGGTGGAAGGGTGGCAACGCGTCTGGGAGTGTGGAGGAATTGATTATTGATTTATTATTGGTATTGAATTAGTATATTGGAGAGAAGATGTGCTTTGTTCGCTGCATAGTCTGAATAAAATTAATTATTGGACTTTTACCTGGTGTCTGGAGTCAAGTCTGAGGGTTCAAGGGAGCAATAGTGCCTCCTATCTGTCACAGTGGCGTAGTCGGCAGGATTCTCTGGCCGTCAGTTTGGCAGAGGACCTGTTTATAAATTTTCTGTGGGCAGAGAACCCCAAGAGGACAACGTCAAGACACGCAGCACAATCGCCAGAACCCACTAGCTTCCAATCCGTCATGGGAAAGAAAAAGCTGAAGCCAAACAGCAGCACCAGCGGAGGAGTTCCTCTCACCATGACCGACACCCGGGAGGGATTACAGAGCAGCTGTGCAGTGCGGAGAAGCCTCCAGAGGAAGATAAAAACACCGAGGTATGTGCTGGCGTGTTTAACAAACATATTTTTAAAACATCTCATTTAGTACCATGCACATACCTCAGAGAACGTCATCGGGAGGCAGACAACTCTTCCAAAGTCGGCGGTGCGCTCTCAGTCAAGCGAGTGGGGAAAACAAGGGACTTCCGCATGTCGGGTGCCGGCGAGGGACACGTGATCCAACCCGTTGCATTGTGGGAAGGAGAAGGCCCATGTCCCATTGTTTCTACCTTTGCCCGCAAGGAGACGGACTCAGGCAAGGTAGGAGGTAAGGAGGGCCGGGAAATGGCTGATCTGTCGGTCGACAAATTAATAGAGACAGACCGCAGTCCGCCAAAGAAGGCGACCCGGTCCTCCGATATAAAGAACTTCAAATCAATGAAGCCTCCACAAAGCCCTTCAGAGCACGTGCCGACAGCGGGCATGTTCATTGGCTCCCGGCCGGATGGTAAGACGAACAAGGAAGTAAGTCTACCTCTGGCCGAATTAAATAATATTGTAAACGTACGGGAACTCGAGAAATTGATCGAGGCCATTAAAAGTGTTTTGCAGATGCTGACGCCGATTAAAAAGATCATCGGAGACCTGGGAGAGACGGCCAAAGCACCCATCTGGAAAGTGGATGAATTCTTAACCTCTTAACGCGCACATGTACCAGTCCCGGGACATAACAGCGGTTCAAAAACGTTACAGTAATGTGTGCATGCCCATCTGCCATGCATCTCGACACCCTACCCATCAAATGAAACTTCAAAGTCTCGTCTTTCCGATGATATAAACCATTTTGACACACAACAACCACAGCACTGACACTAAAGCCTTTTTTACAGAGAAGTACATACTTTTAAGAGTTGACTGTGCCTACCTTTGAAGACCCCCTGCAAGTCAAACATCAATATTTCCGAGCAGTATTGATCCCATTGTGTCCGTAAGGCTCCAGCGAATATAATCCAGTAAAACGATTTAGGTCCAAAACACACGATATATTCTCAAAGGGACAAAAACTCCAGAAAACGTTTCATAACTTGAGACCACCTAAGTAATTTTTTTTCACTTATATTGCTCATGTTAGACGTAATTTGTTTCTGTCGGCGATAACCATGCTACCGCATGAAACACGGAAGTGTTAGCTTTCGAAAGACACCTAAGTTGGCCAATTACAACGGGTCTGGGGTTGACTGGCACCTCGTATAGCCAACCAGTGTCACAGAAAGCTTGCAGGGTGACGTATAGCTCTGAACTCTGGTAGAATCTACCAGTTTGATTGGACACTGTGACTGACACTCAAAACTTACAGCCAATGAGCAGCCGAGCATTTTGATATGTAACTTGCTATACTAACTTGTAAACAAAACGATCAGAGCTGCGTGAAGGTGGCATTTGTGCCAGTCTGCAGAGTTGGTGCGTGGTTGTTTACTGTGATTTCGCCAAGTTTTTTCGCAGTTTAAATATGAATAAAAGTAGAAGTTTAAACGTAAATAAATGCTCGATTAAATAATAGATGCATGTACGCGTTGCAAAAGTATTCAACCGGCTGATAAAAGGCATTTAGGACGTCAACCTCCCGACTTATATGATTTGGCAGTACAGGTAGATAATGCCGGTACCATACAGCATAAAGGGACGCAGTGTGATCTGGGCCCACGTTTATTAAGTAGCGGGTGCCAATTCTCTCAGAGCCCAACAAAAGAGGGTGAAACATTGACCGAGCGGTTCGGGGGAAGGCTGATCAAGCTGGAGCAGCTGGATGGTGCTGTCTCTCGGAGTGATTCGGTTCTGAAGACCCCGACCCGTATTGTATGCAAATCCAAAGGGGTGCAGACAGTAAAGGGTCTCTCTCTAACACATAGAGAGATTCAAACTGTGTACAAACCCCAGATTAAGAAGGAGATCCCAAATGTAAAACCGGGGTCTCCTGACAAAACAGAAAAGGGTGCTGAGACATCAGAGTCGGCTGGGGTCACTTCCTCAGAGGGAAAAGGGGTGGAGCCAACATTTCCCAAATGTTTTCAGTTCCGCAGAGGGAGAGTAACAGGAGGACGGAGGCAGTGCTATGGATGCCAAAGGTCGGGCCACATTTGGTGATATTGTCCTTGGAGAACAGAGAACCAGATGTCGAATTGGACTAATATTCCCGCTAGATTCTCCAGGGAATGCGAGACACGGATCAGCCAAGGCTCGACCAGAAACTCCTCTTGGAGGAAGACTTCCCTCGCGGGGCTGGATGCTCCGAATCATAATTCTTCGCTGGGGGGAGAGTACTATGGCATATGGCTAGTCGTTTATCCCGGCCAATACCCCCGGGCCGCCAGATGGAGACCTCGCTGCAGTATGGAGGTGCCCAGAAGACCAGCAGGGAATCCTGGACAATGGACTTTTTATCCACAGCCTTGCTGGATACCATGGGGGCTGCTAGAGGACGCTGCAGGGAAGAACAAAGACTATTGGCCCTATGCCTCGGAAGTACGTCCGAGTCTCATGGACTAGAAGAATGATGTGCTTCCAGGGTGAAGAAGAAGACATTTTATCTGATCCGGAAGTGATAGGAGATCATATGGACTGGGGGATTGGAAACACTTCCTGGTCAGGGACTATAAAGGACTCTGGGAAATCCCAGACGAGTGAGCTGAGCTGGGTGGAAGGGTATTTTGGGCCTATGCAGGCAATATATTTTAAGGCCTAAATTGTTTTTTTTTTTTGCTGGTTTGGTGTGGCTGTATTATAACACACTCTGTTTTTTTGAGTGGAAATGTGCTTATGTGAGATAACAACAATTGTCACAAAAGAGTAACAGGATCTACTGTGCTCCAAAATTGTTCATTTGATCCTTATTTTAGAGAACTAGGAATTTTGCTTCATAAGACATTTTGCATGAAGGCTGCCTTGAGACCCATTAATCTAAGATCTGCTCAGTGATCATAGAGGCAGTGAAACGAGGATGGAAATAGGAATGGTGTCGTTGTACCAGTGCCCACACCAAACCTTGAAAGTGATTTTAAGGATAGGCCAAAACTGAGATGGCCTGAGATGAACAGAGATGGTTTAAAGTCAGCTTATGACACAGACTACTCAGTGTAAACTAATGGGTCATGCATACAAACAGTTTTTAACAATTTATTTAGAAAAAAATCCTCAGTTTCTTACTAAACATATGACAGCTGGATAAACATAAATTAGATAATTGCCAATAACCAGTAAATAAAATTAAGCAAATTATATTAAACATAGGAAAAAATTTCAAGTTCATCTTAAACATGTATAAACAATTCATTCCAAACATAAAGATATAGAATGATAATAATAAATAAATGGGCAAGTCAAGTACTGAAATCATGATAACAGATCAAAAAATCTGTTATCATGAAAACTGAATATGAAATCTGAAGTATAAACATAGCTAATAAATGAAAATTGTGAGAATCCAGTTAAATGTCTATGTTTAGCATGATGGATAGCCCAACTTATTTTGTTCATGTTGAGAAGAGAAAAAAACAAACATTTTCCTCTGCCTTTGAAGTAAAAGGGAGCACCTGTTGGGAACACTGCACTCTGCACCAGCAATCTCTACTGAATAGATTTATCATTTATGATCCCCTCTAAAAATGACTAAGACTCTGTTGGAGACTTTCAATGATATTTGGTTGTAATGTGTTTTTCTGTCTTACTCTGCTAAAAAGTAATAGATGTTGTCATTGATGCTCCTATAAGAAAGTCATTGATATAATGACTTTACAAAATGGGAGAGATAGAAACACACTGTAACAGAAAAAAACTGACACTAATTTTGGTCTATAACAGCCTATTGTCGTAGAAATTAGCAAGAATCTGAAGGAGAGGTACAGCTAAGGCTCACTGATGAAAGGATGAGGTCAGGATGAAAGAAAGACAGGAAAGGACACTGGAGACTCTTTCAATGGCACTTTGTTAAAGTATGCTGGTTGGCAAGCCTACCCACCAAATAAATGAAGTTCAAACTTACAGAGCTAAGCCCTAGGTCATGATGTTCCTGTCTTTTCCTTAGATAATTTTTGTTGACTTTGTGTTGAACCCCTTTTATTTGTTTTATTTTTACAATAAGTTGCCTGACTTACTTTGTAATGCTCCCATAAAGCATTTTATATTTTTATTTTAAATTACCTGCTCATTTTTGTATTGAAGGGCTTAATGTCTGTTGCTTTTAAAGCTCATTTTGGGGCTATTCATTCTACATCTGTATGCCACCATATCTTTTTTCAATTTGCATCAAATTTGGCAGCTTAAAATAGCTTATGAAAGTTTTAGTTATAAATGTACGTATTCCGTTTCATGTAATGAGTTCTCTTTTTGCTCTGCCAAAGCAATTCAGTGATGAACAGTAAATCATGGCTGTTTTATTCAGGTTTAATTAAATTTGATAACATATTGTCAGGCAAAACCAGCCTATTAGTTTAACTGTTGCTCATGCTTTCACACTTAAGGCATACTGTTTTCTTATGTTAAACACATTTTTTGTATTGTGATGGTCAATTAAAATTACCAGTATGCTAGATTAAAAAAGCAAAAAAAAAATGAACATTCTTTTTATTTCCTTATTTGATGTCTGCAAACAGCCTGAGAATGGATTTAATTGATCATTCGTACAGTCAGTTGATTTGCCAAAGATCTTTGCCCTTCACAGTTTAACTTGTGTTTCACCAAGAATAATGAAACAAAAGAGGGATTTGAATGATATTGCTAAGATGTCAAATCACAGCCTGTTTGCTCCTCCAACTCAGTAGGAGAAAGCATTAACTGACATTGGATTTATTATTGTACCTTCCAACTATGGCAAAAAAAAATAATAATAGCATATCATTGAAGGGTCTGTAAAACTAACTACTAATCCTATTAGAAAGGAACATTTACACAGATGTGACAGAGGAGTTTGCACAGACAATGGGCATAAGCAGCAGAAAAGAAAGCTGAATCAGATGGCCCATTCTTAGTTTAAGTCCAGATTTTTAATTTCTATTTTGTAACCAGTATCCAGGGACTCTCATTAGTGTTTGATCTCTCAGTAAAAAGTTGAAACAAAAATAAATTAAAAGAAGAACTATAGAAATATACTTTTAACAACTAGTATAGTGAAGAATTCACACTTCATAGAGCAACAAGGTGCCACCCAATTTGAGATTGTACCCTTGTCCTTCATTAGGTGGGGGCATTTTTAAAATTGATATTAAAAAAATGCTTCACTATAGAACACAATTTCATGTGTCAAATTAATATATACCATGGTTGTGAAGAAATAAATTTGACAACCTATACTTTAAACATTTCATTGGGCTGGAGAAAGTAAGGCATTTATCTGCGTCTGTCCATAATTACCAAAGTTTGGCAGCTTTGAGTTTACTTCATAGGACAGTTCAGACAATAGTGTGACACATGTCCAAACAATTGCAAAATCCAAGTATGTTCATTTTAAAGGTTTTAGTAAAATTCAAAGCAAAACAGTTTACACAAAAATAGAGAAAAAAACTGGTATAACAAAGAAAAGAAAAGTTCTTATTTAAAAAAAGTTTTTTTAAGGCTTGCTTATCTTATTTCATTTATCTTTATGTTTGGTCATACAATCATAGTTTCATAAGTTTATAAAATTTTGTAAAATCATCAAGAGGCGGGCAGCACGGTCAGAAAACTGTATGCCAATGTTCTATGTAAACTAATCTAATAGTGCATGCTTCTAGAAGTGAGACTATTTCCTAACTGGCTATATTCACACTGTGATTTTACAAGAAATCTAAGAAATTTCTATTTCATGTTACCATACATGAGGTAAAAGACTATAATCTAAATAACTATGAGAAACTGGTATTCTATTGAAATTAAGCAAACACTTAAGTGAATTTTACATTAACCATAACTTTCTAAAATTTGCTCTTACAAGGCCTGATGGCTGGTTGTTCCCTCTCTACTCAAGAAAGAGGAAATAATGATTATTGGCAGATGAATGAAAGTCATGACTTTTTGATTAAATATTTACTTATTAAGTTATGCTTCTTTCTTCCTAAATCACCAATACTACTCATGGACACTTGACATTATGTTACTTGGTTTCTTTCCTGGCTTATGTCTCTTATCGTTTTTTTCTATTGTTTTAGAACTACAGGTCAAATTCAGTTACAACGCGTAATGTTACAATGAAATTTTCATTGCAGCGAAGTATTTTTATGGTCCCAACAGTTTCCCCATAAGGCAGAGTCTATAAAAATCTTGTTACTATGAAATGCATTCCGCAGATACTTTCACAACAAAATGCCCAAAAGACCTTGAAATGTCTGAATGAATCATCTACAGAGCAGTTAGTTCTGTGATCTCAGTTGGGCACAACAATCCCCAAAAAGAAACATTGTAAATTTTTCTCTTTCTGTTGAATTATTGATCAGGCAGCTAATAAAAAGGCAGACCAGGCAGCAAGGGACCTGGTGGGTTGGTGCAGGTTAGTTCTGGGGCGTTAAGTCAACTCAGAGTTGTAAGAGTTAGTTTATGTAACAACTGTTGTTTCAAATAAGTTTGAAATAAATTCACAAGTTAGGAATTATTCCGACTGTTTACTGGACTATTACACTTTCTTCGAACTTTCCTCATACTGTTTGTTTCCTGTGGTTTTCAGTGATACCTTTTGCTTATTGCTCGTCAACATTTGAAAAACATCCATTAGAATTTAACTCATTGTCACCCTCCTATAGAAATGGCAGACACGTAAAAATTGTACACATTAGAAAAAAAAAATTGAAATTTTTGCAGCTCTCAATTTTGGCAAAAAGAAAAAAGTTGTTGCCAGTAAATTTGGAATTTCACCATGGACACTGTTAGCTTTCTTGAAAGACCAAGCAAAAGTCGAAGAAAAATCTTGGGTTGCAAACCTTGGGCTTCAGCGTAAACATATGCAAACTGCTGCATTTGAAGACATCGAAAAAGCAGCTTTTATGTGGTTTAGTGATGCTTGTTCAAGAAACATTCTTATTAGTGGGCCACTCATTTAAGAAAAAGCAAAGTCACTGTTTATCTCTTTGGATCACAAACATTTTACTGCCAGCTAGGGTTGGCTAATTCGCTTTCAGGATCATTTTGGAATTTCATCCAAAGGAATCTGTGGAGAAGAATCTGCAGTTCCAATTGAAAAACCAAACAAATAGTGTGCAGGTGAAATCAGGAAAATCATTTCAGCTTATGAGCCTGAAGACATCTACAATGCTGATGAGACTGGAATCTTCTACCAACTGCTACCGCATCACACTTTAGCACTCAAAGGTGATTAATACCATGGAGGAAAAATTTTTTTACCAAAAGTTGGCAGGTCTACTTTGCTGCAATTCAACTGGCAGCCACAAAGTTATTCCTCTAATCATTGGCAAATCGACCAATCCTCGGTGTTTGAAGAGAGTTACATTCATTCCCTGTGAGTATAAAGCAAACCAGCGAGCTTGGATAATTCAAGTCATTTTGGGAAACTGGCTGTGATATGAAGAAGAAGAAAAGGAAGATTCTGCTTCTGACTGATAACTGTGCTGCCCACAGCATGCTTCCACATTTTGATAATGTTTGCATTGAGTTCCTCCCACCCAATTGCACGGTAGTGCTTGAGCCATTGAATTTGAGCATCTTTTGCACCCTGGAAGTGTATTATCGCAAGGAAATGCTGAGAAAAATTCTCATCAGCATAACTTGTGGACAGGAGGAGATGAAAATTAGCATGAAAGAAGCTATTGAAAAGATTGCAAACACCTGGATGCAAGTTAAAGAAAGCACTATATTGAAGTCCAAAACAGAACAGCACTTTAGTTTGGAAAAATTTCGGCTTTAAAAGCAGTGACTGGAAGTGACGTCATCTGGACCAGGACCAAAGATGATGTCAGCCAGAGCACTGGTGCTGGAAGTGGAGTGTTCGAGATCGGAAGTGATGTCATCAATGGCCCCCACCCAAACAACCACCTAGTACCGGAAGTGAAGTCATCAGTGGCACCGGTACCGGAAGTGATGTCATCAGTGGCACTGACACCTAGTGGGATTTCGTGAGGATAGTCTGCAGTGGACAGAGAGAGAAAGTTAGTGCAGCTCGCCACTCCCTGGCCTCCAATGTGCATGTGTGTGACACCTCTTATAAAATCTGTCAGGAGCACAGAAGGTCTTACTATAAGTCAAAATTAAGAATCCCAGATGTGCTAGAGTCTGTTATGTCATCTTTTTTTAGTGATCTTACATGTCAGGGCAGATAAAGATGGAGCAATAGATTGTGGTAAACTTACAATTTGTACAGGAAGCTTCTAGTCTTGGGAGTGCAGTGAAAGAGTCAAGCCATGCTAGAACACTACTGGCACCCTGAAATGTATTTTTCACACATGTAAACAGAAAAAGAGAATGTGTAGTATACAATAAACATTATCAGATGCATGTCCCCAATTTGGGCGGCACGGTGGCGCAGTGGTAGCGCTGCTGCCTCGCAGTAAGGAGACCTGGGTTCATTTCCTGGGTCCTCCCTGCGTGAAGTTTGCATGTTCTCCCCATGTCTATGTGGGTTTCCTCTGGGTACTCCGGTTTCTTCCCACAGTCCAAAGAATTGCAGGTTAGTTGCATTGGCGATTCTAAATTGTCTTTAGTGTGTGCTTGGTGTGTGTGTGTCCTGTGGTGGGCTGGCGCCCTGCATGGAGTTTGTTTCCTGCCTTGCACTCTGTATTGGCTGGGATTGGCTCCAGCAGACCCCTGTGACCCTGCAGTTAGGATATTGCGGGTTGTACAATGGATGGATGGATGGATATCCCCATTCTAATGATTGACTGGAAGTAAAAAGCTGGACTGGTTCAATGACTTTTCAATACGGTTTAATTTTATATAGCACTCTTCACTAAGTGCAAGCTCAGAGTGCTGTGACAAGTTCATAGGTAAAAGGCAATTAACAAACTTTACAAATTATTAATTACATAATGTATGCACATAAGGATACAGATTTATGCAAAACAAAGCAGTTCCAAACTGATTAAAATAAATAGAAAATAACAGTATCAGTTCCTTAATATTATTGTTGAGTTATGGCCATTTGATAATAGATGAGAGGAAAATAAAAATGGCGGTCAGCAGAATCCTATGGTTGATGTCTGCTTTGCCCTTTTCCAAGAGTCACGCTTGAGTTTTTCATGTTTTCTGTCTGAGGGAGGAGTGTGAAGTGAGATTTTCGAGGCGGTTTAATAGTTGTTTAGTCTTGACTGCAGAAAGAGGATTTAATTTTCATAGTGAGCAAAATGGTATGGTTAGACGTACGGAAGATACATGGAGTTTTTTTCAAAGACAGGAGGAGGATGTCCTAAAATGGATACCATACTGTGGATTTTGGAGGACACACTTTAGAAGACACAATTCCTGTAATAATGTAGCAGCGAACCTTAGGTGATATCAAATATGCATTCCATTTTTGTGGCTATTTAGGTCCAAAATTGTGATGTGTGTTGAAATAAAGTCTAGAAGAAAAGAGAACGACCAGCGGTGAGAAGGGCAGTGCTTTGTTGTAGTATGGAGTGGTAGGAAATTGGGGAAGTGACTTTACCTTACAAATCCAACAAACCCTATTTACTCAGGCTGAGTGGAAGAACAGTATTTAAGTTTGTGTGTATAATGATGTTTCATGTTTTTAATGGTTAAGATTTTGTGTTCCATTTTTATTTTATTTTTATTCCTGGTTGTAGCAACTAGTCTAAGACTCTGACAAACTGAATGTAGTATTTAGTGGCCGATAACTCTAGATATCAGGTAAAAAAAAAAAATTAAAAATCACACATTAAAATACAGATTACGTCAAAGACATAGTGAAACAACACAGTTTCAGGCCGAATGACATAAAATAATCATATCTATATTGTGACTGATTGTGCTATTCTCTAAAAAAAGATTTGAGGCTTTAAAGCCAGCTCACTTATGCTGTGTTCTGTTCTTTCTGTCCTGTTCAGACCACATTCGGCTCCGCTCCAGCTATTGCTCCCGTCTCTCTTCAGCTGAGCACTCCTGAGGAAGGTGCCCTCAAATTCTTTAAATCTGAAGGGCTGCTGCTGGAGCAAGACAGACAATTAGGAAGTTGTCAAGTTTTCTGTGTTCATGAATTAAAGCTCCAATACTCTTTTTTCAGGTGTCAAAATAAAATCTCTTTGTGCAGTTCACTCCTTCCTGCCTTTTCATTCTACTTAGAAACCCAAATGCAACGATATATATTCTTCAACCCTGGGAAAGTTTAAGTGTTAGTTTTTGTGATTAATGTGTCTGGTTTAACACCTTGAAAAATAGCATCCTAGGCCAGCAATAAGGTGATCTCTTCAGGCAGTGTTTCGGTCAGGGCACTATTTTCATATAATATTTTTTCTTTTTTTTTGTAGTTTATGAAAAAATAATACAAAAAAGTTAAGTGTGAGCCTAAAGAATTACATACACATCTAATGTCGAATTGTTATACTACCTTTAAAAATTTTGAGAAATAAAATTTTAATTAAAAAGTTTCAAATTACACAACACCTTGTCATGTCAATATGTGGTACTGGTATTCATTTCCTTGACTTATACATACCAACATAGGTGCAGGGGAGTGGGAGGAAGTGGAGTTTATGGCAGTCCTGGAGCAATACTAAAGAAAAGTAGCAAAGGTAAAAATTACTCTCTCTCTCTGTTTTTCATGCTATGTTTCTGTAAGAAGATCAATGTCATATCACATACTTGCAAAATAGTTTTCTTTGAGTGGCACCAAAACCAAAATAAGTCTCTATTATCTCTGTATATAACTCACCAGTCTGTCAAGTAGCTTACAGTGCTGACTGCCCTAATATAATGACAAAAAAATTAAACATAACTGTAATGATTATCCCACCCCATTATTCCAGTTTGCAGTATCTTTGCTAATTTATGCAAACAACACAACATAACCACCTAAGTAATGCACGGTGTGAGTTTTTAAGTGAGATAGCTGCAACAGAGAACTTTTTTAGCCTGCCAGGAGCAACGTTGTAGGTAGAGCCATGTTTTTCAACAATTTTTCTGTGGTGGCACACGTTCTGTAACCAAAAAATTCCCAAGCAACATCAAGATTCTACTGACCACTAAAGCATTAAATCTACACACTTACTAAACTGTCTGAAGGGTTTGAACTATCTGAGATGCAAAGAAAAGACAGCTTGGAGATTGCCATTTGCAGACATAGCACTTAGAAATTTTGATGCATTTCCCAACGTCTCTTTGCCCACACATAAAGGCGGTCCTATACCGCACACCAAAGTAGTTTTTATTGTACACCAGTTGAAAATGTAGAATGTATTTATAAAGTCTTTGATGGTAATGGACAACTGAGGATGAAATTTGCAGGATTTTAACACAAGTTTTAATGTATGCCCATGTTATAAGACTATAAGTTTAATGTCACTGTGCTCTGTACAAAAATTATTTTATAAATCCATTCACATGTACAGGCCAGGCCAAAGTTAGCATACAGGGGCTCTCAGCATTTAGAAGTGCTGGACCAAGCATAGGACAAGATAGACAAGGAAGGAGGAATGTATAGTCAGCCTAAAGACAGGTGTATACTATTTTGTCCTCTGTTAACAGTCAGCACAAAATCTTCTTTCCTTGTTTGGAAATGGACTATTTACCTAAGTAAGGGCCTGCACCTGGAGAAGACAGTGTAAAAAGACTTGGACAGCAGCCAAACACTTTGAAGCCGACGGACAAATGGATGATATCGTCATCCATCCTGAAAAGCCTTCCAGCTCAGTGACAAAAAATGGCAGACTGTATAGATCAAGATCCCACCTTGGTATTGTCTTGCTATTGGCTTCCTGTCTGTATTGCCACGTAAATCGTCAGTAAAGAAAGCTAAGTTATTTTCTCTTATGTGATATTTACCGCTGTATCACTATGGAAGGGGTTTAGCCTTTTAATATCATATCTATATAGTTTTCGATTCTCAATTACAAAAGAACTTATTCCAACTAGGGAGCTATCGCCCCCTTAGAGGAACAGCCCATTTAAGAGATGCTTATTTCAATTAAGTCAGTCTTTAGGAGTGCATTCAAAGTTTATATTTGTCTTGACCGTTTAATTTTACTTTGACACTTCTGTATCTCATGCATATCTGAGAATTAATACATTGGCCTCATTTTCTCCTTTTTTGACTTTTAGGAAGACATTCATATTGAGGTTGTACTTTGTGAACCACCAGGGGGTGCCAGAGAGACTCAAACCCCAGACACAACTTCACAGACAAGTCTTATTCAAATAAAACTGATTTATTTCCACAGTTACCTTTCATAAATGTTCCAAAAGCACAATCAGCACACTTTTCCTCAGTTTCTGTTTCTTTTATCGATCCATCCATCCATTTTCCAACCTGTTGAATCTGAACACAGGGTCACGGGGATCTGCTGGAGCCAATCCCAGCCAACACAGGGCGCAAGGCAGTTTATCCTCCTCGAAACCTGCCTGGTGAGCTTTGTACACTTCCACCCGACTCGCCTGGATGAGGTCAAGTTGCCTCTTTTATCTTAGATCTGGATGTACTTCCAGTGCTAGGGCATAACCCGATAGAAGTACTTCCGAGTCAATCGGAAGTCCCACCGTATAGGGATTGTTAATCTCTTCAGCCTCCCCCTGGCAGCCCCTACAGAACACTTCAGGGCTGCATCAAGGCAGCATGCCCTGCAGGAGTCCGTGTGGGAACTTTAAACCAAAGAGGTCGCCACCTAATGTCCTGAAGGAGGAAATGTACCAGATCAGATGTCCCCCTTAGTCCTTCCATTATATGGGCCTCCCGGCCAGGAATTGTTCCTAGTTCTAACCCAGTGTATTAATTCTGGCATCTGCATTTTCTGCTTTTTTTCTTCTCGTTTCTTGGAGTGGTAAAGTGCTGGCCTCTTGTCTGGTTAAGGAAGCACCCTCTTTCCTGGCTGGAACACCTGCCCATGTGTATCATCCATCACAACGTGCTTCAGTAATATTTTGTTAAAAGGTCAGGTTTCAGGTTATTGTTTAATTTTAAACTATGCCATTAAATTTTTACCAATTTCCTTTGTTTGATTCTACATTAATTTTGTGATCCAGTGTATATTTACTTCATAATTTATGTATTTAGTTTATGATTGCATGTTTTAATGTTAGATGTGATTTATCATTATTAATTCTATACAATAATGCGATTAATTAGTACATTTTTTATAATCGATTCCCAGCCCTGATATTCATTAATTCTATCTTTGACATATGGCCAGGTGCAGTGCTGGTGCTACGTTATTTTGTGCCCAAGGCCAAGCTTATCAGTGTGCCAACTGACTGTTTGGTAGCTAACCCATGCAGATGGGTTTTTCTGATCGATGCCCTAGGAAAATGCTTAATTTGTCTTAATGGTGTCACAGGCCTGGCCATGTGACAACAAAAAGGAGGAAAATAAAAACTCCAATTAGTAACCTTCCTGGAGAAAATAAACCTCTGAGGGATCCATGTCCAGTTATAACACACAGTTATAGTTAAGGTTAGACATAGACATTGACGATTACTATGGGGAAATCTATGCATTCCAGCAGAGCTTGCAAAAGTATAGTTCTGGAGCCATGAAAAGCCAGGGTAATTGAAAACATGCTGTAAGTGTTTAAAACCTTGGAATAGCAAGCTGAGTACATAGAATTTCTTTGAAGATCAAAGTATTGGGTACACAGTCCAAGATCAATATGGATTAAGAAGTAATAAAAAGGTAAATGGAACAAATTGTATTTCTTAAAACTAAGCAGTTAAAATGATTTAACTTTATGTGAATTGTTTCTGACTGCCCAGTTTGCTTTTTCCATTCCAACAGATGACAGCAGTGAATACCACTAGTGTGGAACAGCATGACATAATGACATTAAAGCACAGCTGCCTTATATGTCCATATTTTAATATGGAAAGTCAGAAGTACAAGCAGATTAGCAAAGTCCTTCTCTGCTGATCTTTGAATTTCATCAACCCTGGCTGATCTAACTGGTGCAAGAAATGGCTTCAATGAATCTTGTAAACAAGGATCCACATTTTAGTGTTTCTTTTTCAGACTCAAACAGAGATTGAAAATAGACTGCCTTAGCCTGGTCTGAGAACCATTCACTTCTTTCCAGAAAGGTTAGGCTAGAAAGATTGTTAGTATAAATCATAGTAAGACAGCAGCAGAAAGTAAAATTGTACAAAACAAGATTGATTGTAAGGAATGAGTGTGGATCAAATTGTAGAAGTCTTTAATTCAGGATATGCCCTTCTCAAGGTCTAATAAACAGACATAGCCTAAAAATCAAAAACTGTTTTGAAAAGAAGTTGTCAGAGAAAATGTTTTACTCTTACAACAACCAATCTTTTAATCAATAAAAACAAAGTTCATACAAAGAATGTACATTTGGCTTGTTCCTAAATAAGACATTATAACATCACATACTGTACACCATTATCATTGGACATGACAGCAAAATGTGACATCAAACAAACCAAACCGCAGAATGGAAAAACTGTTGACAGCATCATTGTGCAATACCAAAATGGTGAAAACAGACAATTAGTAGTAACAATAAACTTAAGACGTTAGAAATGTTATGGTAAGTGGTGCTGCCTAATGGAAACATATTTTAGTGCATATAGTGCCATTATTAGTACAGAAGGATGTTTGGGCTCTGTTGTTAGGTAGGGTTCAGTGAGTGTTCTGTGGTGTCCTCTGTCAGTGGCTATCCAATAATAAATTTGGTCTTTGCCCAACTAAAACTCAAATTTATTACAAATGGATGATATAGAGGAAGTCTATGCAGAGACCAGCTTAGTATTTGTGATCCAATCATGAAAGATTTTTCTACCAACTTAGTAAAGTACTCCTAACTTTTAAACAGGCTGCTTAAGGATCAAAATATTTCACTTGCATATCTGAAGCATAAAATGTCTTATTCTGCTCATATATCTCACTCTGAAGCCTTCAAAAAAATTGAAGAAGTCCTCAAGGCCTGCAAGGGGAGAAAATTCAATATTTTTTACTAAGAGAGAGTGGAAAATTTCCTCATGGAGCAAACAAATGTCTTAAATGCAATATGTAAACACACTTTACTAAACTGAGATAGCAAATTGCCATTATTATGTCTGAGCAATGTCAAATTAAAAACAAAATTAACTTTTTATACTCTATTATTTAACAGCATAGTGAAAAAAGTGGATCCCTGTGCAGTGAAACTGTGCTAATTAAGTAAAAGCTGACAAAACAAGATGATCCTTGTCACAGAAAACTCTTAGAATGATGATAACACATGATATTCTGTCCAACGTTTGGCCAGACTGTTTTACATCATCAACTAGTACTTCTTTGGAGATTTAAAGGGCCCACAGGTTATATTTCAAATCATCACTTTCTTTCCAGCCCCACTCTTTTATTGTCAGGTTTTTAAAATATACCAATAGACAACATGTATTGGCCAGGAGCCATAAGGTGCTATAGATTGTCCACAAGGGGAGCTGCATTAAGTGCTTCAATTATAACTCTGTAGTGACCATCCAGTGAAGGCATGACATTAATCTGGTGATTAGAAAGAGAAAAGAAGTTGATTTACAGTATGGCAATTCCTCTTTCAACTGGCGTCACTAAAATTTAGGTTGGTCAACTCTTACCGACCTTTCGATCCTCCTCAGCATATGCTATGGGCCAGTGACTAATTCAGTACTACAGGATGCTTTGCCATGTGAATATTTTTCAACTCTGCTTTATCCATGCATCCTAAGCAGCAGTTAGAGTTCTTGGAAGTGACTGCACCTCATAAATAACCTTAATGCTGTTCTTTATTAGCCTTATAGTAGAATTGATGGTCTGCACATGGTCTGGTTTTGGGCTTCTTTATTTTAATTTAACCTATTTTTAATGTGTATAGAACACTTTTTCTTTCACAGCAGGCTTTGCACTTCAGACATCTGTTTTTGACTTTTTAGGGGCTTTGCAATGCATACTTATTATAGTATTGCTCAGTGGGATGGTGTGGAGCTTTACCTGGAGTACTCTGTCTGCTGTTGCATTCATGGTGCCAGTCGTCACTGTTAAGTGTCTCTTCCATGGGCTCCTGTAATGTTTCTGTTGCACTTTCTAGTTGCATTAATCCTTCTGCTTATTTTGGCTATTATTTAGTCACCCATGGGGAGTCTGTATTCTCTCTAATGTTTGTACTCTCTTTGACTTTTTTATAGTGGGGATTTGTGAGATAGGGTGAGGGAATAGCGATTCTGGTGCTATCCCTCTGTGTCCTTTGATATGGTTGCTGATTGCAATGGTGCTGACTCCACCACAGCCCGTTTGAATCTCTAATTTTTATTTTTCCCGCTTTCTTTACCTATGAATAATCTTTCTGTCATTGACATATTAACATTGCATTATAACAGAAAACTCCATAAGGGTGAGTTAGGGGATATGCTGCCAAAATAGATATTATCGAGTTGCTGCCTCCTGGTCAGCTCCTAGTGAGAAATGCAGAGTACTTATATTAGAAGAAATTAACTTGAAAAATCAATAAATTGTGCTGGAGAAATGAAATTGGTCACTTTTGTTATCTATGTTCAGAACTTGGAGAACAGAAAATTATGTTTATGAGCATTTAGGCACCCACTCTGTATCCAGCCTCTTTCCTACTTCCAACTATGCACTCAGCTGATAAGTCTCCATGGCTTTGACATGTGTGTAGGCATTGATGCAGATATGGCTATGGATTCACCCTCCAGCAGGGGACATCTTTTTCACTCAGCCCACTCCATTCATAGATTCTGTGAAGACCCTAGTCTTGGAGACAACTTTCATCTATTACATCCATTAAATTTAGAATACTCTTTCTTTTCTCCATGTCATATGTCTCTGCCACAAATTGATTACTTATTTGTCAAGCATTGGTCCCATTTACTCTAGATTTGTGTCATTTTTCCTTTCCAATCACTGATCACAAGAGCATTCATCATAAATTCCATATTCTACATTTTAACCTTGTGCCTGCAGATTGAGATTCAATATGTTAATCTTATATATAGGCAATTTTCTTATTACTTAATCTAAACTAAACAATGGTTCTGTAGAGGACCTAAGAATCCTCTGGGAGGCTACCAAGGGCTGCATCTACAATGTGCTTATCTATTTTTAATTACATCCTAACTGCTTTAAAAATAAACAGGTAGTCGATACTGATTCTCTCTGCTTTCTTATGTGGAGTGGTCTAACCTCCAATTAACAGATAAAAACTTTGAAATTAAAATATCAACTGATAGAGCTGAGCTAAATATACACTCCTTTTGCAATTGTCAGAATTTCAGACCTATTAGACTAGGGTTCATTATTATGTTTTCTGAGCTAAGCCCAGTAAGTTCTAGATGCTCCACCTTGACTACCTTATGGCCCTCTGTTCTTGACCCTCTGCCTTTTTTGTCATTTGGTATCAACAGTTCTATCAAGGCAATCACTAATGACCCCAAGCAAAAACTGGAATAATTTGTCAATTACTAAGTATAATTTATTCTCTAAGGTGCTTATCCTCAGTTTATATATCTTTCTTAAGATTTGTTGAATTTTCCTTTCCTCTCAGAGAAGGAAACATTGTGCTTGGAAGTTCCTGTCACTCTGAAGGAACTGAAAGAAGCTCTGGGCACTATGAATAAAGGCAAAACCCTAGGCATTGTTTACTTTCCTCCAGAGTAAATTTTAGCTTTTTTTGTAACAGCTGTCTTTACCTCTTTTCCAGATGCTATATGTAGCCAATTCTTTACAGTATTTAACCTCAAGTGAACACTGCAGTCATCATTCTCCTATTAAAATAAGGCAAACATCCTACCTGGTGTCATAATTACAGGTCATTATCTATAATTTATATAGTGCTAAAGTCCTAGCAATACAGGCATCAATCTGTTATCCATAAACTGATTTCACATTGATTAAACTATTTTTTATTGGCTCCTGCTTTCTTTCAGGTTTCCTCTCCTTGGTTGCTAACAAGACATTTGATTGGTTAAGCTTGGAATTTGTTTGTCAAATCCTAGATAACTTAGAATTTAGAGTTTGTGGGCATAATAAAACACTCCTTTGGCTGGCTGCTCAGAAATTCAGAAATTTCTTTCCATCAAGGACACAATATTAGATTGCACACATTCCCTTTTATCATTACAGATCAGTTTAAATATCTAGGGGTAAACATCACAAGTAAACATAAAGCTCTTTATCAACAAACTTATGTTATTTAGAAAAAATTAAGCAAGACTTGCATCGATGGTCTACCCTTCACCTCACTTTAGCTGGAAGAATTAACATTGTTAAGATGAATATCCTTCCTAAGCTTCTCTTCTTATTTCAAAACATTCCAATATACATCAACAAATCGTTTTTAAGAAGTCAGATTCAATCATAACTTCATTTATTTGGAATTCAAAATATCTATGTATTCAAAGGGCGACCCTACAAAGACATAAGGCAGAAGGTGGCATGGCTCTACCTAACTTTCAGTTTTATTACTGGATGGCAAATATACAAGCTATAAAAACCTGGACATTGACACAAATGGATGAACATACACAGGCCTAATCTGCAATAGAAATAAAATCCTGCAGTACTTCATTATATTCCTTAAATACAAGTCATCACATATATATTAACATCCCAATTGTGCTTCATTCACTTAGAATATGGAACCAACGTAGGAAGTACTTGCATTCTTCCTTTACGTACAGGGATGCTCCAAACACTGCTTTCCAGACTGACCTTCTTCACCTCCTTTCATAACTGGTACAATATGTTTATAAGATAATCCTTCCATACATGAGTCCATTAAGGAGATGCATGATTTTGACATTATATACATATTTTTAATTACATATAATAATATTCAAAGGTATCAATGTTTAAAGGTTCATTAGTATATTGGTATATTTTTCATTTTTGCAAATTCATTGAACACATTGGCTTGCCTCATCTGAAAGCTGTTCCTTCTGAGCATGTGTTCCTGATATTTGTGATGCTCACCATCTTTTGTTTCTGACCTTACATCTAGTCCTCCACCTTTGAAAGCCCTGAATTAAGCTCCATAATTGAAGTCGGTTAGGTGACTCCTTTTCTCATTCTGCACCACAGAGCTCCTTTGTGAAAAAAGAATAAAAGAAAGTATATTTTTGGAAAGGAAACAAACTAGTTTCTATTCTTGTTCTGTAAATTAAACTCATCTCTGTGAGGATTCTGTTGTGCCAATTCAAGGGTAATAAATGCACCCTGGAATAGGCAAGTCAGGCTCTTCTAATGTATGACATACTGTATTTGGAATAAGAAAAAGAACACAACTATTGAAAAAATACCATTTGTCACATTTTGGTTTGTTAACATTATAGACTAAAAGCACTTTAGTACTGACAGTTATTGAATGTATATACATGAATTCAAACAAAAAAATACATTCTGCAATATTTGACAATATTTCAGTCCACACAAACAGTAAATAACCCAAACAACTATAAATATAACATAACACATGGGCAAAGATCACACTTCTCCACGCACATATGGTGACAAAACCATGCTCTTTAAAGAAATACACAAAATAAAAGTATAGCACATTGTATTCCTGATATTTCATTATTTTTCTCTGCAATGTTCACATAGACAGGTTTAGCTCACCACTTGCCTGAGGCCTGGAAATTGAGGAAAATGTATTCTTCCCAGGATGAAGAATTCAGTATAGTTAGGTACTGAAGGTGGACTTGCTGTGCTGCACAGCTTATTGAATGAGAGATGTGGTGTCAACATGGCTATCAGTGTATCTCTTCAGAATGATATACAAGAAATTAAGACCATCCAAAGAAGAAAAGAAGAGATTTTGACCAAAGTCGAAGAAATCTGAAGGAAATGCCAGTGGAAATTACAAAATAGAAGGAATGCAGTTACAGTAGATATTCATATCAGGTACTGCATGCTGTGCAAAAGAGAAAAAGAAATAATTTTAACTTCAAAACTTCCATTTTAGCATCCACACTTAATAATTTGGATCTCGATTCCAACTCAATATTAAATTCCACGTGACTTTTTTGCTTTTTAGACAGCAATGAAAACAATCAGTTGTGTGTCAACACAAGCCTAAACATTGCAACTGATTCAGGCATAAACATATCTTAAAGTTGTTGTGAACCAATTTGGGGATAATTTCTCAACTTTCTGTATAGTTACTGTATTTTATGTTTTTAAATGATATTTGTGATGGCCAATAATTTTATTGTCATTTTATTTATATCATTGTAGAGCCATTTTTTTTTTTACTTTTCTTTCATGGCCATCACCTTTTTCTGGCTTTTATTGGTGTTAACAATGGCGGTTGTTGGTTATGTGGTTTGACAACAGAACTGTGTGTGACATGATCACACCAAGAGTATCTAGGGTTGTGGCACACAGCACTCAATATCCTGTTTTATACAAAACAAATAAAAAGAAGGGATAATGTTAATAGTTATGATTAGGGTGTTTTTTTCAATTATTGACTTTGACTTTGAACTTTCATTTTGTTTTTGTTATTTTCCGTGGCTATTCGTTAGATTTTTGTGGTTTCCAATCCCGTGCATTATTAAATCATGATCCCTTTGTTATTTTTCTAAAGGTTACTTTACTTCCTGATGTTTTGGTTTACTATAATAGTCCTTTTGGATTTGACATTTATATACATTTGCCACAATAAAGCTATATGCAGAAGAAATATATTTGCTAAAAGATTATAAGGCCTGTTTGTAATTCCCACAATAATAAATCCCATACTGCACATAATGTTTTTACATATCCTGTGGAAATGAGATGAAAGAACAGAACATAAAAGCACAGGATAAATGAAGAGGTGCAATTGAAAAAGTGCAAAGAGAATTTGATGAGTCAAATTCTGATGATAAGTATAGCAAAATATGAAATATAAGAGATATGTTCATCCACCCCTTTTTAACCTTAATACAATTCAGAGTTGCAAGATATTTAAATGTGAGATGTGGAGAAAATAATGAGAAATCTTAAAGCCCTGACACAGTACTACGACTTATGTTCGTAAGAGAAATTAGTTTTTTTTTTCTTTTTTAATAAAGAGGCATAATAATGAAAGATGCAATTAAAGAAGAAAAAAACTATTATAAATCAATTGAGGAGATAAAAAAGAATATAGAAAAAAGGAGGGCAGAAGAATAAAGTAAAGGAATTAATGAATTTTCAAAAAATATATATTTTTCAAAATAAAAAAAAATTAATAGCAAAAGAACATAGACAGTTTTGAATTGTTGAAAAGGGAATAAATATTAAAGCAATGGAAGGAATAAAAGAAAAAAGAGAAATGATTTAGAGAAGAAGAAACCCCCAAATGATAAAGAAAGTGAGACTTTATTTAAAGTGAGACTAATTCTGAAAATTGGTTTGGATTAAATAAGAAAATGTTGCAAGCTCATTTTACAAGTTTGGGCATTTGTCCAATTAAAAACAAAAGCTGGTTAGAGCAAAAACCTGCAGCCACAGTGAGTCCCCTCGGACCAATTTTGAAAACCCCTGATTTAACTAACCAAAACTACATAGCTAACTCTGTACTATCTTGTATGGTGTGAAGTGAAATAAGCAGAATAAGGGACCAGAACATGAGACATAGTCAGGTGCCTAGCCAAGTCTGAAAATAGAAAATCAGTTCTATTTGTTATCAGTCCTATTCAGAAACCAAAATAGAAAATTCCAAATAACTAATTCATTTAAAAATAAAGTGAAAGTAAATTCTGTATTAAAAAACATCAAAGTATATAATAAAACTTCCAAGCAAAATATATTTAGCAAAAAAGAAAAGAAAAACAGACTAACATACCATTTTACATAACATAACAAATTTACATATACAGTCATATGAAAAAGTTTGGGAACCACTCTTAATTCTTTGGATTTTTGTTTATCATTGGCCGAGCTTTCAAAGTAGCAACTTCCTTTTAATATATGACATGTCTTATGAAAACAGTAGTATATCAGCAGTGACTTTAAGTTTATTGGATTAACAGAAAATATGCAATATGCATTATAACAAAATTAGGTGCATAAATTTGGGCACCCCAACAGAGATATCAGTACTTAGTTGAGCCTTCTTTTGCAAATATAACAGCTTCTAGACGCCTCCTATAGCCTTTGATGAGTATCAAGATTCTTGATGGAGGTATTTTTGATTTTTTCTTCCATACAAAATCTCTCCAGTTCAGTTAAATTTGATGGCAGCCAAGCATAGGCAGCCTGCTTCAAATCATCCCATAGATTTTCGATGATATTCAAGTCAGGGAACTGTGACAGCCATTCCAGAACATTGTACTTCTCCTTCTGCATGTGGATTTCAAACTGTGTTTTGGGTCATTGTCTTGTTGGAATATCCAACTCCTGCTTAACTTCAACTTTGTGACTGATGCTTGAACATTATCCTGAAGAATTTGTTGATATTGGGCTGAATTCATCCGACCTTTGACTTTAACAAGGGCTCCAGGCCCTGAACTAGCCACACAGCCCCACAACATGATGGAACCTCCACCAAATTTGACAGTAGGTAGGAGGTGTTTGTCTTGGAATGCGGTGTTCTTTTTCTACCATGCAAAGCGCTTTTTGTTATGACCATATAACTCAATTTTTGTCTCATCAGTCCAAAGTACTTTGTTCCAAAATGAATCTAGCTTGTCTAAATGAGCATTTGTATACAACAAGTGACTCTGTTTGTGGCATGAGTGCAGAAAGGGCTTCTTTCTCATCACAATAAAATACAGATGTTCTTTGTGCAAATTGCGCTGAATTGTAGAATGATGTACAGATACACCATGCAAGATGTTCTTGCAGGTCTTTGGAGGTGATCTGTGGGTTGTCTGTAACCATTCTCACAATCCTGCGTGTATGCCGCTCCTGTATTTTTCTTGGCCTGCCAGACCTGGGTTTAACAGCAACTATGCCTGTGGCCTTCCATTTCCTGATTGCATTCCTTACAGTTGAAACTGACAGTTTAAACCTCTGAGAAAGCTTTTTGTAGCCTTCCCCTAAATCATGATACTGAACAATCTTTGTTTTCAGATCTTTTGAGAGTTGTTTTTGGGATCCAATGCTTTTACTCTTCAGAGGAGAGTCAAAGGGAAGCACAACTTGCAATTGACCACCTTAAATACCTTTTCTGATGATTGGACACACATGTCTATGAAGTTCAAGGCTTAATGAGCTAATCCAACCAATTTGGTGTTGCATGTAATCTGTATTGAGCAGTTACACGCATTCAATTCAGCAAAATTACACGGGTACCCAAATTTTTGCACAGCCAGTTTTTCACATTTGATTTAATTTCATACAACTAAATACTGCTTCACTAAAAACCTTTGTTCAGAAAACACCCCAGTACTTAGATGTTCAAAGGAAATGAAAGACATATCACTGTTATCTTTTTTGTTGAAAGTAGAGTAAGTTATTATGCAAGCTGAGAGGGGTTCCCAAACTTTTTCATATGACTGTAATAGGCTAGAGAATTGAGACTTCAACTTTAAAAAGACCAACCTGTCACTTTTATATGTAAACAGGTGATTGAATCGTTGTAAAGAAAAGCAGACCAAGAATACCAGTATTGCCTATCAAGATGCACAAAGTGGTATGAATGTCAATGTCATTTTATTTTTACATCACTTTTCAATAACCAAAGTTATGTACAGCATAATAAAACACAACAACAAAATACACTTTAATAATCTAATCACAGGGAAATAAAAGTCCTTCAAAGAGGGAAAAGACTTATCCTTGAACATTTACTTGAGGTGATAAAAGCTGCTTATGACAACTGAACTGATCTGTTGCACCAATGTGAATTCTGAATCAAGAATATAACCGAAATTCAACTTTTGAGTTTTTTATAGTAATTCCAAAGCCTAGATTCAAATTCTTCACTTTATCTGTATTACCAAAAATAATTGACAAACATTTGTTTTCATTAAGCTGAAGGAAACAGTCAGTAAGGGATTCTGTTTGTTGAGTATCCTCAGGGGTCATAGACAGATAAATTTGACCATCGACGACATAGCAGTGAAAAATAATATTATTCTTTAAGATGTTTGCAAAGGGAGGCATATATAAAGAAAAGAATACAGATGCCAAAGTCAGACCACTGAAGAACTCCACATGGCAAAGAAGCTGAAGAAGAAAAGCAATTACCAATTTTAAAAGAGAAAAACCTGTCCCTAAAATATGATGTAAGCCATTTTAAGGCTGTCCCCTGGATGCCAGCCATAAGCTTTAGGCAACAAAACAAAACGGAATGATCAACAGCATCAAAAACTGAGCTCAAATACAGAAGTACTTAATACACCACATTTTCTAGAGTCAATAACAAGGAGTAAATCATTGATGACCTTCACAATTAACTATTAGTTATACAAAAACCATGGAAGCAATAGTGTCACGCTGGATATTGATAGTCATAACTAAGATGGAGAAAAACAACAAGGACAACAACAATATCTCGTATAAAATGCATTGCGCCTTTATTCACAATAAGAAAAGGTCAGTTTGTATTCAAAGTGTACAGTGCAAAACTCATCCCAAAAATAATCCTTTATAAAAACAGTGCATTTGTGGAAGTTAAAACCAGTAAATAAACCCAATAAATATATTTAAATCAAGAATAAAAGCAAAGTCATAATTGGCTTAAAGTCTTTATCTTTCATCTTGAGCCCTAGTGCCTCTCTCTTTCTATTCCATTTCCTGTACTCACATTCCTGATCTGCTCAACAGCCTGAAGCACCAGCTATTCCAGTCAACCATCTTGGACCACCTTCCCTTGGTGTATGTAGGTACCTATAAAGCTTGACTCTCTTGTCCCACCAGTATCCTTCAGCATAAATAGGATGATCCCAGAAGCAACTGGACAATCTCGCTCCTCTTAATGTTCAACAGGAGTGAACCCATCCCTGGTTTGCTATTCATCTGACTCCCTCATGGGGCATCCCGACCGACTCACCTCTTTCAATCTACACTGGCTTGATCCCAGATTCTGTCACTCTCTCTCTGTCTCTCACCGGATTTTTACTTCCATTTATTCTCAACTAGCAAAATACCCGCGCTTCGCAGCGGAGAAGTAGTGTGTTAAAGAAGCAATGAAAAAGAAAAGGAAACATTTTGAAAATAACGTAACATGATTGTCAATGTAATTGTTTTGTCACTGTTGTGAGTGATGAGTGTTGCTGTCATATATATATATATATATATATTTACACACACACACACACACACACACACATAAACATATATATATATACATATCTATACATATACACATAAATATACACACACACATATATACATACATATATATATCTACATATATACACACAAATACATATATATATATATACATACACACACACACATATATAAACATATATACATATACGTACATATCTACATATATACACACACAGCTATTTCGTATCAGTGCAATACGCTGCTTGTTAAAACGGATAACTCCCGCTCTTACGTGCAAGTCTGTGTGGATATTATGAACTATCGTATTTGTTCAAGTTCTATTTAAATTTTAAATAGAAGGAATTTTTATTTAGTCGACAGAAATATCTTTGGTAGGAATGGTAAAAACAGACAGGAATATTATTCGTGAATAAATCAACTCAAACCTTAAACAACTTATAATATTTTGCTCTCCATAAAAATATATCCTGTCTAAATTATACAAGTTAGAAATAAAGTAAACGTTAAAAGAACAAACATTCAAATTTCTTTTCTCTTATGTAATTTTATATAAAAAATAAACTTAGATTTTAAATATCCCAAAAGATTTTGCTCTCCATAAAAATATATCCTGTCAAAATTATACAAATTCAAATATGAACATGCTGCATAACAAAACCTAGAAATATAAATAAAATGTGTTCCTTTCAGCAATAACAAATCAAATCATTCAGTTGTCTTTGCTCATATGTCATTTTAGAGCTGGACGCCTGGCATCTTTTTTGGCAACAAGTTCGTTTCTGTTTGGTGTGAGGTTCTGTGTTGTGGAGATTCTCAGGATGGATTGCAGGTGCTCATCAGTGAGGCGACTCCTGTGTGCTGTTTTGTTAGTCTTCATCACTGAGAAGAGCTTCTCACACAGATATGTGGTACCAAACATGCACAAGGTTCGAGCCGCATGTAGATGGACTTTTTTTGTTCTTCAAAGTCACCAAAGCGCCGTGCAAACTCAGTGCGCTCAGTTTATCAGCAAAGTGCGTATTTGGGAACACCGTAGTGACGACTTGGTTTAACATTACTTGGCAACAGGGAAAGTGGGGCAAATTGCACTGGTGCATTTGTGTCTCCCATAAAAGCAGCTTCACTTGAAATCACTTTGTGATTGTGCACGGGTAAAAACGTCCGCTGAAGTGTCAGATTCTTATTTAATTCTTCTTCTTTCTGTATCTTCTGCATTGCATTCAGGTTACCCTGATGTTTTGTCCCATAGTGCCGTCTTAGATTAAATTCTTTTTTTTTTTTTTTATTTATTAATTTTATTATAATCAATACATAGTAATCAAGTTTTTACAAAAAAAAAAAGAATTATGCTAAGAACAGATCGATCCCCACCCTTGAGAGAGAGAGCAAGCCAAATGGTGTAAAATTTAAGGCTTGTAAAAAATACCTAAATCAACAAATTCTCTGTGCTTTATAAACTCATTTCAAAATATTACTGATTAGATCCTGCCATGTTTTGAAGAAAGTCTGTACGGATCCTCTAACTGAGTATTTGATTTTTCCAATTTCAAATAGTATAACACATCGGTTTCCCATTGACTTAAAGAGGAGAGTTTGGGTTCTTCCAGTTTATCAGAATAAGTCTGCGTGCCAACAGTGTAGTGAATGCGATCACAATTTGTTTGTCTTTCTCCACCTTAAGACCCTCTGGAAGAACCCCAAACACAGCTGTTAATGGGTTAGGAGGGATTGTAAGTCCAAGACTGTCTGAGAGGTAATTAAAAATTTTTGTCCAGAATAATGTTAATTTGGTGCAGGCCCAGAACATGTGACCCAGTGAGGCTGGGGCTTGGTTGCAACGTTCGCAGGTTGGATCATGCCCTGGAAACATTTTGAGAGTTTTAGTCGAGACAGATGTGCTCGATATATAATTTTGAGTTGTATAATTGTATGCTTTGCATATGGAGCTTGAGTGAATTCTCTGCATTGCTACTTTCCACTCCTTTTCTGATATATTAATTGAGAGGTCATTTTCCCAGTGTCCTCTTGGATCTTTGAAAGGAAGGGATTGTAAAAGGATTTTATATATTGTAGAGATGGAGTCTAACTCCTTGAAATTGAGCAATACTTTTTCCAGCGTGGATGAGGGTGCAAGATGAGGAAAATCTGGAAGGTTCTGTTGAACAAAGTTCCTGATTTGAAGATAGTGAAAGAAATTTGTAGCTGGAATGTTAAATTTGGACTGTAATTGTTCATAGGATGCAAAGACGTTGTCAATATAAAGATCTCTTAACAAGTTAAGTCCAAATTTTTTCCAGATATTAAAAACTGCATATGTTTGTGAGGGTTGAAAGAGGTGGTTCTTTTGCAGGGGTGCCACAGAAAGAAGCTTCTCCGTCTTAAAATGCTTTCTACATTGGTTCCAGATTCTAAGTGAGTGGAGCACAATTAGGTTATTAGTGTATTGCCGATAACGTGTGTTTATTGGAGCGCAGAGCAGGGAATACAAAGAAGTACTGCAGGATTTTACTTCTATTGCGGTCCATGCCTGTGTATGTTCTTCTATTTGTGTCTAGGTTCTTATCGCCTGTATATTTGCCGCCCAGTAATAAAACTGGAAGTTAGGTAGAGCCATGCCACCTTCTGCCTTTTGTCTTAAATTATGTCTTAGATTAAATTCTGTAATTACAGCCACATTAGCTCCACAAATGAGACACACGGGTTCAGTAAACATATACTCAGCCTCCCATCGGTTTTTAAAGGCTCTATTTTCAGAATCAACTTTTCTCTTCAGCATCGTGTGAGCTAGCTTCGCAATAACTTGCAGCATCATAAGCTACACTTGATTAACGCGGTAAGTGTTCGGCAAGGCAGCTGAAGCGCTGCATTATGGGATCTGTAGTTTATTGTGTTACCAGCGCTTCATATACCCAGGCCATTAATAACAATAATACAGTATATAAAATGATCTCGCGCGGATATAATTACGCCGGGCGGATGTGGCCCTGCCCTTGAGTTTGACACATATGGACTAAATAGAACTTGAAAAGATATATTTTTTCAAATGTGATCGCGCAATTCAGATAGAGTTGACGCACTACAGCCTGCATGCCTCAATAAGTCATCCTCCCTCGCTCTTACTTTTTTACCGTTCATCTAATGAATACACTGAGTATGGCTTTACCAAAACAATCATTGATGGCGAATAAAGTATCCATTATTCGAGTATGTAGATCGTGATATATATATACATATATATATACCCGCGTATCGCAGCGGAGAAGTAGTGTGTTAAAAAAGCTAGAAAAAGAAAAGGGAACATTTTAAAAATAACGTAACATGACTGTCAATATACAGTATTTGTTTTGTGAGTGTTACTGAGTGTTGCTGTCATCAAGGATTTGATTATCATTATTTCTTTCAATCAGGTTCGTATTTGTAGGATGTGTTGTGTTCAAGTTACATTCCGTGTTTGTCAATCGTTGTAAAGATGACAGGTTTCATTCATCGATTCGTTTCTTACTGCATCAATAAACAGCTCGTCTTCTTCTTTATCTGAGACCTGACACACTGCATGCACGGGTTTTTTACACTGTCTTCCTTTAGCGGGACATTGACTTTTTCCAACGTGTGCTTTGTTTCCGCAGTAGTTGGATTTATGAATATGCTTGTATGTATCAGACGCTTCATATTTTTGCTGCCTTTTCAATTGTGTAATTCGGTTTTGTTCAGCTCTTTGGAACTGTTGCTTTTATCTGTGCACTGCGTCAGTTCACGTGAGCCACTCGGTGTACATGCATCGAAGGTTCCCAGCTGTGCTGGTGCCATCTCGTGCTATGTCCATGGCTGTATTTAATGTTACCTTAGTCCTGGCACTTAAAACTTTCTCTCGCAGTTTCACTGAGTTTGTGTCAAACACCACCCTGACCATCTCATCTTCCTCTCCATAAGCACAGTCCTTCACCCGTGAATATTTACCCGTGGCAGTTTGCTATTGGATTGCCGCTGACGGACGGCCTTATATGGGCAGGCACTAAATTACAAATGCCAGCGGCAGCCTGTCTATGAAGTTAATTTAAAGTGTAGGTTTACATCGTGCTTTGTTTCCGAAGTAGCAGAACTCATGAATATGGTTGTATATGTCACTCGCTCGCTTCTTATTGTTTCGCTGCCTTCTCAATTATATAATGCATGTTTTCTTCAGCGCTTTTTTGAGGTCTTCCTGGTTTTCTATGTACTGCGTGATTACGTGGGAGGCGTGATGATGTCACACGAAACTCCGCCCCCACGGCGTTGAAGCTCATCTCCATTACAGTAAATGGAGAAAAACTGCTTCCAGTTATGACCATTACGTGTAGAATTTCGATATAAAACCTGCCCAACTTTTGTAAGGAAGCTGTAAGGAATGAACCTGCCAAATTTCAGCCTTCCACCCACACGGGAAGTTGGAGAATTAGTGATGAGTGAGTGAGTGAGTGAGGGCTTTGCCTTTTATTAGTATAGATCTGTTCACTTTCTTGATTTGTCTATCTCTGTTGCCCTTAATACTCAGACCCTTTTTATACTTTGTGGTTACAGTTGCAACAAACAATCTGTGTGAGTCATGGGTGCGGTAACTGTAGCAAACTCCCTCATTAGGTTCTACACCCACAGTGCTTTCCTCCTGCATGTCTACCCACAAGGGGTCTAAGCAAATCCACTCTTCTTAAAAACCTTGGACCACCACAGACCCCTGACATGCTGCATCACAACAAGATGTCCAGGGACAACTTTCCATGGTGAGCTTACTAGTTTCATACGTATAACTATCTTGGTCAAATGTGCATGGAACAAAACATGCAAGATGTCTAATTAATTTACTTGATGGAACAATGGGACTTGTAGGGAAGCATGGAATGTAATATTTTAAAGAGAACTGCTTGAACTTTAAGTCTAACAGCAAGTAAACAAACAACTTTCATCTTTTATTTAGAAACAACCTTAAAATGTATCCTGGACATACAAAATTAAATATGGCATTTTTGTACACCATATATAATATCTGACTATGATGTGATGGAATACCTGCAGTTAAAAAGCACATTTTAAAATGTCTTCAACATTGTGAAGAGTTCCCACTGTTTGTATATTATATTTCACAGTCTATACAAGGTGTTGAG
The DNA here is from genome assembly GCF_016835505.1 of Polypterus senegalus. Lineage (NCBI taxonomy): Eukaryota > Metazoa > Chordata > Cladistia > Polypteriformes > Polypteridae > Polypterus > Polypterus senegalus. The sequence continues at coordinate 112,261,231 of NC_053166.1, forward strand.
ATTGCAAGGGGTGACCCTTAACTGTTTTTTCAAAATTTTCAGGTTCTACCAATGCTAGATACTGAAGGAGTTCCTGAGCTCCAGACTATGGTGCAGGACTTGTTTTGTTTTGAGTGGCTATTACTTTTGAGGTCAAAATTGTCTGATGGTCATGCTCATATAAGTTGAAGAAAGAAAGAAAGAAAGAAAGAAAGAAAGAAAGAAAGAAAGAAAGAAAGAAAGAAAGAAAGAAAGAAATTAAGTTTTAAATATAACTTTTATTAACACTAGAATTACCACAGCCTACGAAAAAACTAGTAGATCCGTCCCACCTTAAATCGCTTCACACCTCTCCATCAGTGTCTTTAGTCCTTTAAATGTGTTGATAAGCAGCAAGCAGTCTGCTATCACATCCCCCACTGGCGCACAGTTTTCTCTGCTCAAGTCTGTTTACCTGCGTGTCAGTTGCTTAGAGTTGTATAGAGTGAGAAGTCAAGCAAAATCACACCTTTAATAAATACTATATCGTTATTTGGAACACATGCATTTCATGTGTGTTCCGTGTCTACAAAGATCTATGTAAACACATCATTAAAAAAAGAAACGTTTTTCATGTTTTAGTAAGAACTAGCAAAATACCCGCGCTTCTCAGCGGAGAAATAGTGTGTTATAGAAGTAATGAAAAAGAAAAGGAAACATTTTGAAAATAACGTAACATGATTGTCAATGTAATTGTCACTGTTATGAGTGTTGCTGTCATATATATATATATATATATATACATACACACACACACACATATAAACATATATATACATATACACATCTATATATATACACATACATATATATATATATACATACATACATACACACACATATATAAACATATATATAGATATACACATATACATATCTAAATATACATACATATCTACATATACACATAAATATGTACACATACATATATACATTCATATATATATATATATATATATATACATATATATATATATATATATATATATATACACACACATACATCCACATATATGTATATATACACACACACATATATATCTGTTGCTGGGTGTGCCAGAATCCATCGAGGAAGAAAAATGAAAAACATTATTTGTACAAAATCTTAATTTATCTATCCATTCCTAAATTATTAAATGGGCAGGTTATTTCGTATCAGTGCAATATGCTGCTTGTTAAAACAGATGACTTCCACCCTTACGTGCACTTTGTGCTGCGTGGGTATTATGAACTATCGTATCTGTTCAAGTTTTATTTAAGTTTTAAATATATGTAATTTTTATTTAGTCGACAGAAATATCTTTGGTAGGAATGTAAGTTAAATTTAGTCATCATTGCATGATTTTTTCTTCACCATAGAAATGTAAAGACTAAATTCAACTTACATTCCTACCAAAGATATTTCTGTCGACTAAATAGAACATACTTATATCCAAATAGAACTTGAAAAGATCTATTTTTGCAAATCTGATCACGCATTTTAGATCGACTTGACACGCACTACATTGAGCCCGCGTGTTATTGTGCTCTCGCCTGCCTGCCTCAATAAATCACTGTCGCTTCGCTCTTACTTTTTTACGATTCATTTAATCATGGCTAGTCACGAAAAAATTCGAAAATGGAAGGAGGATTACACTGAGTATGGCTTTACCAAAACAATTATTGATGGTAAATAAAGTATCCATTATTCATAAAGCTTCAATTGGTGATCTGTTTTTCTGCTTTAACCTCATATTTTTTCATACTTCTTCTCAAACCAAGTGGGTGCGAAATCGGTATCGTCTGTCACAGGGGGTGCGAGGGTAAAATGAATCGGGAAGCGCTGATATATATGTATATGTGTGTGTATATATATAATTTATGTGTATATATATATATATATATATATATATAAATAGTTTTACTGTCAAATAATGCAAAGAGTACGTGACACGTGGTTCACCCTAATTCTGGGCTCATCAGGCGTACACACTCACTGCACCCCCCTCTCAGGAATCGAACCTCGGACGTCAGTGCTAGAGGCAAAGCCTCTTGCGTTGCATCACGGCGTGTGGTTCGTTTATTTGACAGTATATAGATCGGGGTGTATATATATATACATATATAACAAAATACCCGCGCTTCGCAGCGGAGAAGTAATGTGTTAAAGGAGTTATGAAAAAGAAAAGGGAACATTTTAAAAATAATGTAATATGATTGTCAATGTAATTGTTTTGTGACTGTTATGAGTGTTGCTGTCATTAAGGATTTGATTATCATTATTTATTTCAATCAGGTTCATATTTAGAGGATGTGTTGTGTTCACGTTACATTCCGTGTTTGTCAACCGTTGTAGAGATATCAGGTTTCATTCATCGATTCCTTTCTTACTGTATGAATAAACAGCTCGTCTTCCTCTTTATTTGAGACATTACACACTGCATGCACAGGTTTTTTTTTACTGTCTTCCTTTAGCTGGACATTGACTTTTTCCACCGTGTGCTTTTTTTCCACAGTAGCTGCACTTATGAATATGCTTGTATGCATCACTCGCTTCATATTCTTTTGCTGCCTTCTCAATTGTGTAATGCTTTTTTGTTCAGCGCTCTTTGGAGCTATTGCTTTTTGTCTGCGTACTGCGTTCACAGTCAGTTCACGTGAGCCGCTCGGACTACATGCATCGAAGGTTCTGAGCTGTGCTTGTGCTATCTCGTGTGATGTCCACGTCTTTATTTAATGTTAGCTAAGACCCGGCACTAAAAAGTTTCTCTCGCAGTTTCGCTGAGTTTGTGCCAAACACCACCCTGACCATCTCATCTTCGTTTCCATAAGCACAGCCCTAAACTCACGAATATTTAGAGATAGAGTGTTTCTATTGGATGGCCGCTGACGGACGGCCTTATATGGGCAGGCACTCAATTACATGGGAGGCATGACTATGAGAGACGTAACTTCACCTCACGCGGCGACGGAGCTGTAGGCTATGGCCAGTATATATGTAAGTAAGTAGGTTCCAGTTATGACTTTTACGTGTAGAATTTCGAAATGAAACCTGCCTAACTTTTGTAAGTAAGCTGTAAGGAATGAGCCTGCCAAATTTCAGCATTCTACCTACACGGGAAGTTGCAGAATTAGTGATGAGTGAGTCAGTGAGTGAGTGAGTAAATGAGTCAGTCAGTCAGTGAGGGCTTTGCCTTTGATTAGTATACTGTAGATTGACAACATGTAGACATGAAGTTTATAATGTGTGAAACCTGAAGTCCAAATATCAAAGAAACACTTTCACAAAAGGTACAAATATAACAGAACAAGTGCGCTTTTATTCAAGAATTTAACCAAAGAAAAAGAACCCGCGTTAGGATGCAACATTGACATGCATTTGCTACAACTGCTTCGGTGGTGCAACGGTATCAACTGTTGACTGGTAATCAAAACTTCAGGGGTTTGATCCCAGACAAGTATGTTTTGAGAAGTGAGCTGCTCTTATTCTTACTATTTTAGAATAAAAACATACATTTGATTCCAGTCTGTAACAGCTGGTGTAATTTATGATACTTGTAAAGGTTATCTTTGTTTTTATTTTTTAATTCAGTTTTATTTTCTCAGTCAGGTAAACAGAGACAGAATATCAATTAGGAAAAAAAAAAGGAAAAAAATAGTAAAATCACAAACCTTGAAACTCTCCTGCTCTCCAACCACTCACCACTCTTGTGAGGCAAAGAAAGAAAGAAAGTCTTAGCAAGAGATGTTCTGTGTACTTCATGGACCTTCAGAAAAGCAGAAATAAAATAAGGTTCTTTAGTGAAAACACTAGCATACTATATTGTTTAATTGTGATCTTTGTATATTTTGTGACAAAGAGATCAGTCATCCATATTGTTATTTTTTTCAATGATGTTCTGTGCACTAACAAAGAATAAATCCTCTATGGAAAAGTTTCACCTTTAAATAAGATATACAGTAATCCCTCCTCGATCGCGGGGGTTGCGTTCCAGACCCCCGCGATAGGTGAAAATCCACGAAGTAGAAACCATATGTTTGTATGGTTATTTTTATATATTTCAAGCCCTTATAAACTCTCCCACACTGTTTATAAATATTCCCTGCAGAGTTATACAGCATACTCCCTTTGTTTTCTCTTAGATATTAGGTAAGATTCATTGAAATTATGTATATAAACACACTGTTTATATACAGTAAAACCTAAATATTATTTTAAATATATTGAGTGTCTCCGATATCACATATGTTACAGCCATTACGATAGACAGGCCACCAGCAATAAATGTGTACAATGCAAGAAAAATAGTATATAGTAAATGTGTGTACAGTGTCTCTAAACGTACATACATGTACTAAGTACTGTAAGTAGAAAATTAATTATGGTTACTCACCAACAATGACACGATGACTTGTCTGATAACAATGAGTTTAATTTTACTGCTCAACAAAGGAGAGCGTTACAGCTCTACTAAAGGAGCCACTTCAGGCGATTGTGTAGCACTGCCGTTGTTCTTCTTCTGGCAGTCTTCAATCCAAATCCCTAAAGCAGATTCCATCCAGACTACTGCCTTATTACATCCACTTACAACTCGTTTTGCACCCTGGTTAAAAGGACACTGCGGCCGTAGATCTTATTTTCCTTTCCAACTTTTTAAATAAAAAGAATCGTAGCTTTCAACAAATCCAAAACGTTCACCTTTTCGGCAATCGTTAACATCTTCCGTTTGTGCTTGGGCACGGCCCCTGAAGCAGTAGCAGATCGTTTTGGAGCCATAATGAAGGGCTTGACTATGCACAAAGATAAACACAAAAAAGCACAACTCTTTACACAGCGAAAAACATTGATGCTGAATGAGCGAGACGAGACTTCCTGGTTAACACTGCATTCAGCACGCAGGAACTTAACTGCGTGCTCTGATTGGTTAGCTTCTCAGTCAGGAGAACAACTGCGTGCTCTGATTGGTTAACTTCTCAGTCATCCGCCAATAGCATCCCTTGTATGAAATCAACTGGGCAAACCAACTGAGGAAGCATGTACAGGAAGTAAAAAGACACATTGTCCGCAGAACCTGCGAAGCAGCGAAAAATCCGCGTAATATATTTAGTTATACTTTCATATAAAATCCGCGATAGAGTGAAGCCGCGAAGGTCGAAGCGCGATATAGCGAGGGATTACTGTACTATGTAGTGGTCATGTTGTTTATTTGTTGAACAAATATTTTGACAGCTCCCCAAATGCTTAGTTATTGTCAAAACAAATTATATATTCAGGGAAAGGTAGGTTTGCTGGCTGCATGTTCACTGGCAATTGTCTCACGTGGACAAAAGCATATTTGGAAGCTCCCTGTACAATGTGATTATTCAGTATACTGGTTGTGCTGCCTAAGTAAGACAGGTTGAAATCTAAACTATTAACGTAGACCTCAGCATTAGCGTTTGTACTGTATCATGCAATGCACATGTTTATTATATGTCATTTGGTATGGGATTCATAAAACTAGTGTAAATGTTTGTGAAGTACCATCTATTGGAATGACAGAGACACAGCATCCAGACAGACACACATACAAACAAAATGACACCTATCCATTTATTAATATGGATACATAAGTGAACTGAACACCTAAGGTGGGCAGGTAGCCAGGATATTTAGCATTTTAGTTTGTAAGAAATGTACCAGGAGATTAAGGTATTAAAAGGTATGAAAGGAAGGAAGTCTGACGAGAGTCTAAGTACCAAAAAGACTTAATCAAACCAAACATCAAAGCACAGAAGTCAAAAAAAGAAGCAATGTTTCTATTACTAATTTGCTTTTCCAGCCATTCCTATTCTAATCATGCCATCAGGTTTGCATTCCTTTTGTGAGAGTGATCTAAACCTCTGACAAGTTATTATGTGGTGTGGACGCGGCCCGAGCACAGACAGGCAGACATGTTGTTTTCCACCACCACACGTTTATTTTACAATATTTACAATACTAAAGTCCGTGCACACACACAAACCCAACAAAGTCCTGGCCAATACACAATGCCTTCTCTTCAGGCCGCCTCCTCTCTCTCTTCTCCTGCCTTGTCCTGCTTCCACCCGACTCTAGCCTCGAATTAAGGGAGACAGCCCCTTTTATTTCATCCCGGATGGGCTCCAGGTGTATCCCGGCACTCCTCCCTGGACATCCCCCAGTGTGGCAGAAGTGCCGGCTGTTCTCCCGGAAGCTCTCCGGGTGTCCCTGCTCCTCTTCCCCCCAGCACTTCCTGGTGTGGCGGAAGTGCTGAGGTCAAGGGTCCCCAAGGCATTGGGGCGCCCCCTAATGGTGACCACGGGTCCCTACAGGGTTGGGCTTCCAAGCCCCCTACCCATGGCCCCCAAAGCAACCAGGATGGCGGCCCCCACGTGATCCAGGGCAGGCATAGACCCTCTTCTGGTCCCTCAAGGCGTCCCGGGCCGGGTCGTTGCCCCTGGCATCCCTGACAGTGGTGTCTTTGTATATAAGCAGGGCATGATGACTCAGCATGACCACTACATTACATAACTGACACTGGCATAGCTGGCTTCATCATCATAGCCAAGGCTATACAAAGATAGGCACAAAATGGCAGCAACCATGAAAAATAGAACACAAAATAGCCACAATGATGATAAAATTAACAAACACAGAATTCCCAGTAAATTAACTGAATTGAACCAGGACAGTTAACAACAGATTTATTGTAGTAAGCATGCAAGTTGCACATTCCCTTTGGCTGTTTGTTTGGGTACTCTGATTTCCTCCAACATCCTGATGGATGTGAATGTAAGGTGAACTGCAGAACTGCGCATTGGCCAAGTGTTCAGTAAGTGGAGGTATGTGAGAATGGGCCCTGAACTGGTGCCCTATCCAGAATAGTTTTACCTGCCTTGCATGCAGGACTGCTGGAATAGGCTCTGGCCACTCATGACCCTAAACTGGATCAATGGTGTTTGAAAATTTTGCTATATTATGAATTTTGTGTCTTATTTATGGAGTTATATTCATTGATTTTCAAATATTTTTTAGCTTTGGAAATACCCTTAAAAGTAAAGCAGCTCACTGCTGCTTGCTCATTACGTGAAAGCTGAAGTGGACCAAGTTTAATTTTAATTCAAAAATCATTAAAAAAAAATAGAAGAAGACAAAGGGTGACCTTAAGAAACAGAGAACACAAAGCAGAAAAACAAATGACATCAGAACTAAATAAATCCTACAGTTCCAAATGGCCATGTTACAAAACTTTGTCCGGAACCACCTCATGCGGTGATACTTCCTCTAGTTTACTGTATCTGCCTTTTGACTTCCCTTCTTTCCTACTCTGAACTTTCCCACTGCTCATTTAACAATTCCTGAGTGTTCATTTGGCAAGGAGTAGCTTTTAAACTACATCATAGGATAATTTTAATTTAAAATTCTGGAGTCACTATTGGGGTCAGGGAAGTCCTGCAAATCCCCAACATCACTAGATTACAATTGTGCCAATTGTTACTTTAGGAACTATACTCCTGAGCCATATGCACCATTAAAAGGGTCAGTCTCTCCTAATCCTCAAACTGCAAATTGCACCCTTGTTCTATGTGAAATAAATTTGATGCCCTCTGACTGTCTTCAGAGGTTTCTCACTCTCATGCTGGAGCTTCAAGCCCCCATTACTAACTGAGCCGTCTAATTATCTACCAAAGGCAATAGAATCTCTAAGGAACTTTTGCTTTCAAATAGTTGTTAAAAGAACATCTAGTGTTTTCCAGGCAGTCCTCCATATGTGTATAGAGAAAGAATTCCAAAATTAAAAAAGTAAGCAAGAAACATAACATTTCAGCTATTGAGTCTTCATTAGATTTTTCCACTGGAGTAAGCAGACATTAATTGTATACATTGCTGCCGACCCCATAATTGTTGCACTTTTCTTTCCTTTTCTTTTGACAATTCTTTCTGTCACACTGCAAAAGCAAAAAATAATGGCACAAAGCAAGGCACTGTCCACAAATTTGAACTGCTGTAACCTTACACTTAAATATTACTTGAGATGTTTACATTTATGTAACATTTTAAAAAAAAAATGATAAAAAAAAATGCCTGAATAGGTTTAACAATGGTCAAGGTCTCTGTCAACTAGTTTGAATCACAATTAACACAAAACTTTAAAACAGATTGCCAATACTACTGATGTGCTGCTTGAAATCACCAACGCTAGTCTTTTTCATGTTTTCTGGATGTAGAAAGGGCTGCATTTTGACTGACACCAATGCCTGTGTTGCTGAGCAACCTCTCTCACAGAGCTCCACAGTCACTGGAACATTGAGAATTTTTCTAGTATCTTCTCCAGGATGCAGTAATTGTAAACTGTGAAGCTTCCACCAGTCCAGAGAGCAAGTAATGTCATCATTACCTCTAGACATTGACCTCTATATACATATTCATGAAGTTACATAAGTTGAAGTGTTTTCAAAGGTTCTGGGTTTCCTGTTTTGTGTACGAATGATGGACTGTTGAGCAGAGATTTTTTTTTCATGCAGGACTTGGCAGTCACATAATTCCCTTTACTTCCCTTCTACTGTCAAGACATACTGCCCACAGATGGCTTTCCGCATCTCATTACGACCAAGCTGCCAGTAGTGTTTTATTTCCCTTAAAGTTCAGTAACTTGTAGATCATTTTTACCAGATAATGCTGCATGGATTTTCTGTATATACCAAGAATATTAAGTGCAGCATTGTCTGAGATCTGTGTTGTCTGTTTGTTCTTAATGTTGCACATGGGTATGTGCAAGTTTAAATAGGGTGGAGCTTAAAGTTTGACCACCTAAGATGGCATAACAGTGTATTAATTTACAAATGTATTATGGCAGCTGCCAATTGTGATAGCAAAGGTGATATTTCTATGGCCAGGATGACATGATAGTGGATAAAAGGCAGAGAGGCTAATGTGTTGTCTGACTTCAACCACAAAAAAAGAAAAAAAAAAATCAGAAGTTCATTCACTGTGTTCAGATGTAAATCAAGTGGGCATAACTTCTTACATGTAATGTAATAAAATGCAGGATATTCTGGATATTTTTGTAGCCAACTGATTTATTTGGATTTATATTTCACAATCTTTTATTGTGTCTTTGTTAAAAGTATCCAGTTTTAGAGTAATACTATATTAGAACATAAAATAGCAAAAGATGCGAACTGCTTACTAGTAACAATATTTCAAAATATAGTAAGAAGAAATCGAACTAAAATTCTATATACTGAAAAATAAATCAATCAATGAATACAAAAGAATCAATTTATCAAAGTATATGATTCCACTATATACATATAAAGATGAACAATATTTGCATAGGAAAAAAACATTATTTGTAAGGTGTGAACCTTGCCCCGGACACAGACAGGCAGACACGTTAATGTCACCCACAAACACACGTTTATTTTCCATCTCTTTTTATAATTCAGCTCACTAATCCCCAATACCCATCAGTCCAGGCCACTCCAATGCCTTCTCTTTTCTTCTATCTCTCTCTCTCTCTCTCTTTTCTTCTTACCGCCTCCTACCTTCTCCAGACGTTGCCACTCTTCCACCCGACTCTTGTCCATGACTGGAGGGAGGCGGCCCCTTAAATAGGAACCCGGATGGGCTCCAGCTGCTTCCCGGCAATCAGTCGTAGCCACACCCGTGTGGCGGAAGTGCCGGCTGTGCACCCGGAAGCCGTCTGGGTGTCCCCTGTCGTCTTCCCCCCAGCACTTCCTGGTGTGGTGGAAGTGCTGGGCTCCAGGGATATTCAGGCACCAGGGCGCCGCCTGGCGGTGGCCACGGGTCCCTACAGGGCTGGTACCCGAGGCCCCCAACATAACCAGGACGGACGCCCCCTCGCGGTCTGGAGGGGGCACAAGCCCTCCTCCAGTCCTCCTGGGAGCCCGGCCGGAGACCACAAAGGCTAAGAAACAGATCTGAAAACCCAAGCCCAAATTGACAACTCAAATAGAATTACAATGACAAAACACAAGTAAAATCAATTCACAAACAACATATATGCTGCATATATAAATGTAGAATGTTCCCATGAAATAATTTAGTAACCAGTTTAAATTACTACAGGTCTTACAACAAAGCTTTACTAACCCAACACAGAATCAATTAAAATTTTGCAGGTGCTAATAAGAACACAGAGTATATATATATATATATATATATATATATATATATATATATATATATATATATATATATATATATATATAATGAAGCATTTATAAAAATGAAAAACGAACAATCATAAAATAAATACAAAGTAAATACAACAATAGAAAAACAGTGTGAGCCCACCTCTGACAGGAAAGATCCAGCAGTCCAACAGTGGGTCGCTAGTGGGCAAAACTGTGGTCCGTCAATGGCTCCCGCTAATGGTCTGCTGGAATTTTGCACATTGGTTTTTGGGTGGCCCCCTGGTGGCCCGAGCTGCTGCCAATCAGTAGGAGAGCATTTACCTACAGAAATCTGCCCTTCAACAGCTATATGCCTTTTCATTTTATCCTAATATTAAAAATATTAAATATTGTTGTTGGCAGTTCATTAATTGACCATCACACATCAAGTCAAGTTGGGGAGTGCACTGGTATGAAACAACTAGGGATCCCGGTTGCAACCCCCCAGGCAGACACGCGGTCCAGTCCCACCCTCCGGAAATGACCCTCTATCTACCACAGCCAGGTGTTACGTGGGCCTGGTTCAGTCACTTCTGTCCCCAACAATGAGGATCTTACAAACTGGATCACCCTCAGGGAAACGCGCCACATGGCCGTAGTGTCGTGACTGATGCTCCCTCACAATGCAGGTAATGTGCCTCATTCGGAACTCCATGAGCAACCGCTCATTCGACACAAAGTCATACCAACGGTACCCAAGGATTTTCCAGAGAGACACAGTACCAAAGGATTATAAGCAACAATAATAATGATACTGATAATAACATTTTGTACAGTTTTATGCACATTTTTTGTCTACAATCTTCTCCTTTCACAGGCAACAAAGATAGCAAAAAGAAAAAAAGGAGACAATTAATTTGGGATAGTGAAAGAACAGGGAACAAATACAGCAGGGTTTAATGAAACACAGTTAAAGCTTACATTACAAATGTTTTTCTGCATTCTTTTCAGGCTGTTTTTGGCCCCCATCTCTGTCAGAGGCACCTTCAGAAACTGTCACCTCCTGCTGCAGGTCCTCTTAGTAGCTTTCTTTGTGGTGGTATTTCTACTGATTGTCCTTGCCATCACACAGATATTTGTTGTTAACGTCTGTTATCTACCCGAGTATATTAATGAGCACCACTGAAATAATAAAGACAGACACTTATAATACATTGACTGGCATTAGAAGGATTGATGCTTGTTAGTGGCCTTAAAAACCTACACACCTGCATACCCATCTGTCCAGTTACACAACTGGGCAACAGCACTGTCATTAGGCAGGGAATCATTCACCTTGCTGATTCTTTGACTGTCCTTCCTCTTTTAATAGACAGATATTGCCCCTTTTGGAAAACAACAGATATTAGAATGCATGTATTTGGACAGCTGATCAAATACCCAAATTTGTATTGTACAATCTCTGAAAAATGTATTGTGAAGTTACCAAATTCTCTTGCAGTTTCTGGTCCTGAAAGAGCATGGAGTTCATATCATTCAAAGACTCCGTATTGTTGAATGGCAAGAAAAAAAGGGAAGCTCCACATTAACATATACATTATTGGTAATTTGCAGGGTCTTTTCTATATTGTCCAGTCTCTGTACGATCTTAGAGAGCTTGGTGGTGAACTCGTCCTGCATCTTTTGCATCACCATCATGGCAGTTCTGAAGTTATCTGTAATGTAAAAAGGAATATATCAAAAATTATATAAATACAAGTAGATTACTACTGTATCTACTGTTTGTTACGTGTACACAATACTCACTGTTAAGTATATTCTGATCAGGCAGGTTCTGCTTAGATTCACTATGGTCCAGACCTATTTCAACTTGTAAAATCCACATTACATAACTAAGCAATCAATATAACAAACTTTGATTGATAATTATAGTAAGATGAAAGAAAAGTTACCAAATGCATACATATTTGTGTATTTGTGAATCAAATGGAAGATTCACTAATCTTGACTTTGCCGACGATGCTGTAAGCTTTGTGAAGTCAATGGAGGCTCTGATCGGGTCTCTCAAGAGATTGAGCAAGGAGTCTGAGTGTCTGGGCTTGCGAACGTCCTGAATAAAAATCAAGATCCAGGCCTTTAATGATCTCTTGGGCACAGCCATCAGCAATGGATTTGTCTGCAGACAGAATGTCAACCTCGTCGGGAAATTTACTTTCTTCAGCAGTGACATTCATGTCTCTGGTGACTCTTCCTATGTAGTCAATAAACAGATTTGGAGAGCATGGGGCAGGTCAAGAGGTTGCTGGAAAGGAGTGTGTAGCGCTCCCATCTATACAAAAAGGATGAAGGTCCAAGTAACCTGAGATGAAAACTGGACTCCTACGTTACTGCGACTCTTTGGGGAATTTGGGTACTGCTGGTTTGACTTTGTGTTGAATGAGCAGTTACTCATGGAGTCTTAAATGAGGGTGATCTGACTCGTAAGATCTTCATTGCTGAGCACCCAAGTGGCAGGACCAGGCAAAGGATGCATATGTACCACCTGGCTGCAGCAGATAGATGGTCATTACCGGGAGGTTGGGACTGGACCGCATATGCCTGAGGGATTGTCAACCATGATCCTGAGCTGTTCAGTCATGTGGTGTGTGCAGCAACATACTATACCAATGTGTGCTCCCCAACCTAACCTAACATGATTATACCATTCATGCAAGCTTACATGCATCACTGTAGAATTACCTTCCTGGTAAACAAATGTTCTTGGTGATGGGGTCTATGAAGCATAAGTTAAACCTGAAAAATAAAATGCAGTACTGGAAGGGCAAATGTTTACTTCTCTACATTATCAGTCTATTAATTAAATACTAATATGTAATTTGTTGGAAAAAAGATATAGCCAAACAGTAGGCAGAAGCAGGTAGTCATGACCCTTCTCATATGAATCTAAAAAACAACACCAAAAATTACTTTTCTAACTGTACAATGCTATGGAAATTGGTAACAATTGCACTAAGCTACTGTAAGTAGTAACTACCCTGATTGTTGATGTGCAGATGTAAATCACTGTCTGTGTTCTCTAGATATCTAGGCGATAATAACCGAAAAAGATACAATTAAGATCGCGTATACTCTTTCTCTATGGAAGCAGCTTATTTCATTATTTAAGCAGGCCACTTCCACCATTCGGCAATAAGTGCCTTCGATTCCAAGCTCTCTGGTGCTGTTGCTTGTAGAGTTTCTTTTATGCTGGCCTCTTCAGGTAATGCAGAGTTGTTAACCCTGCCTCTTAGTACCAGGGTTTACACTAGTTTTGAAAGTTCTTCCCATTGTCAGAGATGGCTGGGGTGGCGACCCGGCCAGGACACCTAGGATGACTGGAGGAGGGCTTACGCCTTCCCCAGACCATGTGGGGGCAACCGCCCTGGTTCATTTGGGCGCCACGGGTATAGAGCTTAGAAGCTCAACCCTGTAGGGGTCCGTGGTTATAGCCAGGAGGCGCCCCCATGCCTTTGGAGCCCTAGACCTCGGCATTTCCGTCACACCCGGAAGGGCTGGGGGCAAGAAGACTGGGGACAACCGGAGTGCTTCCGGGTACACAGCCGGCACTTCCGCCACACTGGTGCGTGTCGATGGGAGATTGCCGGGAAGCACCTGGAGCACATCCGGGTGTGTATAAAAGGGGCCACCTCCCTTCATACGATGGCAAGAGTCGGGAGTGGAGTAGGATGGAGCTCTGGAGGAGAGAAAGAGGTGGCCTGAAGAGAGTAAGGCATTGTTGTGGCCAGGACTTGGGGGACTTTTGGGGTTGTGTGGTGCACTAAACTTGTAAATAATGGATGTAAATAAACGTGTTGTGGGTGACATTGATGTGCCCACCTGTCTGTGTCCGGGTCATGTTCAACACCATGTATTTATGGATTGGTTATTATTTGTACAAAGTACAGTCAAACTCTTACATGATCCATCAACTATTCTTCATCTTTGTTCCTTTAAAAACGTGCTGTTAACTTTAATGAGTAAGCCTCCTCAATGTATGGTAAAAAATAGTGGCGCTTTCATATGCATTTAGTTATTAGATGTTTCGAACTTTGGTGCTAACAAAAAAAACAGCCTATAGGTTAGAAGGAACTATTATGATGCAAGTTTCTGAAATATTTTGTTGGTTGTGAGCATAAAGCTCTATAAACATCCGGGCACATCCAAGGATATAAGTGACTTTTCTGAGACTTGTGTTGTCAGATCCAGTCAAGGCTGTCAACTATCCATAAAAAATATTTATAATTGAAGCATGTCCGTTAAATGCTTGTTCAAATGTTCATTTTAGTAACAATCTTAAAGCAGCACTTTTACACTTGCTCTACTTATTGGAAACTCCATGGAGTTTTCATGCTGATGCATGGGGGTGTATTTCCTTTGTGGAGTTTTCACACTGGCAAAGAGCATTGAATCGTTCGTAAGGATATTAAAGTCAATTTTTTGCATAGAGGATATTTTAAATCCTGTATCAAGATGGCATTTAAACATGCTCTTTACACAAAGAGACAGTTATTACATACACCAATTACATATTCTTATTATGCTAATCAGATTAGACATATTCTGAAACATTGGCAAATATTAAGTGTCGCAGATGACGCCCTTGTCCACCTCTTGACCCTCAGGTACCACTCCAGACACCGGATAAAAGTCCAAGATTTCTTTATTAAATAACACTAATGTGCACAAAGCACCCTCCACACTACTCATAAACCAACTACTCACACTAATAAATCAACAATCCCTTAACTCAAGCTCAACTAAGCTCCCTTAGTCCTTTTATACACCTTGACCCTGAGTTGTTCCTGCCCAATCAGTCCACAGTTCCTTATTCCTTCCGGGTCAGGGTAAACAGTCCTTTTCTTCAACCCGGGAGCACGTCGTTCCTTCCTGTCACGTGACCGTGACGTACTCCTGGGTTATAGGGCACATAAGAGCCAACGAGCCCCCCTACAGCGACTCCCTGTGACCCCCAAGGTATCCAGCAAGGCTGTGTATAAACACTACATAGTCCCTGAGACCCTGCTGGAACTTGGGACACGATCATGCTGTCGGGAGAGCTCCTCCTGGCGGCCTGGGGGTGAGGGCCGGAGTAAGAAGCCGGCAGTCCTTCACATAAGATTACTCACTAGTTTGTCTGATCCACCTCTCTTTGCCTTCTCTTGTGGTTGCAATCATTTAGTTATTTGGTTACATGTGCCGATTTCTAGTCCCTCTATCAGAGGAGAAGTCAATTATGATTTAAGGAGGTCCGGATAGAGAAAATGTCCTCATGTAAATGTCCGCAACATCATCATGTTTAAGTTGCATTATAATTTAGTTATACATTACAGTTAATTTATATATATTGAAGTAGCATCACCATTGTGAAGAAGTCAATGACTCAAATCAAACCAAACCAATTCAATGCCATTTCAACAATGTTTATTTTCAGTACAACTCTGGACTCTGGAGGGTTGCATACAATAATAAATAATAAATAAAATAAATAAGAAAAAATAAATGACAAAAGTAAAAGCAAGGTAAATTTGACATTCAACTGAGAATTATAAATAAGAAGTACTTTCATAATAATAATAATAAGTTTTAACATTTCAACAAAAAAACACAGCCTCATATAAAAATAAAATATATAAATGTTTTTAATATGTGCATAACTGAACAGGCTTAACCAGTTTCACAGTAAATCTGAACATCTTTAAATAACTGAACGTATCTTCCTCTCTGCCTCATATCCCAATTCAGTGCTGTTCAGTGAGAGAAGTGAGCTCTTGCTTGGTCTGTGAGGATTTTAAATTTGGACTGGAATGGTGTCTGTGCCATTCTCATCTATGTGTGAAGATTGTCATCACTGAATAGTTTTTTGTGACATTCCAAAATGTATGTAACTCTGAGGGAACACTCGTTAGTGAGTTGTTAGCCAGTAAATGATGTGTTAAAATCCTTGTTGACCAAACATAGGGTAGTTGGCTTTAAGATCGCTTATTTTCTGTAGCCTAAGTGATGAATTTAGTGGGTAACTTTTCTCAAATGCAAGTTTGTGCTTAGTTTCATAGTGGCTATTTACATTCCCACTTTTAACCACTGCCACCATCTCACAGCACATGAGACACAGTGGTTTCGCACACTCTACGGGAAGTATAAACATAAATGCCTCATTTTCAGTGTCAACCTTCCACCGTTTAGCAAAAGCCATGACACATTGACTCACAATTTCACCAGTTTTCTCTCTCTTGTCTTCTCACTCCTTTATATTTTTCTCTCCCTGTTACTGCCACTGCCATAAGAATGCTAGCTGTTTTCACGCGGAATGCAGGTTTTCCGCACATCTATTCAGTGAAGGCTCACCCTACTCTGCTTGTGATTGGCTGACATTCTTGCCTTCACCTTGACCAATCTCAGTCTTCATGCTTAAATCCAACCAACTTGAACCCATGAAGGCAACAAGTACTGGCCAATCAGAGGCACGTATGTGGTCCCTTTCACTGAGTAGCAGTGTAGAAACAGTGTCAGAAAAGAGTCACTGGTAAAAATGTAATCCCCACCAAAACGAAAGAAAACAAAATATGTCTGTTCCGGGTCTGGGTCCAGACAGAACAGAGTCTGGACCTGGACCCGGTCCACGGTCCACCTATTAGTGACCTGTGCTCTGTCATGACTTCTAAGCATATTACTCCTGGACATTTTCTCTGTTTAAAATGCAACATTAGGACTCAACTTTTGAGACATATTGTATCTAAGCACTTCATTACTACAAACCACAAAGTTTCAAACCTCAGGTTTACTGTTCCTGAAATAGTAAAATCACAACCTGTTAGGGAAACTTTGAATACTTATTGTTACACAGGGAACCAGAGTGGATTTTTTCAATTAAAGACTTTACAACCCATTGGTCTGAATGAGCCACTTGATTTGGCATGTTTTCTGTGATATAGTGACTACATCCTCTTGCTTTTATTTCTATTCAGACAGTCATAGACATCTGTGTTGTGTATGGATTGTGTGAGTTAACCACGTTTTTCATTATTTTCACTCTGCATCGAATACTGGATTTCTAGTTTAATTTTATTGATTTTGTACTCTGTTTTTCCTTTGAGCTAGTTATAAAGTCCCTCAGTCAAGTTTTTTTTAGTATTTATTTACTGTATGTATGTACTGGTGAGGCAAGCTGCACCTCTCATTAATTAGTTCTTTCCTTAAGTGCTTATACAGTTGGTTATAATTAATTTTAACTACTGTTTTTATTGTTCATACAGCTTTTCATTTTTGGTCATTTTATTGTTGGATATATTATGAGCACCTAACCTTATATAATAGGTTAATCATTATCTCTGTTTTTGTTATTGGATGTACTGTATATATTATATTCTCTTTGCTTGTTTAGTGTTTTATTATAACTTTTAGGCCCAATATTTGTTTGCTGTGCCCTGAAAAAGAAGTTGTTTTTCCTTATGCTATACTTGTTTAGTCTTTTGATATATTCTCTTCAATAACTGTTGCTCAAATCTAGGACTGATTGGTTCATTCAGTGGGCTCACACAGTTTTTTCTACTGTTATATTTACTTTATATCTATTTTTCTGATTGTTCATTTTTCATTTTATACATGTTTCATACTGTAGATGTATAGTCTGTATTCTTTGGTTTTGGTTTACCGGCACCTGTAAAACTGTTTCTGTGTTGGGTTTGTAATTAAAAATGGGTACTAAATTATTTCATGGGAACATTCTGCATTTATATATACACTATATATGTTTATTGTGAATTGATTTTACTTACATGTTTTTTATCATTTTATTTGAGTTGTCAATTTGGGTTTGGGTTTTTAGGTGTGTTTCTTTGCCTTAAATATAATATTGTTTCCTATGCAATGCTCTTCCTTTATTATAAATAATATACATAGAGCAGAATGATATGCTTTGCTAAATTGTTTTTTTTTGTATTCATTGATTGATTTATTGTTCAGTATACAGAATTGTGATGGGTTTCTGTAACATACTTTTTTTGATTAATAATTTCAGTGCCTGACTAAAGCAGTCTCTTGAGCATGATTCTTTTTCTTTCTTTTTTTTGCCCCATTACAAAATTTGGCCTGATCAATTGCCTGTCTTATGATTTTAGTTTCTGGTTTGTGTATTCAACCTCTGCCACTCAGACACATAAGTCAATTTTAGATTATTTTCTATGAGATTTGCTCACAAAGCCTTGATTAGAAGTTCCAGCAATTCCAGGAGCAGAAATCCACCTTGGCTTTTTTTCTGGAAGCACATAAGGTCCTTGTCTTTGGCAGTCACCTGTCATATTGGATTTCTGGAGATTAAGGTTCTGGGTGCTTAAAAAAATATGGTTATGAACAACCTAAGAATTTGAGAGGTAATTTCTAACTGTGTCTCTCCAGGTATAACAGCTCATAAATCATGTCTAGAACCTTGTGGCTGATGTGAATAGCAGCACACAAGATTGCGAAAGGGAATGCAGGCCACAAAATACACAAAAAACCAGACCAGGCAGCCAGACCCCAAACTTTACAACAGTGTTTGCTAAACTATGGGTCATTTACTGTATGTGATGGTCAATACATGATTATACAGTAAAATTAGTTGAGTTCATCCAAGTTCATTCACAGGGGTTACATTTTTAGAGCACCCTCGAATTGTGAAAAACCGTGAATTTTGGATGAATTAAAAAAATTTTTATTTTTATTGTTTAAACCCTAAAAATGCCCCCTAAACACTTTCATTTCATTTCAAACTCAACTTAATACACTACCCTAAAAAAAAGAATGTAAAGGTAAACACGTATACTGTACAGTACTGTACTGCTATGTCTCCCACAGTGCTAGAATGTCAAATTTCGATGTAACCCCAATATGTACTGTAATTCATGCAAGAGCGTTTTCTTTGGTATGTGCTGTCATTTTATTTTTTATAAAAGTACGGTAAATATGTAATAATTTAATTTAATAAAAATACAGTAAAACGTATGGGTACTCACCAATAATGATTGATATTTATTGAAGATGATGATGATGATGAATAAGCTGTGCAGTATGATGAAGGTATGTAATGAAGATAATGACTGCACAGCAAAGTATAGGATTTAAAGCTCCTTGGGTGACTACTGCGGCATAACCTTTTAGTTCCCGGAGAAAATCCAGTACTTCAACCTTCTCCTGGGGTGTCTTAAACTTCTTCTGGTGCTTAGGTATATTGCCAGAAGCCTTAGAGGATGCAGGGCGTTTGGGCAACATCTTAGGGCTTTAAGGAGAACAAAAGGAAAAACACAAGAAGACTCAGCAAAACACTCGAGATAGCTACACTGTTATGATGCAGGAATGCTGGGCTGCATCTGCCAGAGATCTGTCACAGGGCAGCAGCCAATCAGCAGCAAGGAGAAATGAATAATGCCCCCGGATTGGCTAATTTCACCATCCCAAGCCGCGTTTTCCTATACAGTTGCTTTGTGTTCTTTCTACAGTACAGTATTGCCATGAAAAAAGCCATAAGAAAATTGCGGGGAATATGTGTGATTTCCGCTAACAATTATTAGTTAGGTTCTAAGGAAAAATCCATGAACAACTCAGGTCTACTATACACTGCTCTTTAATTTGTGTACTGTGTATTTCAGTGCTGTGCAATCTGAGAAGTTGTCTATAACAAACGCTGTTGACATCTCACAAACAGCATTCATTTTTACTGTCCAAAAATATAATTGATATTCCTTATTACTTCAATAAATCTTTAGAAACTGGCCTTGTCCTTCGGATGAGACAAAAACTCTTACAACATTTATGACACAATTGGTTACATTTCTTTTTGGTTTTCCAATTGGAGCACAGGTAGGACATGGCCACACAGTGTCAGTAGCAGGATTTGAACCCACAACCCTAGAGTTTGCAGTCCAAAGCCTTAACCACTGCATCACACTGCCTGTCTAATTTGAGTAGGTTAGAAAAGTGACATATACATTGTGGTCTTTGGCTGGCTTGTCATCCTGGCCAATACCCCCAGGCCACCAGATGGAGCCCTCCCTGCAGTGTGGAAGTGCCCCGAAGACCAGCAGGGCATCACGGACAATGTAGTTTTCATCCGCAGCCCTGCTGGATACCACAGGGGCCGCAAGAGGGAGGTGCAGGGGGAGCAAAGAGTCATATGTGCCCTATAACCCGGAAGTGCGTCATAGGAAGAGCGACGACAGAAGTGACGTACTTCCTGGGTGAAGAAAAGGACTGGTACCTGACCAGGAAGTGATAAAGAATCACATGGAGTGGGGATTGGGAACACTTCTGGGTCAGGAAGTATAAAAGGACTGTGGGAGCACCCAGACGGCGAGCTGAGCTGGGTGGAAGGGTGGCAACACTTTTGGGAATGGTGGAGAGTTATTGTATTATTGTTATTGTGAGTAATTTATATGAGTATAGTGGAGGAGAGGGTGCTTTGTGCACTGTGGCATTTAAATAAAGTCAACATTTGGACTTTTTCCTGGTGTCTGGAGTCTTGGACAGGGGTTCAAGGGAGCGATAGCGCCCCCTATTTGTCACAACATTTAATTAATAGTTATTAATATATGTTAATTTGAACATTTGTATTATCCTTTCAAATGTATTTCTTTCAGCTTCAGTAAACCTTACATTAAACATTTAGCAGAATTAATTAAACTTCCTGTTTTGTATTATTATTATTTTTTTATTGTTTGACTTCCACTTTTCTCTTTTAGTAATATTCATATGAGAAATAGATTTGTTTAGAAACATTTTTATTATATGACCACTGTTATTTGTCTATGTAATGGTTCTATTGTCATTATGTTAATAATCATCTTCTAGGGTCCTAGTATTGTACTGATTTTCTTATTTGGATCCTCAGATTGTAAAGCTTAGGGACACCAGGGGGATATTTTTTGTACGTGGATTACTTGTTTAGCCGGATGTAATTGTTGATGATTTGGCATGATCCTGGATCTGTCGGTTTTTCAAAACTCTTGCTGGATGTGTTGTCATAGCAGCACATACAAATCCTTAAACCTGCTCGGAGCAGGTTTGTTTAATGTAAACAAGGATTAGCTCAGACACAATCAATGTCCGTGCGTGGAATTCATTCAGTCATAGCTTTGCCGTTCATGAATGAGCAACCAATTTATATCGGTGCTCAAATTATAAGAAGAGAATTTCATATAGAGAGGGTTTTGCGCAATCGGCAAGATCCTTTATTGCTCCTGGAGGAAATTATTTTTGAAAGATACCGCTTTAGCCGAGGGGGAATATTGTACCTCAAAGATTTATTAGCACCTTATATTCAAAGTCAAACTAGGTGAAGTTGGGCTGTCACAACCACAGAGACAGTATGCATTGCCTTGAGGTTTTTTGCAAGTGGTACTTTTTTTATATACTGTAGGCGATGCGGAAAATCTATCTAAAAGTGTAGTTTGCTAGGCAATTCATAAAATCTGTTTGGCTCTGAGATGTTTTCTTTTGGTTTTCATACTTTTTCCTGGACACCTGCATGTGCAGACAATAAAAGAAGCGTTTCATGCCATTGCAGGTACACAGGCAAAAACACCCACAGTTCCATAAAGAATCTCACGATCAGCCTAATATTCTCATTACCCAGGATTTCCAAATGTGATTGGGGCACATGGGACTGATCAGAGTGGAGTTTGATCAAACATTATTTGGAAAATGTACCTCTCTTCCTGATGAATAATCAGACACAGTGTCTTCATCAAATATTTGACCTTTGTCAATATCTCGGTCAGACACAAGTTTTAGGGATATGAAATTCTCTGCAACTGACCCAACAAAGAAAAATGCCCTCAGAAACAGGGTGATGGGCATTTTGATGGAGAGCCAATTCTTCTGCAGGGGTTAGGTCTGGACCGCTTGGACCTCCACCTGTTTTTTTGCTTGTCTGCCTTCTTATTAGCTTTAAAATTAATATTTTTTATATTATATGTGATTCTTCATGTCAACAATTCTTTAAATAGTTATATACCAATATTTACCAGTTTGAAGTATATTTTTGTACTTCACTTTAACCTGTTCTTATGTTCTCCTTGTGCTCACGTTTGATCTGGAGTTATGACATATTAAACAATAATTAATCTGACACATAGGAAATGAAACGCTGCATTCAGTAAGTACAATGCACACTACTTAGCATTTAATTTGTCGGTCACCTTTTGCCAGCCATCTTTTCTGGTTTGGGCAGCTTTTGCAGTATTACCCCTTGTGCATGTTAAATCTTGAAATTCTTCATATCCTTTGAATAAATGGTCCTGCTCTGCTTGTGTGGGAAAAAAAATGCGCCTGTTCTTTCGTCATTTTGTTAAAGCCTATCAAAGACTTGCTGATCATGTTTTCTAGACCAATATATATGGGCTTTTCAATCAGCAAACCTCTGGCCTGAATTGACAAGGAAATGATGCATCTTCATTAATAGGAAGAATTTGTTTAATACTAGGATAATAATGCTACATCAAGTGCATCTGAATCATTTTGTTCTCACTAATGCCCCATCAGCTTGGTATCCTGATAACATACTGTATTTCTACTGCCCTACCCCCAAAAGCCACAGAACACCTAACACAGCTCGAATGAATGTATAATAAATAATTTCTTGGCACACAGCATTTACTATGTACCTATATTTTCACTTTAAATATTAGTGTATGTTTTCAATCAAAAAAAAAAGTCCAGGGGCGCACATTTTACAAAATTTCAGTAAAACCAAAACAACACATTTCAATAAGCTGAGCACATAAAATAATACATGAAGTAGATTTTATTTTAAACACATATTTTCTTTCTGTTTTTTTGTGCATGCTTTCCGTATTCTACCAAGAGTGGGAATGACCTAAAGAAATGCTTTGAAGGGAGCTGCTTTCCAAAACACCCCACCAACTCAGCATGAAACCACTTCAGCATTTAAATGTAAAAAGCAAAATTACATTTTTTAGTTAGTTGGAAGCATAACATATTATATACGGAAAAATTATATTTTACTATATACAATTAACTATTGTATAAAACTACAGCATTACTTACAAACTTCACTAATTACCCAGGTAAATGGCAGGCAGCGTGATTAACTGAGTATAATAATAATAATAATAATAAATTTTATTTATATTGCACTTCATAATCTAGAAATCTCAAAGTGCTACATAGTAAAAACAAAAATAATAAAACAAGAAAATCTATGTATGCTTTAACAAAATATCTTTGTAAAAAGATGAGTTTTTAGATTCCGTTTAAAAACATCAGTCGACAGTGGGGCTCTCAGGTAGTCAGGGAGGGCGTTCCACAGTCTTGGCGCCACAGATGAAAAAGCTCTATCACCCCTACTGCGAAGCTTGGTTCTAGGGACTTGGAGAGTGTTAGTGTGTACAGAGGGGAGAGTGCGTGAGGAGGTATGAGGGGTAAGGAGTTCCTGTAAGTGAAGGGGGGCATGTCCATAGATGCACTGATGGGTGAGGAGAACGACCTTGAACTCAATTCTGAGTGGAACAGGGAGCCAGTGAAGGGTTTTCAGGATTGGGGTGATATGGTCATGCTTTCGCACCCTTATCAGGATCCTGGCAGCACAATTCTGAATATACTGGAGTCTCTGAATACTCTTGCCAGGAATCCCAATGAGGAGCGCATTACAGTAATCCAACCTGGAGGAGACAAAGGCATGGACGAGCTTCTCTGCATCTTCCAGGGTGAGAGTTGGTCAGAGTTTAGCAATATTCTTCAGGTGGTAGAAGGAAGACTTACAGAGGTGTTTGATGAGGGCGTCAAAGGTGAGTTGTGAGTCCATTTTAACACCCAGATTGATGACAGATGTGGAAAGGGGAATGTTTTGGCCAGCGAAAGTGATACTGGTGATGGTAGAAGAGCGGAGATGGTGTGATGTGCCAACTATGATGGCTTCTGTTTTGGATCTGTTTAGCTGAAGAAAATTGAGCCTCATCCACGCCTCTAATAATAATAATAAATTTTATTTATATTGCACTTCATATTTTAGAAATCTCAAAGTGCTACATAGTAAAAACAAACATAATAAAACAAGAAAATCTATGTATGCTTTAACAAAATATCTTTCTAAAAAGATGAGTTTTAGATTCCGTTTAAAAACATTTGTCGACTGTGGGGCTCTCAGGTAGTCAGGGAGGGCGTTCCACAGTCTTGGCGCCACAGATGAAAAAGCCCTATCACCCATACTGCGAAGCTTGGCTCTAGGGACTTGGAGAGTATTAGTGTGTACAGAGCGGAGAGTGCGTGAGGAGGTATGAACGGTAAGGAGTTCCTGTAAGTAAAGGGGGGCATTCCATAGATGCACTGATGGGTGAGGAGAACGACCTTGAACTCAATTCTGAGTGGAACAGGGAGCCAGTGAAGGGTTTTCAGGATTGGGGTGATATGGTCATGCTTTCGCACCCTCATCAGGATCCTGGCAGCGCAATTCTGAATATACTGGAGTCTCTGAATACTCTTGCCAGGAATCCCGAAGAGGAGCGCATTACAGTAATCCAACCTGGAGGAGACAAAGGCATGGACGAGCTTCTCTGCATTTTCCAGGGTGAGAGTTGGTCGGAGTTTAGCAATATTCTTGAGGTGGTAGAAAGAAGACAGAGGTGTTTGATGTGGGTGTCAAAGGTGAGTTGAGGGTCCATTTTAACACCCGGATTGGTGACAGATGTGGAAAGGGGAATGTTTTGGCCAGCGAAAGTGATACTGGTGATGGTAGAAGAGCGGAGATGGTGTGATGTGCCAACTAAGATGGCTTCTGTTTTGGATCTGTTTAGCTGAAGAAAATTGAGCCTCATCCACGCCTCTATCTCCTCCAGGCAGATAGTCAATGTAGAGATTGGCAGAGGAGCAGTAGAGGAGGTGGGGGTAGTCCTGAGGTAAAGCTGAGTGTCATCAGCATAGCAGTGAAAAGATAAACCATGTCTGCTAATGACATTTCCAAGGGGGAGCATGTAGATGGCAAAAAGGATGGGGCCTAGCACAGAGCCCTGTGGGACACCACAAGTGACGTTGTGGGTATGAGATTTTGCGCTGCCCAGGGCGACATGCTCAGTTCTGCCGGTCAGGTAAGATGTGAACCAATTTTGAACATTTCCATAGAGACCAATGGTGTATTTCAGGCGGTGAAGGAGAATGTTGTGGTCTATTGTGTCAAAAGCAGCTGTCAGGTCAAGGAGGATGAGTAAAGAAGGGGAACCAGTATCTGCTGTTATCAGAAGATCATTTGTGACCCTGACCAGGGCTGTTTCTGTGCTATGGCCAGGGCGGAAACCAGACTGAAACTTTTCAAACAGATTATTTAGTTTGAGGTGGTCATGAAGTTGAGTTGCAACTATTTTTTCCAGAACTTTAGAGAGAAATGGAAGATTGGAAATGGGCCTATAATTGGAGAGAACTTCAGAATCCTGGGTGGGTTTTTTCAGTAGGGTCTGATGACAGCAGTTTTTAGTGAAGAAGGAATATGGCCAGCCAAAAGGGACTGGTTTATGATCCTGGTGATTAGTGGAGAGACGGCAGAGACGTTGGCCCTCAGTAAAGCTGAGGGGAAAGGGTCCAGGGAACAGGTAGACAGTTTCATTTTCTTGATGACATCCTCCACCTCTTCCCGTGTGGAAACAGAGAAGGAGCAAAGGGGCTGGACAGTCTCAGACAGTAGGTCGACAGTTGGGGGGGGCAGGATATCCGTGGTGGAGAGGTGTAAGCGGATGTTATCAACTTTTTGTTTGAAGTAATTTATGTGCATATTGCACCTCTCATCGGTGGCCTCAGAGTGGGCAGGTGAAGGAGGTTTGAGAAGGTGATTTATAGTTGAAAAAAGTTTTTTGGGGTTCCTGGAACTGTTGCTGATGATGGTGGAATAGAACCTGGACCGTGCAACCTTCAGAGCTTCTGCATACGCCCTCTTGTGTTCCCTATAAGCCTGTTTGTGGACAGTCAGCCCAGAGGCCTTGAACCGCCGCTCAAGGACACGGCCAGCTGTCTTCATTTTTCGCAGTTCGCAGGTGTACCAAGGTGCTAAGCACGAGAATGAGACGGACCTGGATGTTAAGGGGGCGTGGAAGTCCAGGAGACTGCTCAGGGACTGGTTGTAAAAGTCCACAAGGTCAGCAACAGAGAGGGAGCTGGTAGGGTCAGAAGAGAGAAGTTTAAGGTCCAGGGCCAAGGCATCAACATTGATGTTCTTCAGATTTCTGAAATGTATCTGTCGTTTTAGTTTGATATGGAGGGAAAGAATGGGCAGCTCCATTGGCACTACTTTGTGGTCTGAAATACCAAGATCATATACCTGTAAGTTACTGATTAAGGCAGAATTTGAAATGACCAGGTCAAGTGTGTGACCCCTGGAATGTGTGGGGACATCAACATGTTGTTGTAGATTAAGAGAATCCAATAGCTCAAGGAAATCAACAGTGAGATAACCTGTGGGATTGTCAACATGAATATTTATATCTCCTAGAATTATGATGTTGGCAGAGGTAGCACAGAGTGTTGTGAGAAGATCAGTCATTTCCAGGATGAAGGCAGAGTTGGGTTTTGGAGGTCGTTAGATAAGGAGAACAGTCATATAGAATAGAAAAAGAATAGAAAAGAATTTCTTATTCTTTTGCATGTTTGTCACACAAAATGTTTCTGATGATCAAACACATTTAACCATTAGTCAAATATAACACAAAATGCAGTTTTTAAATGATGGTTTTATTATTTAGGAGAAAAAAATCCAAACCTACATGGCCCTGTGTGAAAAGTAATTGCCCCTTGATAAAAATAACCTAACTGTGGTGTATCACACCTGAGTTCAATTTCCGTAGCCACCCCCAGGCCTGATTACTGCCACACCTGTTTCAATCAATCAAGAAATCACTTAAATAGGAGCTGCCTGTCACAGAGAAGTAGACCAAAAGCACTTCAAAAGCTTGACATCATGCCAAGATCCAAAGAAATTCAGGAACAAATGAGAACAGAAGTAATTGAGATCTATCAGTCTGGTAAAGGTTATAAAGCCATTTCTAAAGCTTTGGGACTCCAGCGAACCACAGTGAGAGCCATTATCCACAAATGGCAAAAACATGGAACAGTGGTGAACCTTCCCAGGAGTGGGCGGCCGACCAAAATTACCCCAAGAGCGCAGAGACGACTCATCCGAGAGGTCACAAAAGACCTCAGGACAACGTCTAAAGAACTGCAGGCCTCACTTGCCTCAATTAAGGTCAGTGTTCATGACTCCACCATAAGAAAGAGACTGGGCAAAAACGGCCTGCATGGCAGATTTCCACTGTTAAGCAAAAAGAACATTAGGGCTCGTCTCAATTTTGCTAAGAAACATCTCAATGATTGCCAAGACTTTTGGGAAAATACCTTGTTGACTGATGAGACAAAAGTTGAACTTTTTGGAAGACAAATGTCCCGTTAAATCTGGCGTAAAAGGAACACAGCATTTCAGAAAAAGAACATCATACCAACAGTAAAATATGGTGGTGGTAGTGTGATGGTCTGGGGTTGTTTTGCTGCTTCAGGACCTGGAAGGCTTGCTGTGATAGATGGAACCATGAATTCTACTGTCTACCAAAAAATCCTGAAGGAGAATGTCCGGCCATCTGTTCGTCAACTCAAGCTGAAGCGATCTTGGGTGCTGCAACAGGACAATGACCCAAAACACACCAGTAAATCCACCTCTGAATGGCTGAAGAAAAACAAAATGAAGACTTTGGAGTGGCTTAGTCAAAGTCCTGACCTGAATCCAATTGAGATGCTATGGCATGACCTTAAAAGGCGGTTCATGCTAGAAAACCCTCAAATAAAGCTGAATTACAACAATTCTGCAAATATGAGTGGGCCAAAATTCCTCCAGAGCGCTGTAAAAGACTCATTGCAAGATATCGCAAACGCTTGATTGCAGTTATTGCTGCTAAGGGTGGCCCAACCAGTTATTAGGTTCAGGGGGCAATTACTTTTTCACACAGGGCCATGTAGGTTTGGATTTTTTCTCCCTAAATAATAAAACCATCATTTAAAAACTGCATTTTGTGTTTACTTGTGTTATATTTGACTAATGGTTAAATGTGTTTGATGAACAGAAACATTTTGTGTGACAAACATGCAAAAGAATAAGAAATCAGGAAGGGGGCAAATAGTTTTTCACACCACTGTAAATATCCATTTTAACACTGGTGCATAAAGTATTATGCGAGTATTCATGAGATGATAAATAGCACAAGTAGTTGAGAGTTAAAGGAGATATAATCACATATTGTATCACTCTTAAGGAAGTGGCCGGTGAGCTAAATTTGGGATTTGAATTCAGTAATTCCTCAGAAAACTATTCACACAATAGCACTAAGTGGAAGCCTGTCTTTATTAAGTACGACTCCAGATAAGACCTTAATGTCATCTGCAATGTCACCTCTAATTTGAACTTGATTTCAAAATTAATTCACAAAGGACCTTGTCAATCAGACATTAGAAAGATTAAGTATTACCAATCTGAAATATAAAATGTATAATAATCATTTTTCACTGTCTTGACTAATAAAGAAATCATTGGTATTTTATGGTCAGGATTTTTTGAAAGGATCAGGCTGTGTACTAAACTATAAATGGAGGGTGTTTGAGAAGAGTTAATAAAAATCTAAATATCTTGTGAAACAGATAGACAGGAATAGACATGAAAATAATAACAGCTCTGTCAATGAAATAGTGAAAATATTTATCAATGTATTTCAAGAAATTAAACCATTTGCGTGTTTTCAAAGTACAAAATTAAGCACACTTTTATGTGATCATATGTTTATTAAATAGATGAAATTCAAAACATTTATGCATATACAAAATTTAGCAAAATTATTATCCAGTTGATCCTAAAGGGACATCCAACTCTAGATGTGGGTTACAACAAAGGACCAGCTCTTAAGATTAATACTGGAAGATCCATTGACTCCCATGGCCAGGAGTTCAAGTAACCATAGTTTGTAAAAGGATGATTTCCAAAGGTTTAAGGACATATTGTCAGCCTCTTTCTAGCCAGGGACAGTTAGGCAGCTATAGTAAAGATTTTCTGGATAGAAAGAGAGAGAGACAGAGATATAGAAGAGAAATAGGGGGATGAGGAGGAAGAGAAGGGGGTAAATATGAGTACAATAAAGAATGTTTGTGGCCATAATTTAGAAAATAGACATAGAGATGTGAGACCAGTGTAAAGAAGCAAAATTAAAGCTCCAGATCATGTAGAGAAATGTATCAGAAACTTTTGATGGGCAGAAGTTACAGAATTTGGAAAGATGTCCATGAAAAATGCATGTGGTGAGTGAAGTTAATGCACAGCTTGAAACTGGCTATGCTAATAAGATATTTTAAGCATGCATCAACTGCTACATACTGTTAGATAATTAGTGTAAGTTCGTTTCCAATTTTCATGCCTTAATCATTTTTTGTTGAAGCAAACTCTTCTCTCTGGGCTCAGCTGAACCATGGCAGACACAACAGAGAAAAGGTTCTTCTTGCTGGAAGCCCACTGATGAAGTACCTTCCTCTAGCAGATGCAATTAGTAAAAAGGCATCATACTAACTCTTCCAAAGCTCTTAAAGCTGAGTGCAGAGGTCAGCTTTCCTTGTAGTTCGCCTTGGGCACTGTCTGCACTGGAGTTGGTACTATTTAAAGGCATAAAAAATGTACATGAACAGAGTCCTTTTATTTCAAAGAGACTCGCCTGCTGTTGTTCAATTTATGCTCTATTTTTGTAACCTAATATATGCATTAGCATACAATATTTATTCCTTTTATGAGAAGATTTACAAATAATGCAACACTCCAATCTTCCTGTCCTGATTCAAAGTCTTTCTTACTAAGTGAAAGTGAATGCATCAGAAAGGTGTGTCAGCTGGTCTGCGCTGCCTGCGCTCCCGGCTCTGAATAAATTAAAAGTATGTGGATGGCACAGCACCTATAAATAATTTGGTTTAGAAAAACTGCATGACAGTTTAAAATATGTGCTTGGTATCCTTGAAGTGAATAATTAAATGCAAAGTGGTCTGAAACCTCAGTAAATCTGGTAGACCAACCAACATTTATCATTGTTATTATTATCATTATGTTTTGCAGAGGCAGAAGAATAAATTATCAGTGTAATGCCATAGCAGGTACTATTTCCCTAATGGAAAAAGAAACATAAAACTAAAATATACCTGAAATAATTAGCAAAATTACCTCATTATGATGGCAACAAATCCAATCAAGTCAGATATATTAAGAAATTGGATAATTATAAATTGATTAGTTAGTCACATGTGTAATGTAATACTGAAAAAATGCCAATGAATTCTAATTACCTACTTTTTATTAGTCACCACAAGTTTTCAAAGACTTTCCTGTCAGATTACTGGACAACACTGCATGACACAGACAAAATACAATACAAACTGTTTATTGACAGGGGTTACTACAATGTGCTAGTAGGTATCAAGATTAAAACCAGATCTACCTCTCTTATAAGGCTCTGCCGAGGCTGGTGAAGGCGGCACAGACTATTATCAGCATCCATCTATTTTTTGTTTAGTACTTCCATCCAGCTATCCATTATCCAACCTGCAATATCCTAACTACAGGGTCACGGGGGTCTGCTGGAGCCAATCCCAGCCAACACAGGGTGCAAGGCAGGAAACAAACCCCGGGCAGGGCGCCAACCCACCGCAGTGTTTAGTACTTATACTATATAAATTATATTAACTTAGAAGGGCAAATAGCATTATTAAAGACAGCAAAATAGTTTCTACATGAAGGTACTGATCAGTCAGTCATAATAACAAAAATTGTACATGTTTTTGTAAATATACATATTATATTATTTGTAATTGTATATATGTTGCACTCTATGTAGACTGTTTAATATTTTTATTGCTTAATGTTGTTTGTGTCTATTTGTTGGTATCCAGTGTTGCACACATGCATATGGGAGGCAACTTCAGGGCTCACCTACAGGTAATTGCATTTCAAATCAGAGGGTACTGCTGTTGCTTAATGCCATTTCTCTGCCTACTCTGCGGAATGGATGATTAACAGAGGTTCCACCTCTGATGTCACTTCCGACTTCCACACTCTTGAACCTGTCCCTTCTGTGTCACTCTCCTAAAAACTAGCTCTGCCACCATCTTGGACTCAGTTATATCAAGGCTCTTGTCTGAAGAATATATCTCTGACATTACTGCATGTATTTAAGGTGTTCACCTAGGTTTTCCCAATCTTTTATGACTTGTCTCATTGACTTTTACCTGTCTCTGTTACTATTCTGCAGACACATGCAAGTAAAAATTGTATTCTACCATGTACACATGACAATAACCTGTATTCTAAAATTATCTGCTAATTAAAAACAGAACTATAGCATATATTTTGGCCATGGAAAATTATATGGTCATGCAACCTAACCCAGTGTTATCCAGCTTACCGAATATTATTTCCCAGTTATTGAGATATGGCTGCTAAGTAAATACACGTTTGAAGATAGTTAATAGCAAAGAAACAGCTGTATTGCTCACCTGTTTTTGATGTAGATATTATAAACAATCACATTGCTTTAGTTTAATAATATATTTCTATGAATGTAAAGCTTATTAATCAATTAATTAATATTTAAATAGCTTAAAGGACATAAACCAAAATAACCAGGTTTTTTATAGCAATTTATTCTGTTCCCTATTAGATATTTTAGTGCTTTATATTATCCAAAAGATGGGATACTATAAATGCAAGTTCACCACATGTCAGCAAATTGTGTCATTTAGTATATGTACAGTATATGCCATGTCACTCTTCACTAAGCCACATGATTTTCCTGCTAGAGCAGCAGATGTATTATGTCCTTCCAACAATCGATATGACAACACCTAACTTAGCATGCTTTTGATAAGTTTCACAATTCAAATGAATACTGTATCAATTCCTAAAGAATAAGTATTTTGAGCATCAGAAGTGTCCAAATAGGGCAACACAATTGTTTGCTTCGTGTAACAGCTAACAAAAAATAAATAAAAAATAGTTTTGTGCAACAATAAACATAAATTTCAAAATAAAAGCAAAGACCTAACATTTTCCAGATTAAGAATGATTTAAACCAAGATTTTCAAAGTCTGAAAAATGTTTTAATCATTACAATGAAATTAATTTAGAACAATGAGATCTAAAAGGTAAACATGAAAACAACTCTTGTTACTGTGAGAACAACTCACAAAAACATCAAGATGCAGGAGATCATCCATCAGTTTCATTTAAGGTGCACATTCTTTATAACCTTGGGTTGAAATGAATTACAGGATCCATTTAACACCATAAGTGTACTTTTTGTTGATGTGCCTTTCCATCATCTCTTGAGATTCTCTCTAAATTTGTTTTCATTATGTGTGACCTTACACCATTGACAACAATTTGTGTTTTCATATTTGTAGTTAATTTTGGACCCATGTAATTCAACCCCAAAACTAGGCCTTAAGCTCCAAGTAGACCTAGGAAGAGGAAGTAGGCCTGGCCTCGAAACTAACTGGCCTGCAACAAAAAAAGACAAAGTCTAGATCCCTAAAAAACTAATTTTGGCTCAAAATATGGAACACAGAACATATAACAAACTAAACAGGCATAAATAAAAGGCATAAATAACATACTAAAATTATGGAATACAGAAATATACTGTACATAAATGAAAAACAAATGCAAAATAAAAGGAAGCAAAAACACTCATATTACTATATCAAAATAATAAACAAAAATACTTCAAAATAAACAAACAGAGAGCAAAAAGACTTAAGCCTTGGATAAAATCCTGGAAAAAACAGGTCAATATTTTAACATGACAGGTAATTGTTATTCTGGACATTGTATCTTAAAGGAAGAAATACTTATTTAAAGACATTTACAAGATCTTACTTCAACTGAGTAATACATATTTCCATTAAACATGATACTCTCAGTCCTGTGGCCAATGAACATGCAAATATGGAACCCAAACATTCAGGAAATTATTTTGTTACTTGTGTTGAACACAACAGTGAAAAATTTCAAAGCCAAAAAAATGCAACTTCTGTGTAGATGAAACAGACTTTTTCTGATCTTCATACTAATCTGGGAAGAAGAATACCAGATGCATTTATTAAAATTTCGAAACTGTGTATGCCGGCTGATATATCCAGTGAAATCCCAAATATTTCAATGTTCTGAAGAAATGGAACATAAGGTATTTTACGAGACTAGAGATCAGTCAATTCAACAAGCAGGTTGATTACATAACAACTCAGTTCTCCCCAAATCCTATCAATAATCACACGCATTAATCTAATCTATGTAGTCTGTTTAAGGCTCTAAGGGCAGTTTACAGGTACTGTATAAGGCAAAGGACTTTGTAGTTTCATATAACTGTTATGGTATTATGTGGGTCTTTCCCAGGCATCTTGTTTTTTGCTCTCTGTGTTGAAGATTTTTAATCAAAGAACAGGTCCAAGGTGTTTTAATTTGATTAAATGCATATTTACTAGCCAAAATGCTTCTGGGAGGATGTCCTTTGGACCGATTAGACAAAAGTGGAGCAAGTTACATCAATTCTATGTCCACATAGGAAAAAATTAAGCTTTCAAAGAAAAGAACACCATACCTACTGTGAAACATGGAAGGACTCAGTTACTTACGTCTTGGTGCTATTTTGTTGTGTCTGGCACAGGGTGCCTTGAGTCTGAGCAAAGAAATCTCAAGACAATCAAGACATTCATGAGGATAAATGTACTACCCATTGTAAGAAAGCTCTGTCTCAATCGTAGATCATAGATAATCCTACAGGACAGTGACCCAAAACACACAGCTAAACTGAAAATCTGAGCACATCTCTCCAGTTTTGATGTCACTACATTGGTTGTCTGTGTCATTTAGAATTGACTTTAAAATACTGCTTATGGTTTACAAAGCCTTAAATAATCTCACTCAATCCTATATTTTAGAATGTCTTTCACCTTACACTCTAAATCGTAACCTTAGATCTTCAAATGAGTGCCTGCTTATTATTCTGAGAGTAAAACTTAAAAGAAGTAGTGAGGCGGCCTACTGCTGTCATGCACCTAAAATCTGGAATAGCTTACCAATAGGAATTCGCCAGACTGATTGGGTGGAGCACTTTAACTTTTTCAGGGCTGATGTTGACTTTTGTCGAAATTCAGGGGTAGAACTGCGACAAAACTTGCCCTTCTGTTTTAGTTTGTCTCTCTTTGCAAGAAGGAAAGTTAAGTAGCTTTTTGATTTGACCGAGATTCCCTGCGTGAGTAGCAACGAGCAAACAATTTCTAAAATGGCATTGACATCTGGCGAGAGACTAAAGCGGATATGCAAATTAAAATACTCCATGGACGTTTACGTATTATTGCTGAATTGGACTCTGACATGTCAGACTTGAAATTTGCTGCAAGTGATCAGGAGATGGAGATCGAAAAAGAAAGTGAGGTACCAGCATCAACTGCTCAGTCCCCAGCTGATCTCGTGATGCTGAACATGTTTGGGTAGCTGATGTGTCATGGTAGTGTTCGCCTGGGAGGACCACCACTCATGATGACGAGAGGTACAAACTATATTGTGTCACACTGTGACTGCTACCGCTGCCCACCTGCTGTGCAAAGACAGCCAAGGCAGCCAGTCCACTGTGCATTCCTGCTGGCCATCGAGGTGCCCCCACGCAGCCACAGAGATGCCAAACATGCGCCAACAGCAGCCACAGATGTTTTAGGTTGATTTATGTGTGAAACCATTGCTTTGTATGCTTTTCAGAAAACTGAGTTTTTTTGGAAAAAATATTCAGCCCTCAAAAAGTTAAAAAACTGCTAAAAACTCATTATTTAAACATGGCTTTCTCATAGCTTCATTTTAGTATAATCCTGATACTCTGTATATGCATTTATTATCAATATCATTACTGGTGGCCCCATAATCCATACTAACCCCTACTTTCTTTTCTGTTCTTTTTCTGGTTTTCTGTGGAGGCGATCTGCGCCACCACCATCTGATCAAAGCATCATGATGTCCCTACATTGATGGATTAAAGTCCAAAAGTCCACATGACCATCATCATCAAGTTCTTCCATGTGAACCCTGAATACAATAAGGACTGATTGAGGTAATTTATGTTAGGTAGAATGCCTTAGAGGGGGCTGGGTGGTCTCGTGGCCTAGGAACACATTCTTTTCTCCAGCCATCTGGGTTTTTTTTTTTTTCTGTTCTCCCTGGCCATCGGACCTTACTTTTATTCTATATTAATTAGTGTTCCCTAATTCTATTTTCTTATTTATTTTGTCTTTTTTCTCTTTCTTCATCATGTAAAGCACTTTGAGCTACATCATTTGTATGAAAATGTGCTATATAAATAGATGTTGTTGTTGTAAACACACCTTAGAATGGCTAAGAACAAAACAAATGCTCTATTATGAAGTGGCCTTCTTTGAGCCCTGTTTTGAATCCTATCAAACATCTATGTAAAAATTGAAATATGTAGTCTGGAGAAGGTACCCTTTAAACTTGACACAGATGGAGCAGTTTGCTCAGGAAGAGTGGGACAAACTACCTGTTGACAAGTGCAGAAGTCTAGTTGACTTGTTTGTAGTAATTGCCTCTAAGGGTTCTGCAGCAAAATATTGGATTAAGGGACCAATCACCTTGATCCATGCCATTTTCATATGTGTTACTATTAGGAGTACTCTGTTGAATCAAAACCCTAAAGCAAAGTCTGATTTTTGTTAAATAATAGTGCAAGACCCAATCTTAGAAAGTTACTGTTACATTCACATCTAATTTCAATTGAATATTAGTTTCTCTTAGTTATTTAGATTATAGTATAGTCTTCTATCATAATCTAAGTAACTAAGAGAAACTGATCTTAGAAATTTAGTGCTAATGTTACATTTGCATGTAACTTTTCTAAGATTGTCTTTTAAATATGGAATAAACAATAATGGGTGGCAATTATTTTTGTCAGTTTCAAGTTATTTGAAAAACAATTGTGGGCTCTTCTTTTTCATGGAGAGGTACAAACAAATTTTTCCATGTCTGTACATGTTACGGATGTGGGATGAAAATGTTTGGAAACTGGAGTACACAGGGAAAAAGCCGTAATGCAGAAACAGATAGAACATGTTAATTGTATTCCATCAGTTTTCTGAATCATGCAGTATGCTTTGGCAAAAGGCATTGATTTTAATATTTAACTTAAAAATGTTTTTTTCTAACCAACTTAAAATGTGCTTAATAATCCTCATTTATTACAACAATGAAAATATATTTTACACCTTTTGTTTCTTCAAAGTATTTAACTTTACTAACTCAGAACAGCAAACATCCACAATGACAGTAACTAAAATTGTGAGAATTTTCACTTTATCTTTAGACTCCAAAACATTGAACTCCACACTCTTTAATTTACACTGTACAATTCCACTTCACTCCACTCCACTTAACACTCTTTTTACATTATTTAAATATGACCCAGATACAGATTATCAGTTTAACACTATGTATGCTTCAAGCATATTTTTTTACTTAATGGAATGTTTTTGTTAGTGATTACTTATTGCTTGAATAATACATTTCATATAGATTAAATACGTTTCCTTCTGACTGCACTTGCAGAAGACAGGAGGTCTACTGAGACATTTTTCACTGTTTCTTCTTTCGTTAAGTTCTGTAACTAGATAAAGGTTAAATTTGTTCTAGAAAAGCTGGAAGTGTTATATTAATATTAAAGGGTTTATAGACATATAAATATCATTCAAGCACTGCTACCCTTCAAGCTATATTGTAATGAAAGAGACGATAAAGATTTCCAATTTGGAATGGAGCAAGTCTCCTATAAACTACCAAGTTAATTAGTTCCTCCATCGCGGTTTCACATAAAAAAATATCTCATGGGTTTCCTGCTATGAAATAACACCTGCTTATTTATTTTTAGAGCACAGGAAGACTCATAATATGAAGATGAAGTGTTCCTTTGAAAATGCTGTT
The DNA here is from genome assembly GCF_016835505.1 of Polypterus senegalus. Taxonomy (NCBI): domain Eukaryota; kingdom Metazoa; phylum Chordata; class Cladistia; order Polypteriformes; family Polypteridae; genus Polypterus; species Polypterus senegalus. Next base: position 112,298,426 of record NC_053166.1, read on the forward strand.
GTAATTTGGCATGCATCAATATTTCACTTCATTTCAGGACTAATAACATTGGAACAGTCTGCTTCTACCATTCTGCTCACACGAACAAAACAGCTCCAAAAGATGTTTTTACAAGTGACTTATAAATCAATGAGAATAATTTTGCATGCTAAACAAGGTGTTTGATTTCTTTTGTATGTGTTTTCAAAGATGTATGTCTTTAAGGAGCCATAAGAAGATGCCTATTATTTCTGAGCTTATTTTGTTTATATAACACTATTAAAACACCATTATCACTCCTCCTAAGTGTTGTAAAACGATTAAGTCTAAATTTTAAAATTATTATAACTGTAGTCTATTTACTCTTTCACAAGTAATTATGAATGATTTACAACCATACTTGGGATGTTGTAATAGTAACAGCTTGTTTGCATGCAAACGCGACAGATACTATGCATACTGGGATTAGCATTCCAGTCCCATTTGACTTCCTTTCATTCATTCATACAGCTATGACAGAAGGGAAATCATGATGGCTTCAGTGTAAAATGCACTCTGAAGGCATTCTTTAGTGGATTTCAATGCTTTGTTTTTAGAACTGTCTTTTTTCTCTCAGTTACAGAAGCATTTTGCTGTACTTGTTTTAATTCACTTTTCCCTCAGGTGCTAAACAGCTAGCTAGTACTAAAATTTTCAGTGGGCTAGTCAGTGCTGTAAGGCTGTTAAATAAAAAAGTCTGCACCTTAATATTATAATCACTATGCCCTTGTCTGCACTACCACTTTGCCAAATTAAAATGGAGCTGGGTATGCATAAAATTGATTCCTTATTTGACCTGACAGAGGTTTTTAAGATGCATAGTATTCTGGAAATCATTTTAGAGCAGATTAATCACAAATAGATTCTCAATCAAAGTCTTTCTTACAAAAAATCAAAACATTGGCATCATTTGCCATACTCGTTAGGATTCCATGACCAAATGAAAACTGTTATCTCAATCCTAAGAAAGACTGTAAAACATACAGTATGCAACTTACTACATAATATGTGCCACACACACAGTTCTTTTGAATTTTTCTTTTATTATATATGGTGGTTATGTATGTATGTGGAATCTATATGATTTCACCTTTCCTGTGTCTTTTCATTTTCAGTTTATCCACCTCACAGGGACTCAATTTTTTAGTCCACTTTGGTATCTATCTTAATTAAAGGAGTTTTTAGTGTATAAAAACAAATACAAACATTCATAAATACAGAATTCCAATACTTGTGTCCCAGAGCCTAACAGACACTGGAAAAACTGGAAATGTTTTTCTCCACATTCTTGACAAAGTACTAGCTCAGCGTAAGCACATGCTGAATGTTGCACTGAGAGAGGTTCCAAAGCAAAGACTTGCAGCTGACACTGATGCCTAGGTGTGTCGTTAACTGGTGACAATTGTTGAAGGTAGTTGAATGTCTAACTTGGCTGAATCTACACCAAATGTTGGTAATATCTTTGACTTTAACTTGACCTTTTACCATCACACCTTCATACTAACCACATTTATTTTAATTAATTTATATTTATTCTTAACTGCATTTCCATTTATAAATTCATTGTTTAGTATGCTATAGAGTATTGAACTTTTTATTTAACAAAATAATGTTTGATATTTTTCAGTCCTTAGCAAATTCTCAAGTTTGTAGTGACTTTAATAAATTATAGTATATATTAAGGGTTTTATATATTGGAGGGGAGAGTGAGAAGGCAGATCAAGTCCCAAAATAGTTGGGGTGCCAACTGGGCAAAACCATGTTTAATTTACAGCAAAACAACCAAAGCAACAGTGCTGTCTAGTGGTGCTGTCTAGAAGGTTCAAGCTTTTTAGGAGTTCCAGACAGTCAGGCACTCAGATCCAAATGCGATGCCACCTTCCAGGGGCATCTCTCATTATATCATCTGAACCTGAAGGGATGGGGCTTCTCAGGTTCCGTAGCCCTTAAAAGGCATTTTCTCGATGCTGAGGGAAAAAAAGACAAGACTATTATTCCAAGGTTGTACTGCATACCATAGATAAGCCTGAAAGGCAACCCTTTAACATGAATACATGACAACATGTACCAATTAAGCTCCTTAAGCAATCAAGGATAAATGTTATTTGAGCCTATGGATTTGTTTCACAGCGTATTTAATCTAAGTTCCCATTCTAGCTGTACAATTTTCAAATCACTAAGTATTCCCTTAGTAGTCCCTTTAACTGCTGGGAGGTTATACACCATGGTTTATGTTTGAAAACTGCATTATAATGCAAATTTAGAGCATTCCCTATATCAATGTCTTAATATTTTAAACCCTTACCCCTTACTATTGCTGGCATACTTCATCACCTCCTTGACTATTCTTTTACTACTAAAATACTGAACAAATCTCTTTGTGTCATCTTTTGCCTTATCTGTAATATTTCACTCTAAGTACCTTTTAGCTTCCCTAATATCATTCTTTCTAACGGTTGCTCTCATGTTGTCATACACCCCAGGATTAGCTTTGGAGCCATTAGTCTTGTATGCTTTATGCAGATGTTTTTTCCTTTGCAAGTCCTTTTTTTATCTCCATACCAGTAATGGTGCACTGCACGATAACATGCAGTGAATACACTTGACTTGAGCATTCATAGTTTTCATACTCCTTCTCTGTACGTTTAGTATTCATTTGCTCAGAGGTTGATGAACTTGCTGCTTCCTGAGCAGCTCTTCTTTTCTCCACCCTAGCGGCCTGTTTCTTCTCTTCTTCCGTTGGCATCTTTTCACGTTAAAACTGATTACGTTTTTGTGTTGCAATTAATTAGTATGTTTTTCTTAATTTTTCACTTAAGCTGGTACTTAAGTCTTCAATCTGCCTCAAGAATGATTTAAGATATGAAGAGGTAGGGGAAGTGACGACGAAGGTGGTAGAGATGAGAATGGTGCCCATACGCATGACCGCCCTGCCTGCTGCAGAGAGTTGATTCTACAATAAGATAAAATAAAAACAATAAAAAGAGGAAAAACCTTGGATGTCAATCATCACTCCGAAAGCAGATAGTAGAAATCACGTAATATATGTGTACCAATTTATATCAATAGGTCAAACGGTTTGCTACAGGTGATTTAAAATCCTGGACAACCACGGTAGCGTATTATATAAGAAGAATTACCCACTGGAGTTATTTTTAATTTCTTATGAATTCCTAATTGATTCTTAATTAATTACAAATATAAAATACAAAATTATCACATAAGTATTCATTCCGTTTCTTATGACACCTAAATCATCACTGGTGCAACCAGTTGGTTTTAGAAGTCACATAATTGGCTAAGTGGAGGTCACATGTTTTTAGTCAGGGTTTGCAATTGATTATAGTATAAACGCACCTTATCTAGAAAGTCTAACGTGTTGAGTTTAACCTGTACACTCCAAGCAACTCAGTGAAAAGGTAACTGAAAAGCTCAAGTCAGGGAATTGAGATAAGAAAATTTCCAAGTCAATGAATATCCCTAGGTCTCCAGTTAAATTAATAATTAAGAAATTTGAAGTGTATAGCACAGCTGTAAAAGTGCCTAGAGCTAGCCAACCATAAAAACTGAGTGATTGGGCAAGAAGACTACGAGGGAGGACACCTTCTTCTTCATCTTTTGGCTACTCCCGTTAGGGGTTGCCACAGCGGATCATCTTCTTCCATATCTTTCTTTCCTCTGCCTCTTGTTCTGTTACACCCATCACCTGCATGTCCTCTCTCATCACATCCATAAACCTTCTCTTAGGCCTTCCTCTATTCCTCTTCCCTGGCAGCTTTGTCCTTAGCATCCTTCTCCCAATATACTCAGCATCTCTCTTCTGTACATGTCCAAACCAACGCAATCTCGCCTCTCTGACTTTGTCTCCCAAACATCCAACTTGAGCTGACCCTCTAATGTACGAATCTCTAATCCTATCCATCCTCGCCACACCCAGTACAAATCTTAGAATCTTTAACTCTGCTATTTCCAGCTCTGTCTCCTGCTTTCTGGTCAGTACCAACATCTCCAACCCATATAACCTAGCTGGCCTCACTACCGTCCTGTAGACCTTCCCTTTTACTCTTGCTGATACCTGTCTGTCACAAATTACAACAACAACAACATTTATTTATGTAGCACATTTTCATACAAACAGTAGCTGAAAGTGCTTTACATAATGAAGAATAGAAAAATAAAAGACACAGTAAGAAAATAAAATAAGTCAACATTAATTAACATAGAATAAGAGTAAGGTCCAATGGCCAGGGTGGACAGAAAAAACAAAAAAAAACTCCAGATACTCCAGATAAATTACTCCTGATTCTCTTCTCCACTCATTCCACCCTGCCTGCACTCTCTTTTCAACCTCTCTTCCACAATCCCCATTACTCTGTATTGTTGATCCCAAGTATTTAAACTCATCCACCTTCCCCAGCTGTACTCCCTGCATTCTCACCATTCCTCTGACCTCCCTCTCATTTAAACACATATATTTTGTGTTGTTCCTACTGACCTTCATTCCTCTCCTCTCTAGAGCATATCTCCACCTCTCAGGGTCTCCTCAATCTGCTCCTTATTATCGCTACAGATCACAATTCAGCAAACATCATAGTCCACAGGGGCTCCTCTCTAATCTTGCCTGTCAACTTGTCCTTCACCATTGCAAATATGAAAGGACTCAGAGCCGATCCCTGATGTAATCCCACATCCACGTTGAATGTATCTGTCACTCCAACCGCAGACCTTACCACTGTCACACTTCCCTTGTACATATCCTGTACAATTCTTATGTACTTCTCTGCCACTCCAGACTTCTTCATACAATACCACAACTCTTCTCGAGGCACCCTGTCATATGCTTTCTCCAGGTCTACAAAGACACAATGCAACTCATTCTGGCCTTCTCTATACTTCTCCATCAGCATCCTCAGAGCAAACATCGCATCTGTGGTGCTCTTTCTTGGTATGAAACCATACTGCTACCCACTAATCATCACCTCACTTCTTAACCTAACTTCCACTACAAAAAATGTTTAATTGAAGAGACTACAAGTTTCAGTGGCTGAGATTGGAGAGACTATGCATACATTAACTGTTACTCCAGTGCTTCAGCAGTTTTAGGTTTACAGGAGCATGGCAAAGACAAAGCTACTGTTAAAAAAACACATACGATATATTGGTCAAAGTTTGCCAGAAGGCACATGAGAGACTCTGAAGTCAGATGAAAAAAGGTTCCCTGGTCTGATGAGACAAAAAAAGAGTAAACGCCATGTTTGGTGTAAGCCATGCACTATACATTATCAAAAAGGCACCATTCCCACCATGAAGCATAGTAGTGGCAGCATTATAGGAATATGGTAAAATAAATGCAGCGAAATACAGAGAAATCCTGAAGGATAACCTAATGCAGTCTGCAAAAAAATTGCACCTTGGGAGGAAATTAGTTTTCCAAAAGGACAATGATCCCAAGGACAAAGCTAAAGCTACACAAGGCTGACTTAAATACTGCAGTGTTAATGTCCTGGAGTGTTCAGATCAATCCAATTCAGAATTTGTAGCTGGAATTTAAAACGTCATCACTCACAATCCCCACTAATCCTGACAAAGCTTGAGCAGTTTTGTAAATAAGAATGGAGAAAATTGCTGTGTCCAGATGTTCAAAGCTGACAGAGACCTGTCCAAACAGAGACAAGGCTGTCATAGATAGAAGAAGTGCATCTACTAAATACTGACTTGAAGACGGTGAATACACATACTCATGTGATTAATTATTTTGTGTTTTATATTTATAATTAATTTAGATCACTCTACAGTTAAAAAGGGTAAATGCTATTTGCTCACTTAAAAATAAGACCAAATTTAGAAACCAATATTTTAGATGTCATCATACGGTCACTGTAAAGGGTACAGGAACAGGAAAGGAAAAAATTTGGGAAAGATTTTGTTTGTATCCTTCCACCATAGGATCAGTAAGGCAAGGATAACGAGACATGAAATGTTGTATAGTAGGCTTGGTGAGGTTTTTGATTCTGATGGCTCAGATGTGTCCCAAAAACAGTCTGTAAGCCATCTACCTGTGTCACTTATTTAGGCTGTCTGACACTTTGTACAAGAAATGCAACTTGCACCTTTTTCAGAGTAAAAGGCTGTTTACAAAGAAAACAAGAGTACATTTCAAAAGTAAAGGGTAAAATACAAGTGTTCAATCCATGATGAATTACAAGGAGGTAAACTGGTCACACCAGTTGATGGCTATTGAAAATAAGATTGTTGAAAATGTCTGAGATCAGGCAGTCTCTATAACAAATATCCACAGCTATTGAGCTGTGAACATAAAGGTGAACTGGCTTGCTGGAGTGGCTGACACATTTTTAAATACCTTAAGTTTTCTGTTTAAATATAAATATATCTTTTATTTCTATTATCATACCAAAGGAACATGACTTTGGATATGTATTTAAATTTGTCAGTAGATGTGTTGATAGAATAAAACATACATTGCACCATCCTTACATGCACACTGCCAAGAACCTTGCCGCAAGATATTTAAAGTTCAAAGGCAGTTCAACCATTATTCATCTGGAAAGAAATAGCCCTCATGGTGATGTGACTTAAACATCATTAGGATGTGATTGGTTTTTGTTCTTTCTGAGCAAACCTGTCCCTCTCTACTTAAGATTTGCTGATTTTCTAAATGTAAGGCATGACCTTCAAAATTTTTATTAGGGGTGGCATATGTGACCTTTACATACTTTTCATGTACAGGTTATGCAGTAAACATAAGCAAATGCTTGTGGAGTGACTTCTACTGAATATAATATACCTGTTATTGGCAAATGAATTTACATGTATCCTAATTTCTGTCTTTTGTAAAATATTTTTATTTTGAACTGTTTGATTACATTCTAAAATTATTAAAGTTGTATTGCAAAATATTCTGCAATTTTAAAATTGTGGCTTTTATTTATTAACTAAAATTTTAACTCTGAATAGTTTTCAACACAATTCAATCAATAATATTCTTCTCATAAGTCATATATGAAGTCAAATGGAATTTTAATATTATTTATCTAATGTAACTAACTTTCTTATGCAGAAATATTATTTCACTTGTGCAAATGATAAGACGATATAAACATATCGTCAAAACAAAAAAGTTCAAATTCATGTCATGTTTAGATGGTACAATGAGCATATCACTTTTCTTTCTTCTACAGACTAGTGACAGTAGTATTATACCAACAGGTGACAATGACTTTAACACCATAATGACTTTATCACACAATATATACAAGAAACGTTCAAGCAGTTGTCAGAATGAGTGGTTGTATGACTGGTGGATAAAAAGCATCCTTGAATCTAGAGGTTCCCTTTACTTTGGAATGGGCAGTGGCTGCTTAAGTGAGGCATATTTTTCTTGATATTGCATACTTTAGTGTATGAACTGTGTAATTTTACCACACTGCACTTTATTGATGTTTCTGTTAGTGTTATAAGGACCAAAAGAAGCCTTTGCTAAGTTCTTGTTACATAAACAATGTATGAAGACTTGGCAAGATTTTAGGTACTCCAAAAAGGTTTCTATTACTCATATCGACTTCAGTAGTTCTCGTTGCCTTCCTAGCACACCATATGTTACATACTGTATGCTCTGGTCAGAATTACTGTATACCAGTAACATTCTGTAATGGCTTCTCTAAACTCTGCAATGCATTGCAGACCAGAACTGATTAGGTGCCAAGCCATGATGTTGTACAGCTAGTGAAGATGGACTCCTCTGGGCACCTATAGAAGTTAAGAACCACAGATGGAGAATCCAAGTTTTTTTTCAGACATTGTGAAAAGCATTGGTGAGCCTTCTTGATGAAAGCTGAGGTGATAATTCCAAGAAAGTGACATAGCAATGGTAATTCCAAGAAACTTAAATATATTGATCCTCTTCATGGCATGCCTGTTGAAGTGAAAGGAGGTGTGGTGTACAACTACAAGGCTATGATTAGCCACTTGATTGTGCTTAACTAAATTTATTGCATGGCTAGATCAGAAGGCAAATCCCTTTCTTTCTAAGCTGGTTCATTGTTATTTGTGATCAAGCCTGTAATAGTGGAGTCATCAGAAAATTTGTTCTTGGAGGTTGAGCTGTATTTTGCCACACACACACACATGAATGAATGAACAAGGATTCAGAATCTTACTCTGTGAAGTGCCAATGCTGAAGATGAGTGTGGAAGAAGTATTGCAGTCAATCTACACATGCTAAGGTTAGTCAGTTTGGGAACTCAAAACTCAGTTGTAGTGTGTGGAACTAATTCCTAAATCTAGAAATTTGGTGATCAGCTTTCATGGTACAGCAGTGCTAAATTCTGAGTTGCAATTAATAAATAGTACTCTGCCATAGCAGTTTTCATCCAGGTGTGCAAGGAATTTGGCATTCTGCTGTGACACTGAAGATATGCAAACTGAAAGCGGTCCAAACTATCTGAAATATTCAACTTAACATACCCAACACAAGTGTCTCTAAATATTTCATCACAATGGGATTGAGTATTGTAGTCACTCAAACAGTCTACTTTGGTCTTTTTTTCTGTGATTTTCAGAAACAAAGAAGGCTGAATCGTGCACAACTGCAGATACATGCACAGGATGTATCAGGGACAGAAAATATGAAGGAGACTGGAAGAAACCTCACTTTTTAAGCAGCTTCCCACTTTTAGACATCATCATGAGTACTGCTGCTATTATTACTGTATTGACTTTAGAAACTTGTTTTCTTAAAGTTCCCTTAACGCTAATCTGAAGTGCACTGCTCTGCAAGGTTAAAAAAAAGGTTTCACAGCTCCAGACTCTGTGAATCTTGTGAATCTTTTCCCAGTTTACCCCCAGCTCAACACACAGTTATCCTTTGGCAAGATTCAAAACCAAAAGTCTGGGGCAGGGACGTGTGGTAAAGGGAGGTGTCATCATGAAAAGTACAAAAACTAATAATAATAACATAAAATAAATTTGTCCACTGGTCTGCACTATAAATTTGTTCTTTGTATAATTCCAATAATTGTGATAATTTTTTATAGTCAAAATCGCAAAATGTGCACATTTTTTGTTCAAATACAGGGGAGAAACTTGAAGTATACATGCAATTGGTGCATGCCTGTTGCTGTCTCTCTGTATGTCACCAATATAATGTTTACAGACACGTGACAATACTGAGATTCTCCTCATTGGTACAAAATCAACATTATCCAAAACTGATCATTTTTCCTTTGTTATTGATAATTCCTGTCTCCCCTTCCCCACAGGTTAAGAGTATGGGTGTCATCCTTGACAATACTTTATCCTTTCAGTCCCACATCAATAACATCTGCCGGTCTGCATATTTCCAGTTGCGTAACATTAATCGTATTCGCCCCTCCCTCTCTCCCCACACCACTGTTATCCTCGTTCATAGCCTTGCCATTCCTTCCCGTACCCTTAGATCCTCTTCCTCCATCCACTTGACTGTCCCCTTTGTCCGTCTTACCACTATGGGGAGCAGAGCATTCAGTTGCTCTGCCCCCCAGCTTTGGAACTCACTACCACCTGAGCTTAGAAATATTGAATCATTTTCACTTTTCAAATCTAAACTTAAAACTCATTTGTTTAAGACTGCTTTTTCTCTTTGACTACAATTGCTCTGTATGATTTTAACTTTTGTATTTTTACTTTTGTTTATAATCTGTGTTTTGTGTATTGTTTGGTGTCCTTGAGTGTTTAGATAGGTGCCTACAAATAAAATGTATTATTATTATTATCATTATTATTATTATTATTATATTTATTATACACCCTGACTTTCCACAGTCTGGCTAATATCTTTAATGAATGTGTGTGACATATCTAGTCTTGCTTGATCGGCCATAAAACCGCAGTGAAAAGGCACAAGGTGAGGTAGACGGTACAGTGCTGTATTGAAGAGAGCGGATGTGAGCCCAACAGGTTCTTTTTGCTGCTGTTCTTCTATGCAGAGGTTCTCGGCACCAATAAGCCAGCGTGCAGTCTGTTTATTTTAATTTTTTGTTCCGACTGACTGCCAAAATGGAAGATTAAGACCTTTAAAACTAAAGGAAAATAAGGAGGACTTTTATAAGAAAGTGACAGAGATTTTCATGGAGAAGGATTGGCACATGGACCTCATTTACAAATAAAGGTAAGACCATAAATGGTTTTCAATTTTATAAATCATGGGATCAGACTAAGAAAAAAAACAATCCAATATTCAAAAACTATTCAAATTTTTATCTTAAATAAAATATTCTTTTGTTTTTCTTGTTATATAAATATTTCAATTCAAAATTGAAATCCATTTTTTTGTACACCACTCTATACTTTCATTTGTATTGAATGAGTATGAATTCTGGAATTGCAACAGCAAATTTAGAACACATGGAGGGTGCGGAGCAAATATAAATGTAACATTCTTTCTTAGTCAAATACAGTATGTACCATACCTATGTGTGTGTAAAGAATGCTGATGAGATGAAACATTACCAGTAGTTAATGAGTGTACTGCTAAATGAATAGTGAATAAACTACTCTTTTGTAAACTACTCTTTATTTGTAAATCTGACTCTGAAGGGGTCAGTGCCTCACCAGCCATGAAACTCACCACATGTCACTGGCCTGGGGTTACTTTAGGACCAACTACCAGAATTACTTCTAGAGTTTATTGCATAATGCCATCATGGCACCAGTTCATTGTACACTCTGGTGCAACATAATGATCCACTCTGGTGGCCCTACACCAAAAACCCATGAAATGTTTTAAAATGGCCAAGACTGTGATTAAGCTGTTTGTCTAATTGCACTCTCAAAGGACAAACCTTCCTTGCAAGTCAGGATTTTGTGCTACCTGTTGTTAACAGTCTGATCATTTTATAAAAAGAAACAATCCACATAGTTGGCTCCTTGTTACCAAAATAGATGTAAACATACATATTATATCAAGCAGTGTAAATGTCACTGTATCCTTCTCTTTACAGACCCAATGGCAAGTACATTCCCTCTCCTGAACCACCTTTATACAGTTTCACCGTATAGCAATTCTTTTTATTTGGATAATATTAAAAAAACGATAATACAAAAAAGCAGTAACAAAACTACTAAAACATAATAAAATATTATACATGTGTCAAATGCCTAATAAATATCACCCATAAGCTATAGCTGAATATTTTAACAACTTCATTTATTAAGTTACCATATTACAACAAATTAATAAATTATTGTAATATTACAATAGCAAGTAATTACATGTAATGAAAGTGCTTAATTATTAAACAACGTGGGCCATTCACTTTGGATATTACTTTCGTGTGTTGTGAGACTTGCCCAGACATCACCAGTCATAAACCACATCTTTATAAAAGTCACACGTTTATTAAACATAAATAAACACAGTTCAAATCACACACAGTGTACTCAACACTAATCCCTCCTGTTTTCGGGCTTCTCTCAATGTCCTTGGCCGCCAATCTCCTCCTGGGAGCTTCGTCCTGCTCCCTCTTCCGACTCTAGCTCCCTGACTGTTAGGAGGTGGGCCCTTTTATTCCCGCCCACATGCATTCCAGGTGGCTGGAAACAATCTTCCGGCAGCACTTCCTGATGTGGTGGAAGTGCTGCCTTTTGCCGGGCGTTCCTGGCAGGTTCAGCCGCTATCGTGCCCGTTGTGGCGGAAGTGACAATTCTGCTGGTCTGTTGAGACTTAAGGCACCCCCTGGCGGTGGCCACGGGTCCCAACGGGTTAAAATCTTTTTGTCCCTTTCCCGTGGTCCTCTTTTTATCCAGGGCGGTTGCCCTCTCTTGACCCGGAAACTATTATTGTCACCTTCCAGTCCTTTTATGCGTCCCGGCCGGGTAAGAACCCCAGCTGTCTGTGACACTGTACATTTCTGACATACCATTAAAACATATAAAAAAAATCTGAGTTACCTTTTCTTCAGTATCATAAAATTAGATCGATTGATTGTTTGTCATGCTGGCACTTCACTGTGAAAAGCATTTTTAAGTCAAGCATACACTTCACATTGCCAGTATCTTAATCCTTCATATATAGTGTTGTTATGGATGTTTCCATTTGGAATATAACAGTAAGACACTTCTCATTATTATGTAAACTACTGTATTTTGGTCTTTCCAGATATTGTGCTTTTTACACATTTTTTTGAATTTTGACAGAGCTGCTGTACAAAAAGAATAACTTAATTTACTTTTCAAACATTATATTTTTTTCATACTTACTACAAAAATAAAATAACTCATGAAGTGTCAAGGGCATATCAATGTGTAAGTGATGTTGTGTAAAGATTCATTAAATTATCATTATTAAGATGACAAAGCTTTCATAAACATAATGACATTCTAGCTACATTCAGTTTTAATTTTAATAACAATAATAGACTAATTAAGAATAGAAATGTTTAATCATCATATGAATACAATATGTTGCATTAATTAAAAATTCAATAGAAAATTCCAGAAAATATGTAACTTAACATAAAAATACAATATTCTCAAACTCAACTAAAACCAATATTGTTTTTCAGAACAAACTTACGGGGTCTATGGCACAAAGTAGCAGTTAGTTGGTTTGTTATTCCATTGCAGGGACCACTGAGGTGTACACACACACAGGGCCTTTTGGAATCATCAATTAATCTAATATCCATACGTTTTGGGAAGTTGGAGGAAAACCAGACTAAAGCCTCTGCAGATACAGGGACAATGTGCAGATTCACACAGACAATGACCAATTGGCAGTGCTATCCACTCCAGTGCCATGTGTAAAAGAAAATTTAACTGCTTGCAAGCTACTAACGGTTAAAAGCTGTTTTATTATACTGGCAGGTTATTCATACAGGCATCTGTCATAAGACAGGTTGCAGTAAGCTGACCTGGGACAACTTCCTTCTTTAGGAACATGTCTGTTAGATACAGGAAAGATGACCTTTCCTTCATTGGGACCCCTCTTGATACATACACAAAAAAAAGAAATGGTTGGCCGATTTGCATAATATAAGATGAAATGCTTAGATGCTGTTTCATAAGTAAGGGGGAAGGAGGAAAATTAATATTAAAAGCCGATTTAAGCAGGGGAACTTTTCTCTTCTGCTTTGCAAAGAATGAATCCATGTACTTATCTGTGACTGAATAAAGACTGATTGATTGAATTATTCCTGTGTTCCTTGGGGGTTACTTCCACACATGCCACACAGTCGATATTATGTTTTGCTTCAAACAGAAGAGAGCAGAATCAATAAAGAAATGTACAGTGGGAGAGAAAGAGAAAAGAGAAGAAGCTCAGCAATTGGTTTGAAATCAGAAGTAGCAGTCTTCTGGTATTAAGATGGAGCTCAGGATCTGGCTTAAGTAAAGTCTTATCAAGCACACATACAAACAAGTGGACAGAACTTTTAGAGTGTGGTTGGGTATATACATTTGAGAGGACACAAATTAATTACAGTCAACTCCACTTACCTGCAGTTCGATTAGCTGCAATCTCTGCCTAGATGCAATGCAGGTTTTGGGTCCATTTTTTTTGCTATACACTCCATTGCTAACTGCATTCGGTTAGTTGCAATTCACTTATCTGCAATTTCTAGTTTTCTGCAATGCCTTTAATATTCCTGTTTCATGATTTTCATATCAGTCAGCTTCGAATAGCTGCAATGGCCGTGTGAGTTTGTCTTCCGCTTACTGTACAGTCTACTCCATTTAAGTGAATGACCTCCGGACGAGATCCGCACATGCACTTAACCGAAGACGACTGCACTTGACTTTATGCAAAAAGGGACAGTGCAAGTCATGTGCAGCTAAGTGGAGTGTGCGCTCAACCGATGTGCATGCAAGTGGAGTCGACTGTAGTTGATACACTCTACAGAGAGCGATGACACCATATAAAGTTGACAGTGCTAGGCATACGCGTGGGCAGTGTCTGTTATTTCAGTAACTTAAAAGCCTTGTCATTAGCGGATAGAGTAGAAGTGTTAAAATGAATTTATAGTAAGGAAGGTCAAGTGTCTATTGCCAAGCACTTTGGTGCTCGTCCAAGTCAAATCTGTCAGATTGTTAAGCAACGACAGCAGGTAATTGATGACTGGCAAAAAAACGCTAATCCTGACCAAAAAAGAAAACAGGCAGGAAAATCTGAGGATGTTGAAGTTGCTGTGTTGCGTTGGTTTAGCCAAGCAAGAAGCAGAGAGCTGCCAGTTAGCGGACCAATGTTGATTGAAAAAGTCAATCAGCTTGCTGTTAGCTTTGGCATAGAGGTATTAATGCTACAAATGGATGGCTGGAACACTGGAAGCAACGAGAAAACATCCAGTTTAAACAGCAACATGGGGAAAAGCAGGACGCAGATGAATTTGGTGCCGAGCGTTGGATAGTTGAAGTTCTTCCTGACATCATCAAAGAGTATGATGAACGTGATATCTTCAATGCTGATGAAACTGGGCTTTATTGGCATGACATACCCGAGGGAACATTAACGTTTAAACACCATGAAGTTGCTGAGACTGAAGTACCAAAAGACAGACTGACGCTGCTACTGGCTTGTAACATGGATGGATTAGAAAAGTTTCCGCCGCTGGTAATAGGTAAAAGCAAAGTGCCAAGGTGCTTCAAAAACGTCTAGAAGCTTCCAGTGGCATAGGAGGCAAATTGCAATGCCTAGATGACCAGTAAAGTTTGGCTGCAGTGGCTGAAGAAGCTGGACAATTCAATGGGGTCCAAAAGCTGACAGATTGTTTTGCTGTCTGACAACTGTGCAGCACACAGTAATGATATCAGACTGACAAATATCAAGCTTGTTTTTATGCCACCCAATATAACAAGCTTAATTTAGCCCATGGACCAAGGCATAATAGCAAATTTCAAGCGAAATTACTGATCCCTCATGCTTCGATGTCTGATGGCTATCATGGATCAATGTGACAATGAAACAATGAGAGCAATTGAGCTGGACTTTAAGCTGACACTACTTGACAGTTTGCAAATGCAGAAGGATGCATGGAGTTGTGTCAGTATGTCAAAAATCATTAACTGCTACAGACGGGAAGCTTCGTGAAAGCTGTGGAGGGAGATGCACTATCCCAGTTCCAGGTGCCTCAGTAGCAGTTATGGACGATAGCAGCAGTGTGGGGCTACAGCTGCCTGATGGAATGTCAACTAATGACTTCAATAGTTTCGTTGAAATCGACAGTAATGCTCCAATAAGTGCAGATAAAACAGACAAAGACATATGCGAAAGCCTGAAGGCATCTACTCCAGCCACTAATAAACTAGAAGAGGAGAAGAGACTGGACGCGGCCGACTTTGATGATGTTCAGACTGCACCTGCCATGACACTAACGTTTGCTAATGCAGTGAAGAGCTTGGATTTTATACAAGCCTACCTAGAGTCAACTGGCTGT
Source organism: Polypterus senegalus (assembly GCF_016835505.1). Taxonomy (NCBI): domain Eukaryota; kingdom Metazoa; phylum Chordata; class Cladistia; order Polypteriformes; family Polypteridae; genus Polypterus; species Polypterus senegalus. Next base: position 112,313,869 of record NC_053166.1, read on the forward strand.
GATTCGCACAAAACGTTTTATGCACTGTCCGGCCAAATTTATGACCGTCGTCCGAACCAGGAACAGACAACAATAACAGATTATTTTTGTTGTGTGTGAACTAAAACTGATCGGCACGTGCTGAGTAAACAACGACATTGCTTAATTGAAAATTAGCAGCTGTAGACCAGCAAGGCTGTATGTATATTACATGTACTGTAATCTAATATGACAACATTAGACGATTAAACTATATTTAAGGCTGGTTAGTAACAATACGCTGTGTTTATTCCTTAACTCTAGGCACTGCAGTTAGGCGCGTCCTTTATAAATAGGCGACCACAGTGATGCAATACATGCATAAAAATTGTTCCTCCCCTACACTATGCAACTCTTCAATTCCACCCGGGGGGTTAAACGTTAACATTATACAAAGTTGTCTGTCTGTTACACCTGCATTTTTATCACTCTTTAATTTAATATTGTTCTTTATCAGTATGCTGCTGCTGGAGTATGTGAATTTCCCCTTGGGATTAATAAAGTATCTATCTATCTATCTATCTATCTATCTATCTATCTATCTATCTAAAGTGCGTACCTAGCATGAATCACATGGCTCACAGTCTATTATAAGCTAAATCCGCTTATTTGCAGTCTCTGCTTACCTGCTATTGGGCCTTCAGCCCCCAAACATTATGGCTAAATGGTGTGCACTGTATTTTTGAGATCAATTACTTGTTAAAAATTCCAAAGAAAATAAGAAAACAAAATACATTTCCAAATATTCCAATTTCTTAAATAAAGGTTTTCAATCCTCACTCCACTGAAACCTGCAGCTGCATAGTAGATGGAAATACACACACACACACAGGTCACCAATAAATCATGGAGGCCCACACATCTGGTTCAGTGCGAGAAACAAAAAGTATTATTTAGAAAATCAGATCATTAGTTCATTGTCATTCATGACTTTATTAAAGAAATACTCCCCATTTGTTATTGGTTTGCCTAGATACACTATTGATTCATGCAGCTGATGATTTTCAAAGAGCAAAGTTATAAAAGAGATCAGGGTTCTTCCAATATAAAACTACTGTATAAGAGTGTTGGTTACAATAGTACCTATTCATATAATGTGATGTTGATAAATGACATGAATAACTTTATAATGGATGCGTTGATATTTACAATTTCTTAAATCATTTTTGTCTTTGAAAGTAATAGTAAGGAGTTCATTAGGATAGATCTGCCATCCATTTCATCCATTTCTGAGTGACTGAGATAGGAGTAATGATGGAATCACAAAGGCAGGTATACAAAGAGGGAATGTGTTTGGTGGAGAGGGAAGCAGTAAGAGCATAGTTGTAAATGAGCTGGATGGGAATGGAGCAAAAAAAATCCACATATTTTGAGAACAGATCTAATCTGTAAATAGAAAAAGAACAAGGAAGAAGGAATTGTAAATGTATGGTTATGAATGTGGAAAAGGGTAAGCCCAATTGCATCAAACAAATCATCTAAACACATCGTGAGGCTCAAATTGGGTAGAAGATGGGTTTCCAACAAATGTTTAGAAAGCTATTGTGAAATAGTGGCATAAGGCAGTGCCAATGCAGAATAGAGCTTGGTTGATTTACTACCTTGTCTCAGGCAAGCAAAGGATAATTTGTAAGAGGACTTTGTTCCTCTGCTCTATTTTTTTAAACCAATAAATGCTAACTGCTGCAAAGTATGAGGAGAAGCAAGATTTGTCTGCATAATCAACCAGGATGGATGGGAGAACAGAGGATAGGCAGACTGGATGTAGGACCTATGCCCAATGGTCTAGTTCTAAATCAGGAAGAGAAATGTCTCCACCAGATTAAATCCTCAAATTAAAATAGTGTGTCGACAGTTTGTTTTTTTTTTAGCAATTTTTAACACTTCATGGGGGATTGGGGGTTAGAGGTTGCGGGAATGGGAGGCATTGACCTAAAAAATTCACACAAAGGAGAACATTCATGTTAATGACTGCCAAACAATTCTAAAAGGAATGAGACAGATTATTCCAGGACAGAATGAACTGCTTTTAACTCATTAAATAGGTTGTGAAAATTTACAGCTCAATATCATTAATGGTGGCTGTACTAGTAATTCCTAAATATCTGAAAGAGTTAACAACAGGAGTAAAAGAAGGAAAATAGAAAGATTGGCAAGCAGGTTATAGGCATCGGTATAGATTTGCTCCAATTAATTTTGTAGCCTAACAGCAATTCATTGGCCTGAAATAGTGCCAGTGTTTGTGGTACAACACAGAAGAATATCATCAGCATACAAAGATATCTTATGGACTGTTTTATTAACTAAAATAGAAGTGAAGGTTTCTAATGTATGTGGAGCAATGCTAGCGTCTCCAGCAAAGTAATAAAACACAGCAGTGATGAGGGACATTTCTGCCTTCAGCCCTGAGCACATGAAGGGAAGGGATAAATTCAAAATCAGTAAAATTGCAGCAGAATGACAATAATTTGATCATAACAATAAATATATGGCTAAAACCGGTTATGTACAAAACTCTCCACAAAAACCTTCCATTCATCTATCAAAAGCATTATCTGTGTTGAGTGAGGAAAGTACTGGAGGACAAGACACCATGTGCTGTGTTCTAAACATACAAAAGCTATTAGCTGCAAACAGAGAGACCAAATAATGGCCAGGCTAGATTGAATCAGATTTGGAATGATAGTTTTTAGCCAGACCCAGAACCTTAGCTAGCATGACTTTATTAATGCTAAGGAAGAGTACTGGAACATTGTCTGTAAACTTTACTCTGCTTGAGAAAGGGCGACATAATGTAACAGTTTATTTTAGAGCGTAAATTACAAGAGATGAGAGCCATGTTGATCAATTGGAATAGCAAGCTAGACACTTGTAGCCAAAACAGTAAATACACTTCTGATTGTTTGCTGTTTGGACCAGGGGCCTCATGCATAACGCCATTCATAGAATTCACACTAAAACATGGTGTATGGACAAAAGCGGAAATGTACGTTGTGGCAGTAGGGGGCGCTAGTGCTCCCTTGAACCCTCAGGTACAACTCCAAACACCAGGTTAAAGTCCAAGACTCTTTATTTTCTTTTCCCACAGTGCACCAAGCACCTTCCACATTACTCATACAATTAAACTACGCTACTAACTATAATAAACACAATACTCTCTCCAACGATAAACTCTCCTCCTCGCCTAGACACTTGCTCCTCTACCTCCCAGCTCAGCTCAGTGTCTGGACTGAGCCACAGTCCTTTTATAGCCCCTGACCCAGAGGTGTTCCTGTCCCAGCAGTCCACATTTCCTTATTCCTTCCGGGTCAGGGCAATCAGTCCTTTTCTTCAACCCGGGAGCACGTCGTTCCTTCCTGTCACATGACCGTGACGTACTCCCGGGTTATAGGGCACACAAGAGCCCATGTGCCCCCCTACAGCGACTCCTGGTGGTCCACAAGGTATCCAGCAGGGCTGTGTAAAAACACTACATAGTCCATAAGGCCCTGCTGGAACTCGGGGCACGATTCTGCTGTCGGGAGAGCTCCTCCTGGCGGCCTGGGGGTGCGGACCGGCATGGGAAGGCGGCAGTCCTCCACAACGTAAACACAAAAAAATCCAAATGCATAAATCTATGCGTTCGCCAACTTCCTCGTTCTTCCCCTCCATAAATCCCGGTCAGTGTGAAAAGTAACGCATGTCCACGTGCCTGCTGCCACTCCCCAACTCCTCCCAGAATTACACCTCTTTGAATATGCAAATCAATCTAAAAAGCCCTTAAGCTCAACAATATGTGAAAAGGCAATGGCAAAAGCACGGAGAAAATAGAAGAATTTCAGCGAATACCAAGTGGAGGCAAGGAAAAATGTACTATTTGTTGGCTTAAACAGTGGTATAAATAACAAAAGGAAATTGATCAAGTGACATAGAGTGTTGGAGAAACTCGAAAGCTCAAGTTCACAAAGTCGCACAGTGCCCAAAATAAAAAAGAAGTTGTCAGATATCAAAGTCACCGTGAAAAGGCGAGTCGTAGCCCACTGTCTGAGTGTCATATGAAAGCTTATGAGGGCACAGAGAAAAGAAAAAAAATAAAACTCGAAATGTCAACTTTAATCTTGAAATGTCCATTTTAATCACGTAGATTATTTTGTCATTAAAGTAGAACATCATAAACTTCATCATAAAATTGTTTAATTTACCAGTTTCTCAGATCCCATCGTAACTAAAGTAGTACGTTAAATGGTTTGTTTTGTGTGTGTTCTTCTATGTGCTCTATGTGTGTGAATCACTACGTGCTTCTTAAATGGGCTTTCTCTTACGCCGAAATGACACAGAATACATTACATTTGTTATATTACAGCTATCTGAATAATTTAAATACTAAGATGTATACTTGATATCATTTTCATGATGATAGAAGTTAAAGTATGTTATTAAACATGGGAACACGGGATGTGCAGTGATAGTGACAAGCTGGCACCTCGTCCAGAGATTGTTCCTGCCTCCCACAAGATGCTTGCTGCACCATGCGCGACCTTCGATGAAATAATTTATTGCAGTACTGTCTCCTTCAAACATACTAACCCCCAATTCCTGTCCTTCCTTTTCTTTCTCCAAGTACCCAATCGCCACAAAATCAGCTCAGTAATAGACATTAAGCCATCTGTAAGCTCAGAACTCTGATTCTTCAAAACTTTTATAGAGCATTGAAATATCTTTGTAGTACATTTTTAATTATTTTATCCATCTATCCTTCCAGTGTCACACCAGCCTCAAAAAGAATACAACGTGAGGCAGGAACAATCCTTGAACCGGACACTAGTTCATCACTAGCGCTGCAACACAGTGTCTTCTCATGTTTAATTATTAACAATATAGATTATTTAAATAATTTTAACATTTTATCTGTATAATGTAATAAACACATTTTGCTACATTTCATCATAAAAATGATATTGTCATCATATGTAAATATGTGCTTTATAAAGTGGCACAGGTTGTGCAATATTATAACTGTATTGCAAGTTTACAGTGAGGTAATTGCACTCATAAGTACAAACAGTTCTACCAGGAGCACTTAATGGACTGATTGAGTGCATTTATAGTTCTTGGGATGAAATCGCGAGATGTTTCTGAACCGCGAGGTCAGGACAGGAAAGTTTCTGAAGCTATATGAGAGCTGTTCAAATTCACAGCATGGCTGAGGCAGTGTGCGCTTGATGCTGTATACCGGTAATTCTCTTTCTGATCAGCTGCTGTAGAGTTGTGATTCCACACTCAGATACAGTGGGATAAATACTCTGAGTGATGCTGTGAGAGTAATATGGAAAAAATGAAACTCTGTGGCAACCCCTAATGGGAGCAGCTGCAAGAAGAAGAAGGTGCAGTGAGAGTAACAACGCTAAAGCAGCTATGGTATTTGGAATAGTTTGGAATAGCCATTCCGCGGACCATTATAGTTTTTACAGGTTAATTACAATAAGATGCGCGTCAAAGATGTGGATCTAAAAAAGAAAGGGAAACCACACTAGAACAAAAGCACTGCTTTGACGCTGGGTGCCGCCAGTTTGCAAAACCGAGTGGAGAACTTGCGTACACCAGGGTTTGAGCTAGCATGAAAGTGTGCGTGGCTTTACGCCAAGTTTAGGTTTTATACTTTGCGATTTGAGCGTGGAAACGGGAATATGCAACATTTTTGTGTGTATGCACCATTTATACATAAGGCCCCAGGGGCTTTCTATTTGGAAAGATGACATTGAGCTGAGATATGTTTAATAAGATCTATATGTTGCAAAAAAGGATTGTTAAAATGTCAACAAGTTGGCTTAGAAGGAATGAGGGGACGAAAAGGCTCAAGATAACTACATTGGTGTGCCAAGAGAGATGATAAGGATTAAAGCAAATTAACCATTTACGGAGCAAGATATTTAAATATGAGCGTATAATCTATTCTGGAATAAGGTTTAAAACAGTGAGAGGAAACAAAAAATCAAAAAAATGTCATAACTTAAATGATGTATGCAAGGTTTAAATCCATAACAAATTTGGTAAAGTGTGAAGAGAGGGAAATGTGCTGATAAATAAAGGAAGTTAATTTATAGATCAGGGGATCAATAATTATTCACATTGATACTGATGATTAATTTGAGTTAAGTAAAAGAATGTACCGTATTTTTTGGTCTATAATATGCACCTCGATTTAGAGGAGGAAAACAAGAAAAAAATATATTCTGACCTAAATGGTGCACTAATATGTTTAACAAAATATAGCAGAATAATATTTCAACCATCTAAAGTCAACAGCGGTGTTAAGAACTATCATCACTGTCATTAACAAATGAGGAGAAACTTTAAGGTTGAAGCAATCTTCTAGTTTTCTGGAAACCCCAAGAACTCGTCATCGCTAGTGTCAGAATTTATGAAGCTCAGTTGCTTACAGTAATTGATATCGTTTTCTTTGCTATCTATATATATGATACTATATTCAGTTCCATCTATGGCATTGCTAACGGCAGCTTCCACCTGCAGCTATAGACTGTTCAGTATGCAAGCGACTCTCCACGTTAGTGTGTAGATTTGGATGGTGCATATGCCCAAAACATTATTATTTATATGTTACTTACATAAAAGCCAGATTGAATGTTATTTACCTTGATTTATTTACTTACTTCCTACAGCATAAAGTCACAAGTAGAATGCAGAGCTTCCTGTGTTTGATCGACACGAGCATGCTCAAAAAGTACATGTGTAATGCCACGAAAAGTGTACGCTGACACTTCTGTTCATAAGCAATGATAAGAGAATGCAGTCTTCTAACAGCTGTTGCTACCGCTGACAGTTCAGGTAATACACATCACAGTCTGTGACGCAACCTTTGCTTTTGGGGAAAAAAGTGCCTCTTATGAAGTGAAAAATACGGTATTTTACCGAAAAAATGTCTTATTATGCCGCAAAAATTGACACACAGGCAAATTTCCTTCCACCTATATCCATTACAAAATAGCAAAATGTGCTCTCCAGATCACTTCCAGAACCAAGAAACTTCAGGTGCAAAGAATGATGAACTAGGACCAAAACACAGAGGTTTTCATTAGTTTGACAGGTGAATGAAGCTGCACACTGATGACCAATGCCTGATAAGTATCTTTAGAAGAAAAAACAAAGTCTTAGAAAGGTGAAGGGAGAAAAACATACATGAAGAAAGCTTTATAATATGAATGCACTTATGTTCAACAATGCACTTAGAGCTGCAGTAGGTTCAGACAGAAGGACGTTTGTTCGTTAACAATCCCAACCTTCATCAAAGTCCTTTGGGATTTCTTCACTTGGTTTGAATGTTAAGAACCAGGGTTAATCTTCAAACCTGAATAAACCATATATTGAACCAACTAGCAAAAAAGTTGAGACTTTCATAAAAATATAATTGAGGTTAAATTGTGAAAGACAGAAGAGTTGTAGGGATGAGTCGTGATACACTCTTAGAACACTGCTATACTCCACCAAGAGTCTCATGGTCCTAACACTTACTTTTTCTTCTTCTTCTTCTTCTTTCGGCTGCTCCCATTAGGGGTCACCACAGCGGATCATCTTCTTCCATATCTTTCTGTCCTCTGCATCTTGTTCTGTTACACTCATCACCTGCATGTCCTCACTCACTACATCTATAAACCTTTGCTTAGGCCTTCCTCTTTTCCTCTTCCCTGGCAGCTCTATTCTTAGCATCCTTCTCCCAATATACCCAGCATCTCTCCTCTGCACATGTCCAAACCAATGCAATCTCACCTGTCTGACTTTGTCTCCCAACCGTCCAACTTGAGCTGACCCTCTAATGTACTCATTTCTAATCTCGTTCATCCTCGTCACGTCCAATGCAAATCTTAACATCTTTAACTCTGCCACCTCCAGCTCTGTCTCCTCCTTTCTAGTCAGTGACACTGTCTCCAACTCATATAACATATTTGGTCTCATTACCGTCCTGTAGACCTTCCCTTTCACTCTTGCTGATACCCGTCTGTCACAATTTACTCCTGACACTTCTCCACCCATTCCACCCTGCCTGCACTCTCTTTTTCACCTCTCTTCCACAATCCCCATTACTCTGTACTGTTGATCCCCACTATTTAAACTCATCCACCTTCGCCAACTCTACTCCCTGCATCCTCACTATTCCACTGACCCCCCTTTCATTTACACACAATATATTCTGTCTTGATCCTACGGACCTTCATTCCTCTCCTCTCTAGAGCATATCTCCACCTCTCCTGGGTCTCCTCAACCTGCTCCCTACTATCACTACAGATCACAATATCTTCATCAAACATCACAGTCCACGGGGACTCCTGTCTAACGCTTACCAGGGGGCAAAAATTCATATTGACTGCATAGTGACAAACTAATAAAGCATCATAAAGAAGTCTTTATTTTGCATTTTTCCTTGTATTTACCAGCATGGATATGGACATAGAAAAGGTTCAAGCCATACAATGTACCTGAAAGTGGGGGTAGACTTTTTTCAAACTTGCTTTTGGCCTTTAAAATTTTGAGTGTTCATACTATGGGTGTAGAATGTCTAGTAGCCACGAGAAGTATGTAAGCAGTTTGAAGGTATAGCACCCAGAATCAAGTTATTTAAAGTAGAATGAAGCATAGCAGAGTTGAAGTAGTAATTCTTCTGACAACTGAAGTACACGCGTCTAGTTTTTTACAAAAGAGGCATTGCATTTGGAATTCTCCTGTGATAAGACTATTACTAAGTGAGCTGCCAATACTCCCTGTTCTCTATGTATGTTTTCAGGTTCTGTAAACTTGAACTTTTACCATAAAGATGATACTGCAATGGTTGTAGGGGTAGTTTAACTCTTTCAGAAAACGATTGCCCAAACTTCAGTACATTAAGAAACCAGTGATATACCAATGTTCAGTGCGCATGGGTTCTTGCAGATGCTTTCTAAAACCTTAATTTAGATAAAAGGAAGAGAACATTTCTTCTCATCTTTTCCTAAGTATAATTTCTGTGATAATTAAAAGTAAAGGGAGCATGTTAGGTAGGTGTTGCATTGGTCCAAATACAACATGACCAGAAAATGCTATTTTTGTTTTGAGTCTGTTATTATTTTTGTATTGTATATATTGAAATGAAGTCAGAAGTCAGCATTAATCTAAATTATTTCTCCCCAGTTATTTACGTGAAATTTCATATGAGCTTACATTTCCCATATTTCCTGTATGAATGAAGTCTAAATATAAGGTATTCAACACTTTTAATAGCATATCCCAATGTGCATATCAGCATAAAGGACAAAAAGAGGGCTCCATTCAATTCTCAGCTTGTGGTCTGATGCTACTTATATTCCTCTCAGTCTCAGACTTGCTCTTTGGTGTGGAGATAATTCTATTCTCAGTGGGATCGATATCCCTGGCACTTTTTCTAAGTAAATGAGGCCGAAGGCTTTTACAGTTTTACATGCAAGAAGGATTTTTAAATTAGCCATAAACATAATGGGAGACTAATATAGAGTCTTAAGAATAAGGGTTATATGGTTGCACATCCAAGTTATAGTGATCATCTTTATGATGGCATCTTAAATTACACATAGGTCAGGAAAAAAAATATTTGAACAGACTAAGAATAATGAGTGTCTCTCCAAATCAGTCACGGAAAACATATAAATAGTATAATAAAATACAGTACAGTAAAGTGCAGCAAAGTATATTATAAATTAAATATTACATATGGTAAAGCACACATCTTCTATATACTGCAAATAAATTAATTACCATCTGGTCCAATAAAGGATAAGTTTGGTTTTAATCAAGCTAAAGTTATTTTTTTTCACAGTCATGGTGTACATTCATTTTCTACAGGAGGCTGTGTTCTGAAATTAAGCACCAGTTTGAAAGGAAAACAAAATTCTTAAAACTAAATTTGTCTATTTTTCAAACTGAGAATGTCCTCAAGCGTTGACCCAACTCTCCTACCCGAAATGACGTCAACAACTGAATCTGGCTGCTTCAGAATTGTGGGTGGGGGTTCAAGGCTTGATCACCTACTTCGGCACAGGCAAGTGTCGCAATCCACAACCTCTTTGACCCTCTTTGCTCCCCCACAGTGCTGTCAGACTTTGGTGATGTAGTTGTTATCAGGAATTTAGTTGTATGCAACCTCAGTATTTCATGTCCTAAACAGAAATGTTTTGTTTCTTGTTTTCCCGGTGCACGAGTATGATACATTAAAAGAAGAGCAATGAGACAGTCTTTGAGAAGCACAAGGACAACATTCAATGTCGACAGTCAGAGGTTCTAAAGACAGACTTTGCAGCACTAATTCAGGCCGCGAAAGAGAGGACACTGGTTGACCACAATCCTCATTTCGGGTCCTTTAATGCTGGTTATACATAATTTTTTTTTCATTTTATTGAATTTATTAAAATCAAATACCATTCCATAGAAGCAAGTCAAGTTTTAAAAAACTACTGTAGGTTCGAAACTAATCAACCTTGAGAAAGAGAGCTGGGCCAAGAGAATAAAACTTTAATAGTAAGAAACATAAATCAATAAATAAATATGTAAATAAATAAAAAATAAATAGAATAAAAAAAGGGAAGAGAATCCCCTTCCTCAATTTAAATGCTTATTCTAAAATGTTATTGATTAGATCCTGCCAGGTTTTGAAGAAGTTTGTACAGAGCCTCTAAGTGAAAATGTGATTTTTTTCCAATTTCAGATAAAATATATCATCAGTTATCCACTGAATTAAAAGAGGTGAACTAGGAATCTTCTAGTTGAGCAAGATAAGTTTACATGCCAATAGTGAAGTAAAGGCAATTACAGTTTGTCCCTATCCATTTTAACCCCTTCTGGAAGTACACCAAACATAGCTGTTAGTGGATTAGGAGGGATTTTGACTCTAAGGCTGTCTGAAAGGCATTTAAAGATGTTGGTCCAAAATTATGTTAATTTGGTGTACTCCCAAAATACATGACCTAATGAAGCTGGAACCTGATTGCAACGTTCGCAGGTTGGATCTTGTAGTGGAAACATTTTGGACAATTTTAAATGAGACAGGTGCGCTCGATATATAATTTCAAGTTGAATAATTGTATGCTTTGCACATATGGAGCTAGAGTGATTTATGTACATGGTTGCCTTCAACTCCTCTTCTAAAATGTTGAGTAACAGATCCTTTTCCCACTATACTTTGGCATCTTTATAAGGGAGGGACTTTAAAAGGTTTTTATATATTGCAGAAATGCTTTCTGAGTTCTCAAGACTGATCAATGTTTTTTCCAGAATAGAGGTTGGTGGGAAGTGAGAAGAATTGGGCAGGTTTTGTTTAACAAAGTTTCTGATTTGGAGGTAGTGAAAGAAATGTGTTGCTGGAAAGTTAAATTTGGAGTGTAATTGTTTGTAAGATGCGAAGACGTTGTCGCTAAGTGATTTAGTCCCAAATGTTTTCCAGACATTAAAAACTGCATACGTTTGAGAAGGTGGAAAACGTATAACCTCTGGTTATTGTGCAGTGGTGCCAAAGATAGAAGCTTCTCTATCCTGAAGCAATTCCTACATTGACTCCATTTTCTGAGTGAATGAAACACATTTGGTATTTTAGTATATTGGCAATAGCTTGTACTTACTGGGGTATAAAACAAGGAATATAGAGAAGTACTGCAGGATTTTATTTCTATTGTGGACCAAGCCTGTGTATGTTCATTTATTTGTCTCAATGTCTATGTTTTTATAGCTTGAATATTTGTTGCAATAATAACATTGAAAGTTAGGTAGATCCATGCCATCTTCTGCCTTAGGTCTTTGCAGGGGCGCCCTTTGGATACGTGGATGTTTTGAATTCCAAATAAATTAGGTTATGATTAGGTTAAAAATGATTTATTGATGTATATTGGAATGTTTTGAAATAGAAAAAGAAACTTAGGAAGGATATTCATCTTGATAGTGTTAATTCATTCAGCTAAATTAAGATGGAGGGTAGACCATCTATGCAAGTCTTGCTTAATTTTTTCCATACAGACAACAAAATTTTGTTGATAAAGAGGTTTATGTTTATTTGTGATGTTTACCCCTAGGTATTTAAACTGATCTGCGATGATAAAAGGGAAGGTGTCCAATCTAATATTTTGTGCTTGAGAGTTCACAGGAAAGAGCACACTTTTATTCAAATTAATTCTGTGACCAGAAATCTTTTGAAATTCTGTTAGTGCTGTTAGGACTGCAGGCACAGTATTTTGTGGATCTGATATATATAGTACCATATCATCTGCATATAGTGAAATTTTCTGTTCAGGTCCTTCTCTGATAATCCCCTTTATCTCATACTGTAAGCATTTCGACACTGAACTGCCACTGGCTCAATGGCGATTGCAAAAAGCAGTGGTGACAAGGGGCATCCTTGCTTAGTGCCACGTTCTAGTTTGAAGTAGTCTGAAATAATGTTAATACAAACTGAAGCTTCTGGACTGGTATTCAGTAGTTTGATTCATGCACAAATGTTCTGATTCTAATTGTTTAGCAAACTTTTGTAACCCTAACATAAAAATCCTAATGCTACTGCTGCTGCTGCTGCAGGATGCAGGAAGCCAATGTGACAGGAAATAGGAAGTAGGAAATGAGTAGTGAGTGCAGCAGCAGTAAACCTGATGTGTTTATTACCAAACAATCCTCCGCCATCCTACTTAGTTAAGCCTTGTGAAGCAATTCCCTGTAAGTTATCTTTTTCTAGTTTTATAGCTTTTGTTTAAGTAACTTTGGTTAGGGAATGTCAAAGTAAATGTTATGTTTCATCCGTAAATTCACTAAGCTTTCAGCTATTAAGCTCTTAGTTATAAATTCTGCTGTATTTACTTTATGTTACTTATACAAGTACTTATTAGTGTTTGTTTGTATTTGTATTTACAGTTTCACACCATATTTGTAATTAAACATTCTCAACATCACTTCGTGGTTCCGGGAATTATTACATGAAGGTATTTAGCTTGCTGGATAATTGAACAGGAGATTCAGTGAGGCCAGAACAACAAATGTTCGGGCCAAACCCAAACTTCTCCAATGTAATGAAAAGGTAATTAAGTTAGCTCAACTAAGTTAGCTCCCCTCTTATTAGCAACATTTATAGGAGCTAGAGACAATAAAATTCTACCTCAAACTTTTCGCCAAGCATTAATTACCGTCTTTCCTAAGTAAAATAAAGACTTATTACAATGTGCATAATACAGACCAATTTTACTTCTGAATAATGATGTTAAGATACTCTTCAAATTCCTAGGTAGAATGATTGAGAAAGTGCTTCCTTCGGTAATATCACAAGACCAAACTGGATTTATTAAAGGCAGACACTTAGCTTCCAATCTTCAACGCCTGTTTAATGTAATATATTCACCCACAAAGTCAAACAACCCGGTTATATAGAATTTTAATCAAATATTTATAATCAATACTTCATAATTTGCACAATTTAATACATTAATATGTTTAAATGAAGTTGTAACAATGGATTATAAAAAGCATAAGGATAAGGACTGAAGGTAATCAAAGGGTTATTTAAACATGGCATAAAGTTTGAGCATGTGAGGGTTGCCTCATCTTAGAGGAACCATTAAACGTAATTACTAAGGTGAACATGAAGTAATTCAATAATAAACACCTCCTTAGAAAGTAAGGATAATCTAGTGAGAAAGCCGAAACACTCCTTTTTATTTATTAGTGATAAGATCAAGGGGAAAACCCATAGGACAACCCTATTAATGAAGCAATTTGTACAATAATATAATAATCGACATGTACACAAAGTTATTGGTGGCTGTAGTTGATTGACTAAAATGATAGAATTCTGCATGTGAAGAGTCAGATGACTTGATATATTAGATAAGTTAATAGCAACAAATAAGAATAAAAAGGAATTAATTATTAATTACTCACTCCATCGACTGAGACATTTGTGTGTATCTATGTTCAAATAAAGAGTCATTCTGCATTTTCATCTGGGGCTTCATGTACAAACTGTGCGTACGCACAAAAATGTTGCGTAATCCCGTTTCCACGCTCAAATCGCAATGTATAAAATCTACACTTGACGTAAAGCCACACATTTTCACGGTAGCTCAATGCTTGGCATATGCAAGTTATACACTCGGTTTTGCAAAGTGGCGGCACCCAGCGTCAAAGCAGTACTACTGTTCCAGTGTGGTTTCCCTTTCTTTTTTAGATTCTCATCCCTGATACGGCTTTATAAATACACTGAAATTAATCGCATATTGTTTATTAGTTTAATGCATCTAATTGTAATTAACCTGTAACAATATAATGGTCCACAGAATGGACAAACTATTCTTAATACCATAGCTGCTTTAGCATTGTTACTCTCACTGCACCTTCTTCTTCTTCTTCTTTCAGCTGCTCCTGTTAGGGGTTGCCACAGCGGATCATCTTTTTCCATTTTACTCTCACTGCACCACTCAGAGTATTTGTATCACTGTATCTGAGTGGGGAATCACAGCTCTACAGCAGCTGATTGGAAAGAGAATTATCGGTATACAGCATCAAGCACACACTTCCTCAGCCATGCTGTCTATTAAACTGCTCTTGTACGGCAAATGCTTCAGAGCCTTTCCTTTCAGAAACAGTTTTATCCCAAGAACTATAAACGCACTCAAGCAGTTCATCAAGTGCTCCTTGTAGAACACTTTGTACTTATAAGTACAATTACCTCATTTTAAACTTGAGATACAGTTATAATATTGCACCTGAGCCAATTTATAAAGCATGTATTTACATATGATGACAATATCATTTTTAAGATGAAATGTAGCAAAATATGTTTATTATATTATACAGATAAAACTTTAACTTGATTTAAATAATCTATATTGTTAATAGTTAAACATGTGAGGACACAGTGCCACACTGCTAGCAAGGAGCTGGCACTCCGTTCACGGAGTGTTCCTGCCTTGCGCTGTATTCTTGCACGACACTGGAAGGATAGATGGATAAAATAATTAAACATGCACTATGAAAATATTTCAATGTTCCTTAAAGGTTTTAAAGAATCAGCATTCTAAGCTTACAGATGGCTTAACGTCTATTACAGAGCTGATTGGGTATTTGGAGAAAGAAAAGGAAGGACAGGAATTGGGGGTTAATACGATTGAAAGAGACAGTACTGCTGCAATAAATTATTTCATCGAAGGTCACGCATGGCGCAGCAAGCATCTTGCGTGAGGCATGATCAATCACTGAGCCACCATGTTCCCATGTTTAATAACATGCTTTAACTCCTATCATCATAAAAATAATATCAAGTATACATCTCAAAATAAACTATGTGATTAAAGTGGAAATTTTGAGATTAAAGTTGACATTTAGTGCTTTTTTCCCCACTGTGTGCCTATTTTTTTTTCTCTGTACCCTAATAAGCTTTCATATGACACTCAGACGGTGGGCTACGACTCGGCTTTTCACGGTGACTTTGATATCTGACAACTTCTTTTTTATTTCGGGCACTGTGTGACTTTGTGAACTTGAGCTTTCGAGTTTCTCCAACACTCAATGTCACTCGATCAACTTCCTTTTGTTGTTTATACCACTGTTTAAACCAACAAACAGTATGTTTTTCCTTGCCTCTTGGTATTATACCACTTGGTATTCACTGAAATTCTTCTATTTACCCCCCATGCTTATGCCATTGCCTTTTTGCAGAACTTTGAGCTTAAGGGCTATTTATATTGATTTGCATATTCAAAGAGGCATGATTCTGGGAGGAGTTTGGGGAGTGGCAGAAGGTGCATGCACGTGCATTACTTTTCAGGCTGACTGGGATTTATTGAGTGGAAGAACGTGGAAGTTGGCAAACACACAAATTTATGCATCTAGATATTTTTGTGTGTATGCACATTTCTGCTTTTGTCCTTATGCCATGTTTTAGTGTGAATTCTATGCAAGGCATTTTGCATGAGGCCTCTGGTCTCTGAGAATGAGTTCTTTGAAAATAGAGGAAAGTTTTCTTCCACAACAGTTAGAAAGTCGAATGAAGCCTACCGTCGACTACTGTCCTTGAACAACTGGTTGAGAGGCTTCTGCTTGAGACTAAACATCAGTTTTGTGGGCAACTAGAATCTTTTCACCAAAACAAAAAGAAGGCAGTGGTTTAGCGTGTATTTACTTGAGCCGATTAAACTGTATAAATGCTGGTTTTGGTACTTTTGTGTCTTTCGAGTACCTTGCCATACTTGCTATACAAGAAGTGTTGCATTCTCTTTTTTTGACCATTTATAAACCTCCAAAATATATTGCATCTTTTATAGAGGACTTATCATCTATAATAATAACTAATTATGACAAGTTCCTAATTGTAGACAATTTTAATTTTCATATGGAAAGCTAGCGTGACATGGAAGCAGGAGAATTCCTAAACTTACTGTAGTCTTTTCATCTAAATCAGTCCCCAAATAAGGAAGAAGAAATCCTGGGTTTAATGATTTTAAAGGGATTAAAAGTTGACATGAGACAGGTCAAGGATATTGGTATGTCAGACCATTTTTGCATAGTATATAATGTAGAAATACTTATAACTACAAGTAATGAGAAGCATATTATTAAAAAATGCTATTTTGATATATCTACAGCTTCAATGTCTGCTAATATTCTAAACTAATTAGCCTGATTGTACTACTTACCTTAATAATATTAATAGTGTAAGTTGTAAGGGGGAAACTTTTAATGCTAAGGTGAGAGCTGCAGCTGACATAGTGGCCTCTGAAAAGACAGTTAAGAAATCCTCCAGCACTATTATACATTGGAACACCCAAAGAATGTCTGATTTAAAGAGAACATGACAGATAGCTGCATGTAAATAGAGAAAAACTAAACAGATATTAAACTGTGAGATACTGAAGGCAAAAATAATCAAAAATAACAATGCAGTCTGCTTTGAGAGGCAGTCCTACTTATCCTGCACCTGCATCCTTGAACCAATACCAACAGGCTTTTTTAAAGAAGTCTCTGATGTCCTTACTGATAGTGGACTTGACACAGTTAACTCTTTAGATCATTAGATATGGGGTCTTTCCTGCCTGTCTAAAGACTGCAGTTGTTAAACCTGTGCTCAAGACAAATAATCTTATTACCTCTGTCATTGACAATTTTAGACCAAGCCTTTCTTAAGTAAAATTCTAGAAAAGGCAGTTATTAAGAAGCTTAATGATTACTTGAATAATCATTCTGTTCTTGAGTTTCAGTCAAGTTATAGAGCAAACCATAGTACAGAAAGGGCACTGGTTAAAATAGTAACTGACTTGTGGTTTAATGCGGACAGAGGCCATGTATTTGATCTTGTCCTCTTAGATTTGAATGCAGCATTTGACACCATAGGCCACAGAATTCTTATAAATCGCCTTAGACAGTGGTTGGGCCTCTCTGGAACCATCTTAAATTGGTTTCAGTCATACTTAAAAGATAGAAAATTCTTTGTTAGTTGTGTATATGTACTTTGAAGACCCATGATATTGTATGTTATGTACCACAAGGACATATTCAATCTGCATGCTTCCATTAGGTCAAATAATCTCAAAGCACAAGTTGAACTACCTCAGCTATGCAGACTACACACAGCTTTATTTACCTATAGGGCCTCATAACTGTGATGCTCTTGACTCTCTGATCCATTGTCTTGATATGAATGAGTAATAGGTGAATAGTAACTTTCTAAAAAACCACAAAAGGAAAAACAGAAATCTTAGTGATTTGCAAATGTGGATATACTGTAGTGAGGATGTTAGAAATAAACTTCATTCCTAAGGTTTAAAAACCAAGGTGGAGGAACAGAATTTAGGGGTAATCATTGACTCTGACCTAAAGTTCAAATCACATATTAACCATATTACTAGGACTGTATTTTTTCACTTAAGGAATATAACAAACATTAGACTTCTTACAGCCTCTGATTAGCTTACTGTAATGCACTCTTAACAGGACTACCTAAGAAATACATCAATTGCTTGCAATTAGTAGAGAAAGCAGCAGCCAAAATGTTAACTAGAAAAAGAAAATTTAAGCACATCTCACTAGTTTTATCTAGTTTTCCATCCTATATTTTGGAATGCCTGCACCCCAAAACACACTCCAACTCGTAACCTTAGATTTTCAAGTGGAGGTCTGCTTATAATTCCAAAAGTCAGGCTTAAAAGAAGTGGTGAGGTGGCTTATTGCTGTTATGCACCTTAAATCTGGAATGCTTTACTGTAATCTGTAGTAGTCCTCACAATTCTGTGCTGTTTTTTCCAGTTCTTCTGATATGGACACCATGCAGCCACCTTTGATGATGGAATGAAGGCGGATGCCACATGACTTCACCAAATCCTATCATGTGAAGTATCAAAACTAAGAGGTTTGATTCAGGAAAATTTATGTTATTTAGAATTTCCAGTGTGGGCTGGGTGGTCTTTTGACCTTGGAAACCTTGCAGATTTTGTTTTTTTTCTCTAGCCTAGCTGGAGTTTTTGTTTGTTTTAGCTGTCCTATTGGCCATCTAACCTTACTGTTTTATGTTACTTAATTCTTTGATATTATTACCTAATATTAATTGTTTTTCTTTTCTTGTAACTTTCTCTTTGTAATTTTATAAAGCACTTTGAGCTACATTGTTATATGAAAATGTTCCATATAAATACATTTTGTTTTTATTATAAATGTTATAGCAAGGTTTTTATTTAAAAACTGTATTGCACAGTATGGAAGCTAATTGTTACTTTTATTTTCATTTTGTGCACCTGCTGCACTGGTTAAGAAAGCTCCTGCATTAAAAAAAACAATATTGTATACTTAAGAAACAGAAAGAAGAATGCTTCGTCTTGGTGGTCAAATTATATTCTGCAGGGGAAAAAAGCCAGAGGATTCATAGACCATCAATGTTCAGAGCACATTGGCATTGTATGATTGCTCTGGGTAACAGCATTTTCAGTATGAATATATTACAATACTATTACAATATCATACGTTATTGCTACAGATAGCATAGTTTGGACATTTTTCCTCATGAATTTGAGTCTTGATTATTTCTTTTCTCAGCAGCCATCTTTAGCCTTATGAAATTATGGAGTTATAAATTTGCCATGATATGTGAATTGTCTTATATTTAAAACATACATTCTGGTTTGCCTTCTTCAGAACATGCAAAGATCTTAGCATTATCTAAAATTGTAAAAGTATCTAGAATCTATATCAGATACTGTTTATAGGGTGAAAGTACAATTATCTTGGTGAATTCTAAATTTGATGATCAAATGATGTCTCCAAACTTTAAGAACATGAACTATGAGTTGTGATAAGGATCATGAGTAGACATAGCAGGAAGTAGGTGTGAGGTACATAAAGTCTGCTGATTTTAGAGGAATATATTGCAGAGGTGTCCGCTAATTTCAACGAATTTCCCAAGGACATTAACCTGAAGTAGCAGAGATTTGCTTTTTTGAAAAACTATTGCTTCTTCCACAATTTGTTATTGTGGTGTGATTACTAAGGGCTACCGACTGATGGCTGTAGCCTGGTTGATTTAATGCAAATACATTGTTCTGCACAGATATTTACATCAATGTATGTACAGTACATGTGTAATGCATTTGCTCCTGCAAAGCTCACTCTACTTAAACGCATACATTGAGGCATGATGCAACGTGAATAATGCACTCCAAGCTGTAGCAAGCTAGCACATAGAATGTATGAAGTGTCTGATTGATATGGATGCACCGGGCACACTTACTTACCAATTCAGTAAAACTCTTGAGTAAAGGAATATGTTTTTCTTTTTACTTATTTTTGGCCTCACTGGATTTAAGTTTGGCTCAATACCACTCTCTAGAGACAACAACTGAAGTATGTAGTATCCAATTCAGGTGCTGGACGACATACTTTTTTGCCTTCTCAATACAACTGTCATGCAAAGAAGTAGATACCAGAGTTCTTACTCCCTTTTATATTGAGATTTTTTTTGTATATATATCTGAAAAGTTTTGGAGTCTTGACTATTAATATTAGGGCTGGGGCAGCCAATTGTAAGAAGTCCACAGCAGACCACAGATATGACGAATGAACCAAGAAGAAATTTTTAAAAATACTATAAAAAGTATCTTTTTTATTTTAGGTCCAAAAAATATTTTAAATTGTTTGGAGTAGCAGAGATTAGGCAGCCTGTTCATTAAACATCAGTTAAAATCACAAAATGCAATCAAAATATAAAATTTCTATTGCAACAATGATGTCTTAACATAGGCAGAACCAAGTTGGAAACAGAGCTTTGCTATAACAGAAAAACAAGCTCAACAACATTTTAAATCTCGGCTCTGAACCTTCTGATTTAAATGATGCAAGTGAATATCTTTATCCTAAGACAAAGCATGACCTGCTCCTTCCTTTGAATCTTTACATTTTTTACCTTTTTGATTCCTACAATAATTCTGTATTTTTCCCTAGCATTTTGTGTAAACTTTGTCACTAGAACAACAGGAAAAATAGAAAGGGGAATTCCAGTTTGCACTTCACACACAGATTTTGATATAATCCTTGCTGGGATGAAAATGGATGATTGAATCACAGATCCCATAGACAAAGTGGACCTCTGATTGGGTGCCAGCTTCTCTTTTGCAATGGATATTTACTGCATTAAACTAGTAGATCTGCCATCAGTGTGTACCTATCTGTGCAGGTCTGTACCGTGCGTCTTATTAGCACTTAGGGTAATTTTATTCTAAAACCCTAGATGCAAAATATTCCACATTTGTATGCATACATTCCATTATAAAGTGCATTTTAGTAATTTTTTTGTAATCAATACAAATTTGCTAAAGTGAGTCAAATTCTCAGAGTCTGTGCTTACCTCCCACACTGTTTTCCTCTAGGCTTTGCTCTTATCTCAGACTCTGCTTAAACATTATAGTATAAACAGATAAAACAGGTTAAATTTGCCTCTTCAGGAGAATTAGTGTTTTGTGTTTTTATATATGGTAATGTCAACATGTTTTTTCGGAGATGCCTGGTGGCACAGTAGTTGTGTAATGCTGCCTCACAGCTGGAGTGGTCTGGATTCAATTCCCAGCCCAGTTGCTGTTGCCTGGTGGCACAGTAGTTGTGTAATGCTGCCTCACAGCTGGAGTGGTCTGGATTCAATTCCCAGCCCAGTTGCTGTCAGTGTGGAATTGTATGTTCTCCTTCTTTCTGCAATGATTTTTTCCCAAGGTTGACAAATTTTTCAGCCACAGCCCAAATACGTATATTTTTTGGCTAAATGGTGGCTCCAAGCAGGCCCTGAGTGAGGACGTGTGAACATGAGCAAAAAAGTGTGTCGGCCTCCCCATTATTTTTTTTTTTCTTGCTTGCCCTTAATGGTAACCCCCATCCCTCCATAACGGGTGTATTAAATGGATAGAAAAACTACGGAATAATTGGGTGTTCTGTAAACAAATGTTACTTTATCTAGTTTAGATAGATAGATAGATAGATAGATAGATAGATAGATAGATAGATAGATAGATAGATAGATAGATAGATAGATAGATAGATAGATAGATAGATTTTGCATTTTGTGTAACATTTGTTGTAGTTTTATGCTAGAAATAAAAATACTAATACATTTACAGTGCAATTTCACAAAAAAGGCTGTGTAGTCATAAAAAATGCTCTTAAAGGGGCTTTTAGGAATATAAAGGACAGAAAGTATATAAAAAAAGCATACTTCTAAGAGGTCATTGGCAGGAGCAGGCAGGCGTTTCTTTGTTGTTAAAGCGATGAAACTCCTCTTACAATGCAGCTGTGTGCTAGTTTTATGAATAAAGGCTCTGACCCATTTGAACAGTCTGCAGGAAGAAAGCACAAACCCCGATAACCCTGCCACAAGGTCAGCAGTGGGGTTCACTGCGCCTGTGCTGGATGTCTAAGGTGACAGCACCTCTAATTTATCTTGTGACAGCATTGCACATCATTGGTGATCAAAGCATATAAGCTGCTACAAGACAGCTACAGCCTTTCAAATGCTGGAGACGGTCAAATGAATCCTGTATGTGTCATTCAAAGGGCAACTATCCCTGAAAATATTTACTGCAAAGTGATTTTATGCTTTCTAAGATGACTGATTTTAGAGACTTTTTTTATGAAATGCAATATGTAAATGTAATAAATAAAAAAAAATCAAAAATACATTATATATAGTAGCACTCAGCTTATCCTTGCACAAGATTAGGTTAAGTGAAAGAATAAAATATAAAATACTGTATTTATATAATATCATGGTGTAGAGAGAAGAGAAATTCTTTATGAAGATAATGAAATTAGTGCCCTGAATTTGAATGTCAATAATACAACTAAACAGCATGATGAGTGTCTTTTAGATATGATGAAAGATCCTTAGCAAGCAACTTCATCAAACAGTTTGAAAAAGCTGTAATGCTAGTTGTGGGGCAGTTTAATGCAGGAATAATAACAAATGCAGGAATTTCGGGTTTGTGAATTACGAAAAGAAAGTGAAATTGGGATATAAGTGATGGTTAAAATTAGGAGGAAATTCAACACAGTAGATGGTTCTCTGTTTGATTGTTAATATACAGTACTTAAGAGGTTCACTCACATGAATCTTTTTTCTGTAACTACATAATCTAGTCTTTTTTGCAACATTTTTACTGGGCAGGTAAGTATGTCCAGCACTTCTGTGTCAGAAACTGCATATGTTGCTGTGGTCTTTAGATGATACAATTGAGCCGAACTCAAATGTTGCCTTTGATGCAAAAATACATTAAAAAATCTCTTCTATTCCTTTACATTAAAGTCTTATTAGGCTGGAAAGTATGTCTGTCTGGTACCTCCATATCAATCAGACACTACATGCATTTATGAGCTAGCTTACTACTGTTTGGTGACCATTATTCACATTTCATCTCCAATGATGCCTCAATATATTTATTTATGTACAGCAAGCTCTGCACAAGTGGATAGATTATATGTGTTTATGCACTAAAGTGAATGTCAGCGTGGAAAATTTCTTTTACATTAAATCAACTTGGCTGCTACTGAAAATGAGCACCACTCAAAACAGTCAGTCAGTAGTCATTAGTAATCACATCACAGCAATAAATTCTGGAAGAAGGAATAGTTTTTCTCATAACACATCCACTACCTCAGGTCCACGTCACCTGTCCCAAGTAGTTCTTTGGAGTTAGCTGACACCTCAGTTACAATCGGCAGGCTTTTTGTTAGTACTAGTAATTAGTGTAAGATGTAGAATTTATATATTTGGTAAATGTGAAATTATATTGTATTATATTATATGATCTGCAGTGGGTTGGCACCCTGCCCAGGATTGGTTCCTGCCTTGTGCCCTGTGTTGGCTGGGATTGGCTCCAGCAGACCCCCGTGACCCTGTGTTCGGATTCAGCGGGTTGGAAAATGGATGGGTATTATATGATATTTAAAATGTATTTAAAAAACAAAATTGTGAAGTCTTTCAAATAAAACAAAAATCTCTTTTTTGTTATTCATTTATTATTACATTGCAGTGTCTAGTCACTAGTGATCACCCAATCATATGGAATTGACTTTGTCATGTGTTTGATGAAATCTCAAACTATGCCGAAGTCCACAAAATGCATAGTAGTCAATGGGGTAGGAGGAACTAAACTAGTTCTGAGTGGCTTATAATGGTGCAATGGTGTTTTAATTGTCCCCAAGGGCTAGGAAAGCATCTGCCAAATATTCAGAACTGATCATTGTGGTCAAAAATATGATCAGATTTAGTGTAAGGCATTAGTGCTAACACTGCATCACTGTGCCTCAAACAATAAAACAGTCCAATGGAACAAAATCCAAGAACAAATTACAACAAATGCTTACAGACTAATATACAAGTAAAAAAATATATATAATTGTGTTCACAGCATTCCAGTCTTTGGGCACACATTAACCATGCCACAAAGCAGTAGCATGAGACTCATTTGAAGTTGAGGCTCTGGGCTCAGCGGGAAGATCTGGTTTCCAGTCTCTATGCAAATGCTCTGCACTTTTTTCTTCTATGAAGAAGATAAAAACACCTTGTAAAGAGTAGCAAATCTTTTCTTACTATTTGACAGGATTACATGTGTTTTCTTTATCTGGGAAGGGGAAGGCTCCTTTAAGGCTGATTTTGGATTGTAGCTTGCATTATGTATGCAAATTAGCCATGCAGCGCCAGGCACAGGGATCAATGTTATATATTTGGTAGAGGTATTGTTAATATTCTCAATATGGTCAGCTATGTACCCTTCAAATCAAAATTTGTTTTTTTTTTTTTGGCTGTAGTACTGATCAGATTGTTACATCACGCTTGCCCAAAGCAGCTCAGAAAGGATCTTACAATAGACACGACTAAAAGTTGTTCACATGGCTGCTACAGCTCTTTGATGTCTCTTTGGCATCATGGTGTGCTGGGAAAAAAAATGTTTGTCTAAACTGGCTGTACTTGAATGTACAAGAAAATATTCTGTGAACAAAATTACTCGCAAATACAGCATATTCGCTGCAAAAAGTGCTTTGTTGAATTTTGCTGATCAACATAGTCAGGCAGGAAAAAGTATTTAGATTCACATGACTCTGGAAAAACTCATCACTCATCATACATGTCTTACTGTTTTATCCTCTTTAAGGTATCATTGCTTTTTTCTTCATTTGAGTTTTAAGAAATTATAAGTCACAAAACGGTGAGTAAAGTACACTTCAATGAAAAGCACAATCAGTGTTGCATTGCAAATATTTATCTTTAATATAAAATGAAATTAGGTGAAGACAGATTAGTAGAGTGCCCAGTATGAGATACATCCTCATGTTTATTGGAAAATCAAAAAGAAAAAACTATCAGACTGGTTTATTTTAGGACAGCAAAAACAAATTTATGACAGATTCTGAAGTATTTTATACTGTCCTGTATAAGACATCACTTTCCAGGATTTGGTATGATCGTCGTATTATAGTTTTACATACTGTATATTGTCTCTTTGCTGTGGTTGGCAGGAAAGGCTTTTCTGCAATGTATTACATTTTTTATGCTGTGTCTTTCCTCACATTTTACAAAGACGGCATGCTGTCTGCTGCTAAGGTCACCAAACTATTTGTGCTGTAGTAGAGGATTTAATGGGAAATCAGTTAATTTCTAATAGTAGG
Source organism: Polypterus senegalus (assembly GCF_016835505.1). Lineage (NCBI taxonomy): Eukaryota > Metazoa > Chordata > Cladistia > Polypteriformes > Polypteridae > Polypterus > Polypterus senegalus. The sequence continues at coordinate 112,339,048 of NC_053166.1, forward strand.
AGGGGTTCCTATTAATTCAGGTGGAAACAAAAACCTGGACAAAGGTAACCTGAAAAATCAACATATCATTTCAGTGCCCATTTAAACTCCATCCCCCAAGAATGTGCTTTCACAACAATAACATTCACTTTCCATTGGACTCACATTATAATATTCACAGTGCTAATAGGCTGAATAAGTCAGACCATTGTCTCCTATGTCCAGAAAGTGTCTAGCCCTATGGCAGTTTACCATTATGATCCCTATTAAGTGCCAAAAACCCTTAACAGTCTTGATTTAGACAACCAGCAGCTGTATGAAAGGTCCTCTGAGATTTTCTCATGCTATCATAGTACCTGAACTCAATAACCATGTGTAGAAACCTAACTTTGTCTTCTTATTCTAACATCTCATACTCCCAAAGCCTGTGACCATATGGAATTATAATGAATGGTTAACTGAGCTTTGATTAAAGTTTCCTAGTACTTTACCACCACTGTATAATAAAATGCCTATATTGTACTGGCACTGTTGCACCAACCCTTTGGTCAACTTAACAATCGACTCTCTCCTCGCTTGTCGACTTCATTGTATTTGAACTTCACACCCTGGGGTAATTGTTCCCCTCTTACCAACTTGTATAGAAAGCACATTACTCTTTTCTGGGATGACCTCATAATCATTTTCATTCAATTAACACTCACCTGTTAACTACTTTAATAGAGATCATAGTCTTGCAAGGCCTTTATATGATACATATACAAATACCTTGCAAGACTTAACTCTACACTTATTTTCTATTACTGAAGAACATAGAGAGTCTGGGAGGCAAGACAAATCCGCCACAAAACTCTGACCACTTTCTTATTTTAAAGATTTTGAAGGACAAATCTTGAAATTCTGGCTGCTCAGTTCTCCACTCATTCTGATAGAAAGATAACCCAAGTGTTTAGAAGTACAAACTGGGGATTAGGCAGGACTTACATACAACCCTCATTATAAAAGAGGTTAGTGTAATGAAAAGACATGGAAAGGAGATGAGTAAAGTGCTAGATAATAATCGTGAAGAAAGAAAAAAGAATTGGAGGAGATAAGGAAATAAATTACTAAAGAGGTCTGAAAATAACAGAAAAAATAAGTTGTAAAGCAGCTGTGCAAAGCCTTATTCCTCTTAAGCAAACCTTGCTGTAATATTGTAATATGTACACATGGTATATGTGTCTATAATGTTTCTGTCAAGAAGGTGTGATAAGAAAAAGCTGTATTTAAAAATTCAATGCATAAATGCCATACATTTCTTCTTTAAATTCAAAAAAGCAACCGGATCTTTTGCTATTCTGCTCGAGTCTTGCACATTCATCCCCCAGCTACCAGTGTTAATGCATTTGATCCTTAAGACAGGCTTTCAAATGAAAAAGCCAAGAAAATTGATGCACAGGTAGATTATTTAAAATGTAGTATATACCCGAGCATTCCTGATCCAAGGGTTCAAAGAGACTGAATTGCTCTACCATAATTCTACATTTTTCTGAAGGATATTGGTTGCTGAACAGCAAGACAGATGTAAGTTACAGAGCATCAAAGGGAGCAATTTTCTGCAACCACTTGGCCATTTGAAATAACCCCACTGATATTAATAATCCTTTTCTTTCTGCTCGCCTGTGTGCTCATCTGGCTTGTGTGCCCACACATCCTGCTTTTATAGAAATGTCAACATCCTAATTAGCAAATTGTTCCTTTCATTAACCTAGACTACAGCTAGCAAAAACAATTTATTTCTGTATAATCAAAGTATGCAGCTATATAAAGTATTATAATGACTTTAATAAGCAGTGCATCTGCCATTAAAACTATTAATGTGTAATGAGGAGAGAACTGCCTATGGATATTAGCAAGATTGATTTTGTCTTCTTAAGATATAACAAGCAGAGTAAACAAGATAAGGGGAGGGTAGGATGGACATAATATAGGTCTTTTAATTTAAACTCATAGGCGTTTTATGCCACTCGATAAATTTCACATGTTGCCTTTCCGTAAAGGAGATAATAATATAATGAAACAAATTAAGACTTCCTGCTCTGTACAATTCACCTGGCTCTCCTGTAGTCTTGATGAAGTTTAAGAGTATACACTTATCATAGCAGAAAATCTGGCACAAAGCTCACACTATGAATAAAAGAGACTTAAGCCTCTTCAGTTTCAGCATACATTTTACTTTAGTACAACATATGCTTGTTAGACAAACTGTTGAGGGGGCATCTAATGCTTTTTAAAAATTGTAGCAGCTGATTTGTTTAGCAGCTATTAAAGCTTTTCCATTTTAATTCTCTTTTTGGTATCTGCATGGGCATTTATTGCAGATGTGCTGTACTCATTATTACACCTTAATTAACTCCCTGTTCTGTAACTCAGAGGTAGCACAGAACCATGGTTTTATCAAAGAAAATTTCTACATAATTAAAGTTTTTTCTGTATAGTATCATTAGAATAGCAGAAATAGTCAAAGTTATTGTCCCAAATACAGACTTGTGTTTTGTGGAAGCTGCAGACAATAACAAATAAAGGGTAACAGTACCTGCATACCATTTTCTAGCATACTAGGTGAGTCAAACAAGTAAACTTCAACAGCTATAGTGAAAACAATTAAACTCAGTATTATTTTTGTTTTAGATTTTAGCAGCCTACCACTGGTCTTGGAGTCACTCTTGTTATATATCTGTATTTTCTGTATACGTTTTAACACAAACAAATTCCACAGGGTGATGAACAACAGGAACACTTTACTTTACAAACTGAACCAACCACAAACGCTATTATCCTTCTCACACACGTGCCTCTCTATTGCTTCTTTCACACACACTGCTCTAAACTGCACACCCCCTTATTTATATTACACATGCGCACATAACCATTTCCTTTACCATATAGTAACATTTACAAATGAAGATGTATACATAACAACTCTGAATACTGAAACTTAGATCTTTGCAGCAGTCAGAACATTCTGCCCTTTGTGGAGCGGTGCTAGAGTCCAACCCTTCCTCTCCTTACCTGATACAAAAACACTCAACCATGATTACTGCAGTTCCTTTATCCAATGCTGGAAAAAGTATGAACAATTACCTAAAATCAAAATAAGCTACCATCAGAGTTGTTATGTTTTTTGTGGAAGCTCTTTCCTTGTAAATAATCTTTCATTCAATAATCTTGTATTTTATTTAGTTACTTGAATTGCACTTTTGTTTTATAATGATGTTAAGGGCATTATATAAAACAAAAACTCTTCGACTGACTGATTTGACTAACTGCTGATTGGTGAAGGTTGGTTCACATTACACTTTTGGTATCTGTATTACACAAAAGATAAAAAAAACCCTGGGAGCACACAGTAGAGAAGCATTTGCCTTTATCTAATCATAATAAAGCAAAATAAAAGAAAATTACCACAAATTCTCCCAGCTTAAACAAAATATGTACATTGCATGACCAAAAATCTAACTTGGTAATAGGCAAGCTCTATAGCTGTCATAGCAATATGCAAATATCCAAAAACAGTGATTTCTGGCCTTAGAAACACAGCACTACAATTGCTGCTTTGTTACCTCTATAACTCATTTTATAATATGAAAGTGCACAGAAGAGACTTTTACTCATCTGAAAATGCAATAAAAAGACATTACACTACATTAAGTTTTGCAGCAGTGTTATGAATATTCAAGACTCTAGAGCAGTGATATCTGGTTTGTAAAACAGCAACGCCAGATTTGCAATGTTATGCTGCATGGTTATTTTTGTATCTCTCTTAAATATTCAAGTGAACAAAACAGTGTTTACTAGACCTAAAAACCCTAAATATTACATATATATTGCTTTACATTATATAGTATAATTTTACAACATTGTTTGTACACATTTTGACAGCATAGTAAAGAAATATATTAATAGCAATGTACACAATTCCAACAGCACTCAAGATAAGAAAGTTAGCATTGTATCTAAAACCATGGTTTCTCAGCCTGAATGCCAGGACCTTTGAGAGTTCTGGGGATGCTGTCTAGCAAATTGTAAGGTACTGTAGCAAAAAAGTGAATCATTTCAAAAATTAATAAATAATGGCAAAGCATCCCTGAAGCAAACTGCTAAATATATAAAAAAACTGCATCATAATGTGATTTCCGTAAATTTAACTTTTGCAGTTTGACCTCAATGAGTCAAGCCTTTACCTCCACGGAGTTTAAATGAAACCTCACATTTCCCGGAGCTATCCATCCATCCCCTAATGCTGAACTAAGGTAGGCTCTGATTAATGATGCACTTGAAAAGGGGTCACCCATTCCCTAAAGGCTGGAAACATCTGCTCTAAAGTAAGGGCAGTCTTTTTTATTATTTTATTTTATATTCTTAGATAATTCCTCATAAGTGTAATGACTATGTGCTGAGTACTAAATACCATGCAAAGAAATATTTCACTGAGATTTAGAGAATCATTTGTGGAAGTGGGCCTTGGCACAACAGGATTTTATTATGGATTGATATCAATATCTAAAACTAAAAAAAATCAATATATCAATGTCAAAACTTTTACTCTACTAATTTTGGTAAAAGAAAAAACTGCCTTTTTATAAATCAATGTCTATCAATAATTTTCAATTTTCATAGAGAAATGAAATGCATGATTTTTTATGTTAAACAATGTATTTTGTTTTACACACATACTATATACAGTACAAGTATAGATATATGACATATGATACAGATGTCGAAAACTTTGTTTGTACACTTACAGCTCATTTTTGTCCCTACCAATTTCAGTTGTGTGATTATTTGAAATATTCTTTTGATTCAAAACTCCAAAGCAAAGTCTGATTTTTGATGAAAGCAGAATGAACAATGATGGGTGCCAATTACTTTTGTCAGTTTGAAGTTAGTTCAGTGACAATTGTGGGGTCTTCTTTTTCTGTGGAGAGGTACCAAGAAATCTGTCCACATCTGTATAGCAATGTAACAATATAGATTTTGCAGTTGTGATATCAACTAATATACTGCTCCACCTTATTAGGAAATCTCACAATGCTAAGCAATAACACCACTTCTACCAAAAATTAGGTTTTCTCATCCCACTTTTTCCTTAACTGTGTAACCTCCTAAAAGCTTCTTATTCTGTATTACACTTTAGATTTTGGAATTCTTCAGGCTCATCCTATGGCTAACTACAGTATGGTTCACTCCCTACAGTGCCAAACTGATTGACCTGAAGTCTTCATTGTGGCACTTATTCTGCCTCGAAGTGTATGGATCATCATACAAGATGGATCAATTTTCATATGTATACAAGCCCGATTTAATTATCATCATTTATTTTTTGATTCATGGTCTTTTTCAGATTGTGGTTGACCAAGGACAATTAGAATGTATATGTGTTGTAAACAAATGGACAATCATTTGTTCTAGTAAGACCAAGCGCTACATCATTTAAAAGATATATTGGAAGCAAAGTTGCAGTCAGAGTTTCATGTTTATAGATTTCTCCCTATAAGTAAGCAGTGCAATGGGCCAGGGATCAGAGAACCTTGAAATAGTTCCCAAAGATTACCAGGCTAGGTCTTAATGAGGCAGTAATACTGTGTTTTGAAGCACCACTTAGAAGTTCAACGGTGAGTTAAGGATTACGCACATTTGTCAACATACAGCTGTGATTGCTGGTAAACAATTTACCACAAAGCACCTCACAGATCCAAGTTTAAATTCCACTCTGATCTTACTTCTGTGTGACACCAGCTTCCTGAATGCTGACACTTCCCTGCACGTTCCTGACCCTTTCTTAAGATTGAAGTAAAGTTTTGTATCTTGCAGTATCACAGGAAACCACAGCCTATCCTTGCAGCATGATTTGCAGGAACCAACCTTATTGGGATACCAGCCCATCAAAGGGCACATTCATACAGAGAAACCCAACACCTTACTCATTCAATCTGAATTTTGTGTAACCAATAAACCTTAGTTTGTATATTACTGGTATGTTTAATAAAACTCAAGTACCTGGAGAAAGCCCATAGGACACAAACAGAGAGAGAGCTTACAATTCAGCACAGATAATATCTGTATACCTAGAGCTACTGTGCTAATCAGCTTTAATCCATGTTTCTCTCATAATTAATTTTTTTATTTTTTACTTTACCAACAAGTTTAATATTAAACAGCCTTAAAATCCCCACTGTTCACAAATTCACTCTATTTTTGGAAATTGAAATGTAAAGTCATTAAGATGTTGTTTGTCCCATTGCACCCTCCTCTCCTTGTGTCTGGTAAACAGCTTAAGTTAATTAAGACCAAGACTATCAGACTTCATAACTGTACTTACTCACAAGCTGTGAGATTCATAAACTTAACATCTTGACCTTAAGGCTCTTCCACACTAATTTGATGAATATGTTAAATGTGTGTTTTTTTCTAAATTGGCTGTTTGAGGCTAGTTACAAAAATGAATCATGATAACTGTTGTCCATTTGTTGTATGTCTGTGTTGATGTTTTATTTATCTGAACTTAATTAACTGAATTTATGCAAGTGATATTGCCATGGCAATAAAATAATGTATAAAGTATGCAAAGTAAAAAAATGAAATTATAAAAATGTCTCCACCTATTTATACATTTGAAGCTTAACGTTATTGTCTAGTAAGTTTTTCTGATGTTACATCAAATGAAAAGAATTCTTTCCAGCAATTATCACAAACATTAAATTCAGTTAAGGGTCTAAGGGGTTGGGATTTATATCGCCAAGTGTACTGACTTTATACTTGTTTTATTTGTTATTATTTGCTAAATTGCATGGTGTATGACTCTTGTAGTATGAGTGTGACTTTTGTAGTGTTAATATGTTTATTGATTTTCATTGTTGCCTGTTTTTTTAATTTTATGTATATTGTCAGGTAATAATTAGATAGAGGTATATTTTATGTGTGCTTGAGTAATATATAATTTACTGGGTGCTAGATGTCAGGGAAGGAGCAAAGAATACGAAAAGAAGAAAAACAGTGAATAACAGCAGTGAGGGATCCCAGAGAACATGTCATTCACAAGGATAGCTGCAGGTATTCATATCTGTTTTGGTCCGTTTATGTCTCAGGGGTGCTCTGAGAGAAGATGCTCGGTCTGAGTTAATACAGACTGTTAAAGAGAAGAGCCCAGAGAGTAATAATCATAGTATATTGTGGAGGGATACTGTAGAGGCATTGATTGCATTGGAAAGCACTTATCATTTTTAATTGACAGCTTTTTAATTTTAAAAATAATGCCACTTAGGTTTTGTTACAGGTTTCGTCTTGGTTATGAATGAGTTTTGTTCCTGCCGATGTTAGTGACCCAATTTTATATACAAGTTCAAACTTGCGCTAAACAGGGCCATTAATAAAAGTATCAAAAAATGAATAATGGTTTTTTATTTGTTTAAAAGAAAAATGATTTAGATATACTAATGAAATGACATTGAAGCAATATTACTTTAAATCAAAAAACAGAGACAATTTAAAGTAAAGTTTGAACCACTATGCAGTATGTACAAGATGTTGACCTTTTTTTGAAACATCCTACAGTTTTTGATAATGACACAGTACCTCACAGAGCTGGAAAAGGCAGAATGATACTATGCAAAGCAAACACTAACCTATGATTGATCCTTCAGCTGAGATGTGCTGCCTTTGCTGAGGGAACACTAAGAGTTTCACCCCTCCCTCCCACGACTTAGGAACCATGGGAATTACAGCTTAGGTAAACAGATCAGCATGCCAAAGGAGCTGGTTAACAGTGATAGAGATTACTGGCAACATGTGCACATTATAACACAAAATGATTGAAAATGGTGGTAGAGTAGGTAGTGCGTTGTATTATTCTTCGCATGTTAGCGTCAGAACTAATTTGCTTTGTTCGTAAATAAAAAATGGAAGTTGCCAAATGAAAATTAACTGATATTCAGTCCTAAAGGAAAATTTTCACGTTTTGTATACTAATCTGTATCAGCAGAGTTGCCAAAATTCAAGACTAACATTACCCAAGACATACCTGTACTTCTTCTTATATTTTTTAATATTTCTTGATTGGAGTTTGTCAACTTTTCATCCTGGTGCTACTGAAGTGCATCACCCATGTAGAAACTACCACCTGAATGAAGCAAAGCAGTAATTTCACCAGCTAAGACTATGAATAGGATAAAAGTGCAACATTTTTGTTTTAAGTATTACTTTCTGGTTGGTGGCTCTTATTTTTTCCACACTGACTGATTTCTGGAGGTGGCCATGAGATTGCCCTTCTCTTTCTTTGCAGGCATATTTGAAGATGCTAGTTTTGAGACAAGGCCAGTAGAAATGACAAACAGAGGGTGTGTCCAGACTCTGTGAATTTTAACTACTTATTGTGGTTTTAATTGGTTTTATCCAAGTACCTGTATTAGGCTACATTACTAAACAAATATGTTTATCTTTTTATTGCTGCTTCAAGTTTTCTGGTAAGTGGTAAACCCCAATTACAATAAAACTGAACAGTGCATGGTGGGATACTATAGCTGGTGGAGGTTTCTTTGTGCCCTACTGTTTTGGGAACGCACTAAGTGATGCAATCCCTTTATGAGATTAGTTTTGGAGCTTTATTGCAACATTTATACTGGCTTCTACTCTAAGGTTTTTCTCTATTCCTGAACTCCCCACCCTGCTACTTGGCATGGTGACCATTAGGAATCTGTCTTTATCATATTACGGCAAACATGATCAAGTGGCCAGTTAGTCAATGAATTTCACTAGTGTACCTACATTTGTGCTAAGCAAATATCACCTACTGTTTAATTTAGAAATCTCTCTTGTGAAAAACGTGATAATAAAAACTGTTGCAATATGACTTAACTTTCTGCTGTGCACTTTATATATCACAAATTGTTCTGCCCAGTGCAGTGGATGACCCAGTCTGTCAAGAATGCAGGTGGATTTGACTAGGATATTCAATTTTGAACAGACAAAAATCGTCTCATTTTAAGAAGAGGATGTCTCTTGTCACAAAATGGTGACAATATCAGTGTCCTGATGCAATTTAACTCTTTAGAGTTAAATATCACAGCGCATTGGTGTAAATAAGTAACTGTGCCAATTTTGTTACAAAATTGAATTTATGTGCTGACATTGAGTTTGCCAAAATTCACATACAGTCAAAATAGGGCATATAAATAGCTCTTGTAATTTATGAGAATAACCTAAAAGTGAGCTTATAAGTAGCTGCAAGTATTTAGCTAACCAATTTAATTATCCTTTACAACACAGCAGTGATGTGGTTTGCACTATCACTTTGCAGATCCAGCAATCTGGGTTTAAATATATGTATACTTACATATGCTTGCCAATGTCCATTTTTGTAAAGTGTAACTGTATATATAACATCAAACCATCAGGCAGCATGCTCTGTTAATAGAAAATAATATATAGGAACACCTAATAAAATTTGGTGTTCATTTGAAGTTATGTGATGTGCATGTAATATGACCTGGTGAGATCTTAAACCTGGTGCAGACAAGCTATCATGTGGTGGAAACCAGTTGTTTCCCTGGAAAATATGAAAAATTACAAAATGTTCCCTCAACATTTCCTTCAACTTGAAAAAATAAATAATTGATTAAATCAAAACAATGCCTTTTCTAATTTCATGATAACGATAAAACAAATAAGTTCCTGAAAAATCACACAGAATTATTGAAAAATGCAGCATGTTCCTCCGTTTCTGTTATGCCTGCTTTGCATGTGACTAAACTGACAGCCTAACTCACAGAAAACTGCACCATACCACAAAGACAGGAGTGTGGTGGCGGTGCATGGTGGGAGAGTGATATCAAAGACCTCAACTCCACTGACACCATCCTTATCCTCTCTTACCTGTCCCTTCATCTTTCTCATGTAGCTTCTTTGATTGGGACAATTATGTTACAGTATGTGATAAATCGGGACAAATGCCAAAATTTGGAATGGTTGGTCACCCTACTTGTAGGACTTATGTGCTTCAATAATTCTTTTTCTTTGACTGGAAATATGGACTCCTGAAAGAGTTATCCACAGCAAAATGACCCAAGGCTTGGGGCCAGACAAATAATAATCTATAGTTAATACCCTCATGAATTGACCAATTAATACAGTAGGTCGTCACCAGGAACAGAACAATTAGACCTACTTTGGGAGCCAAGTTTGAGAGTGGCATTCGTCAATATATTTCTAATGGCTGGGTGACCAATGTAGCCCAATCAAGCTCAGCCTTAAAAAGCTATGTTTGTCTGAAATGTGGGCTTACTGCCTACAAGATGATGGGTGGAATTCAGGTAAAATGAAATCTGGGCAAAGGGCAAGACAGGGACAAATCCAGGCATACTAAACCTTGGCATTGAACAGGATCCAGCCCAGCATTAGAAACCAGTCCACCACAAGTTTCACTCACACACAGCAATGCTCACACTCACTCAGGTTCAGTTAGGAATCACTAATTAAACTGATTTGCATTTCTTTGGAACTATGGGAGGAAAAGTGGAGTATCCACAAAATACAGAACATGGTATTTGAATCGTAGACACTAGACTAATGAAGTAGCAGCCTATATCTTACCCATTTATTTTCTGTATGTATTTTTATTACAATATGTTTAATCAACTTATTTAAATAACATTATTTAAAATAGTTAAGTGCAGAAACAGTTTACCTATCTTAGTTACCAGTGCTAGTTCCTTGAGTTTAAATTACAGGGTACAGCATTTTATCAATAAATGGAAATATATAGTAAACATGCTAACTTACAAATATAATCACAGCCAGACAAAAATCAACATTTTACAATTTTACAACCTATGAAGTAGCAAGACGATAGTATGTAATAAAGATCTAATTTTTCACATTTTAAAAAAATTGGCAGTTAAATTCTAGAATTTCAGAGACTGATTCTTAATCATTGTGCTAAGGGTAGACACGTCAGCTTGCGATGCATGATAAAGTTTCCACTGCAAAAATTGAAGGGCATGAAACTATTCAACTGTGAACTGTAAACAAAGCACACTGAAATTCCTGTTGCAAAATTCACCAGTAATATCAAGGAAACCTTTTGGAGAATTTAGGATAGTGAAAGGAATCAAGATTGTTATACAATTTTGTGATGGAGATGCTAGGTTGAGCAATATCTTTTAAATGGCACTTATCATTCATGAATTACCAGCTGCTAAAAATGAGATCCCGAAGACAGAAACACATAGCATTTCAGTTAAAAGCAAGCACAATATTTAAAATAATCCTAACAGTGGAAAAACTAAGCAATATAAAAACAAGAGCATATCATATTTATAACAGGGAACACAAAGCATGAGTGGTGTATTAAGCATATACAGAATGATACTTTTTTCCCATAATAATCAGTTTATCAGGTATGGATTTTTTTTTTCTATATTGCCTATTTGCCTCTGGGTGATTAATAAAGTCACATTGATTAAAGAAAATGGAAATTGAGTTTAAATATGTTCATCTCAGGGCCTACTGACTAACATAAAGATTTCAGTATATACTTCCAAGCTAACATAATGTCCAAAGGCAAAATACTTGAAAGCAAATTAGCAATGTATAAAAACAATGCAGATATAAAAATTTAAAGTGGCCCTTATTACTGTTTCAGCAGCATGAAACTGTAGCTCAGCTTCTATCCATTTTAATTATAATGTTGGTAACTATTTTACATTGTGCTGAAAAGAAGGAATGACTTAAATTTGAATAGAATAAGAAAATTTGAAAAATAAAAAAAATAATAATAAGAAACAGTGGTGTATCACATCTCACATATAAAAACAAACTAGAGTTTATTGTATTCGTATTCACCTTTTAATCCTTTCACAATGTTTGGAAGCTTCAGAACATTGTATTCCTGTGTGCAGCTCAAGGCAGTGTTCTTGAACATAAGGATACTGTATATTTTCTTTGACCTTACAATTTATTTAATGTTTGTTTCATGGAGTTTAAAAATATATAAGCAAAAGAAAGTAGTATTAACATTGGACTGAAGTTTGCATGATGTCTTAAAGGATTTTATTATGTAATAAACAATGAAGTTTTATCAAATACATGCAGATACGCAAACTATTCCAAGAACTGAAATGTGCATACGGATTTGGTGAATGAACAAATTATAATTTTAACATAAACAGCTCAATACTTAAATTCAAACAGCTGTGAGCCCAAAATGGCAGAACACTAACACACGAACACTGCACATACATGGCAGCTGGACTGCTCTTACCTTTTTTTTTATCCATGATAAGGTATAGTTATGCCACCATGCATTTATTTCCTTAACCCACTTGTTCTAGTATTGGGTCGCTTGAGGCTAGAGACAATCATGGCAGCAGGCCTGGAACCATCCCTGAAATGGATGGAAGCCTTGCAAAATAAGCAGAATTCTTCAATGTTGTTTGCCCCTTATAGTTATTATTGAAGAGCCTGAAACAAAAAGTCTTGCATTTTCCAAAAGTATGAAGCTGGAAGACATTGGAGGGGCTATGTATTAAAATATCAGCCAGAACACTAGACACATGCAAGCAGACAAGAAAATTTATTTTGCAGTCTAGAGTTGATTTTCTTTGAATTTAGTTTGTGGAGGGCTATTGTTACATTTCTTACAGTGGCATTTTAAAAGAAATATTTCTGTTTAGAGTATTTACATCACTTTTCATTCCTATGAAACTGTCTGCAGGCCCAGGATACAGCTTATATTACTAATGAATATTTTCAAAACATATTTATTAGTCTGAGTGGTATAGCTACAGAGTAACTTTGTCTATGAGAGTCCTATCTAAATACATCTATAAAACTTAATATTTCCATTACATACATGGCATTCTATAGATGACAAATATGAACAGCATGGAAAAAATCCCTCCAAAAAATCAGTGCAGTGGGTGACCCATTAATGAAAAGGTGTGTTATAGTATTTAGCACCATAGACACCACAGTCCCAAATTAGCCATGAGAGGCATGGAGAGAGAGAACATGCATCGCAGTGAAACAACAGGCATCCGTGGCATAAAAATATTAAGTGAAGAAATTCAAAATTGTGGCAGAATCTTTTTACATCATGTTCTATTTCATCTAGTTCTGTATTTTCTCAATCTGAAATATTGGGTAATATCTTTGAGATGACTGTGTGTATACTGGGTAGGAATTAATCATTGCTTCCTTAAAATGGATACAGGAACACATATATGAAAATAAAAAGACACACAAAGGAAAGATGCATGTAAATCTTATAGATGTCTTGTAAAAATGCTACAAATATAAATATTGAAAGATGCTGAGAATAACATCAGCAAGTATAGGATTTAAACCTTTGAAGCCTTTCTTCTGTCATTAAAAGAGGAAATATAAGACTTCACAAACAGGCCATCCAAAAGGGTAGTTACTGTAAAAACAGATGCAACAACAGAAACTGAAGTGAGTTATCAGTAGTTTTTGTAAACATAATTACTTCATTTAACCAAGGAATCTTTTCCCCCAACTAAAATGTTTTTGTTGCTTATTGTTGGTCAGCAGTAGGGAATCCATTCCTGGACGGGTTTACCCCACATGTCAATCCCGGGGATGACACAGTGCACGGGCATCTCACATGTGAACGTTTTTAGAATGACCAAAACTTATTTTTAATAAAACTACAAGCAGTTCATGCTGCCATATAAGTACATGTATCTAGTTCAGTGGTGCCCACACTTTTTCGGCCTGCGAGCTACTTTTAAAATGACCAGGTCAAAATGATCTACCTACATTAAAAATGCCATATGCATATATATATATATATATATATATATATATATATATATATATATATATATATATATATATATACACACAGTATATATATTGCATAGTTTTACTGTCAAATAATGCAAAGAGTATATGACACGTGTTTCGCATTTTATGTTGTGCCACGCCGTGTGGTTTGTTCGTTTATTTGACAGCATGTAGATCGGGGTAATTACATTCATGGCATTTGTAGTCTGAATCACAATCTGATTGTATGGGTGCATGTGGGATGACCAGTGTGTTAGAAAAAAGAGATCTCAGACTGGCTGCCCTGTATGTCAATCAAGTGGCAAATGCCATAGGGAGGATATATGATAGACTAACGTTTAAAAAAATTTTTTTTGAATGCAACACGATCTACCTGATCAGATACTGATACAGTCTGGAATCCCTACGGATTTTATTTTTTCTCCAGCCGTCTGGAGTTTTTTTGTTTTTTCTGTCCCCCCTGGCCATTGAACCTTACTCTTATTCGATGTTAATATTGATTTATTTTGTTTTATAATTGTGTCTTTCATTTTTCTATTCTTTAATATGTAAAGCACTTTGAGCTACTGTTTGTATGAAAATGTGCTATATAAATAAATGTTGTTGTTGTTGTTACATTTGTCCTAAACAACGCCTGCGCTTGCTGTTGCTCTGAAACACCGCCATTTCAGCTTTTATTGATACATCCAGTTTCTTGTCATCATTCTGTGATGGCAAGTTTCTTGGCACAGATAATGCGGATGCAACAGACTGACGCATTGCAATTTCAAGTTGCTGTTCAAAGTTGTTGTCTGACAGACGTCAATGAAGTCTCCCCTGTCCCGGCATTCGTTAGCTGCAGAGTGCAGACTCTTCCCAGTCCACTGTACTCAGTCTTAGTTGGAGCTGGGAGACTGAAGATTGCTGCTGGTTGACTGAATTAATCTGCAACACACTACACCGTGGGCCAGAAAACTGTGCCACTTAATTATTTTCAACTATAACTCTGTTATTTCTTGATCGATTTTTACACATTTACACGCTATATATGCGAGCTTGGCCGTTCCCGGTTTCACGGAAATTACAGCAGTTTCATTCCCGGGAATGAAAATTGTCCTGGAATCCCGATTACCCTAGTCAACAACCTGGCATACAGTTGTTACATTTATAAAATTAGATAATGATCTTGATCACATTGAAGTTGATAAAATCTTCCCAAAGGTTAACAGCACAAAGAATAACAGCATGCTTAATCTGGATAGAGTCAGACTTGACAAGAATAGGAGCACAACTGAATTAGCATTCCGTAACTTCAGCTCTTTAATATGTGTATCCAATGAAAAGACATGGAAATGCTGAATGCTGGTGTTCATCCTTGTTCTGTGTTCCCTTAATTTAAGCAGAATTTTTAGCTACTAGAAAATAAGGTTGCTTAAAATCACCTGAAGTCCATTGCTAATCTCTTTATATATATAAAATGATAAGATGTCCAACATTCCAGCATCCATGCCCTTGCCCAGGTGTAATGCCATCTGGCAAGAGGATGGAAATGCCCGATGAACAAAAGCAAGAAGCTGATGTAAAATCATAAAGCATGTGGTATATGTCTGGGCATCTTGTCATCTGGCATCCACAACAGGACTAAAATATCTGAACAAGAAAGGCAACAAGAAACACAAAGAGGAATGTAAGAGCTAGAATTTCAGAAGAAAAAGGCAACAAGATGTACAAAAAAGAGGGATGTAAGATATACAGGCAGTTCCTGGGTTACATACGAGATAGTGACTGTAGGTTTGTTCTTAAGTTGAATTTGTATGTAAGTCAGAACAAGTACATTATTTTAATAAATGCTATTGTTGACCAACTGTAACCAAGTCCTCTGCCAATGAATGATGGAGTTTCACCTCTCTCTGACCTTTTTATTATTTCTACTTTATTTTCCATGGTGATGGTTTTTCATGATACAATGCTGCCCCCCCATTGCCCCATTCACCCTCAATGGCCTCCGTTCAGCCACAACCAGGTCACCGCTTGCAGCATCACCAGATGCCCACTGAAAAACAAATGGGGCAGTTAGGAGCCGTAGCTGTGGTGGTTTAGTGGGCAGGCAGCGAACTGGCCCATCAAGCCTCTGTCCTGCACACGAGCGACTATGGCGACTATGGACCCCAGGTCACCGCTTGCTGCACACCCAGCCGCCCACTGAGAATAAATGGGGTGCAGCTTCCACCACCCCATTTTTTAACCGGAGTGGCCCAATAGACACTGCACTGCGCAAGCAGCGAAATCGTCCCCTCCAGCCACCGCCTGCAGCGTCCCCAGGCCAAAGATGATGGAGCGGCAGTTACTGAGGAGCCTGCGTCGCATCCCCCAGACAACTGAAGGAGCAGCTGCGGCCCCGTTCATAAGTCATATGCCGGATGTCCGTAACTTGAGGACTACCTGTATCTGGTGAAGGTTTATAAATGCATGGTGTGATCAAAACAGATGGACTTACAATTGTACCATTAAGCCTGTTTTAATAAACAAGTGTTTTGCTATACCATTAACTATATACATAAAAGCCAAATACTACTAACTCACTCATCACAAAATCTCCCGAACCATGATAACTTGGGACTTGAAATTTGGAATGTTGGTTACCCTTGGCCCATAGGTGCTTGCTAAGAAACTTAAAAATGTCTGGGTCCAAACACGAAATTTCTTATACTTTTTTAGACCCTTTTCTTAAGAGAATTACTTAACAGATTTAGATTGGGTTTTTTTCTATAATTTGCTTGAACAATCTGTTGATTTTGCGAATCTAAGACAGACTCATCAGGCTGTGGGAAGGGGGTGGGGCCCTCCTCACTAATGCATCTGTCTAGGGGCGTAACCTTAACTTCGCCTATTTAGCAAATTAGAGAACTACTTAACTACTTTTTTTTATCTGTAATTTGCTTGAACATTCCAGTTGATTTTGTGACTTCTCTCATTGTGCTAAGAATTATAGTTTGCTTGCAGGAGTGATATATTCACACTAATCTGAGACAGAGGCTGTGGGCCGAGGGGAGGGGGAAGAGTGATGTTAGGATTAGAGAGCTGGGCGGGGCCCTCCACACTGTCCTGTTTTACTAATACGCGGGCAAAGCTGTGGGGGATGGCTAGTAATATATAAAGCTGAATGTGTCTTTCTGTTTGTTCAAATACAAAACAATGAACCTATTCTTAACCAAATTTTGCACAGATTCCCCATTTGTACGGAGGTATACCATAGGCTATTTTTCATTGTGCAATCACTTTAGGAGGACTAGGGTACCCCTGCTTGTATTTTTCTGATGAACATATCCAAACCATTGAACCTATCTGTTACCAAATTCTTCATACATTCCTTATTTATATGTTTGTTTTCTGTTTTGTTCCAGAATTTACTTCGTAGTTTACTGCCCCCACTCTGGGCAGCACTAGTACTCCTTATTGTTCAAAATATTTTTGAAGTACTTTATTTTGCGTGGCCTGGTTATCTGTCATGTTTCTTTTCAACTCAATTATTTCCCATGTTTCAAATTTTGGGTATGTAAAACACAATACACTTTTAGTTTAGATGTTTTTTCCACTTACTAAATTCATTCTTTTGTCCTTATTTTCTCCAGTTGCCTATCACCAACTTTGATTTCATATTAAACCAAATTAAAATTTACTTATCATCTGTGTTTTGAGTTATGCCCTGCTATCAACACTGTGCCCAGGACTCAAATCACCTAATTTATGGTTATTATAGGTGAAAAACATACTGGAAATGGGCTGAATTGAATTTGGCTGTTATCAGTAACAGTAGTGAATGAATCTTGTAGAGAAAGGGAAGCTAACATCTCTGCCACAAACCACTGTGATGGATGGCCGGCTTCCTATTCCGGCCCTCACCCCCAGGCCACCAGGAGGAGCTCTCCCGACAGCATGGACGGGCCCCGAATTCCAGCAGGGCCTCATGGACTATGTAGTTTTTATGCACAGCCCTGCTGGATACCCTGGAGACCACTGGGAGCCGCTGTCGGGAGACCAATGGACTCATTTATGCCCTATAACCCGGAAGTGCGTCATAAGGACCAGGTAGAAGATAAGGACTATTTACCCTGACCCGGAAGGAATAAGGACTTGTGGACTGTTGGGCAGGAACACCTCCGGGTCAGGGGGTATAAAAGGACAATGGGAACTCCCAGACGATGAGCTGAGCTGGGTGGTAGGAGGGCAACGCGTCTAGGAGTGGGGGATTAATTTATTGTGATTTGTTATTGGTTTATTTATGAATAGTGTGGAGTGGAGGGTGCTTGGTGCACGTTATTATTATAATAAAAAGAATAATTGTGGCACTTTTACCAGGTGTTTGGCGTGGTACCTGAGGGTTCAAGGGAGCGCTAGCGCCCCCTACTTCTACACCAGGAAAGTCTCAATGAATGGTGGAATGAAGTGTTGAACCAAATAACACAGTTTAACATAGCTGCGCCTATACAGCAAATACAGTGCATCCGGAAAGCATTCACAGCGAATCACTTTTTCCACATTTTGTTAAGTTACAGCCTTATTCCAAAATGGATTAAATTAATTTTTTTCCTCAGAATTCTACACACAACACCCCATAATGACAACGTGAAAAAAGTTTACTTGAGATTTTTGCACATTTATTAAAAATAAAAAAATTGAGAAAGCACATGTACATAAGTATTCACAGCCTTTGCCATGAAGCTCAAAATTGAGCTCTGGTGCATCCTGTTTCCCCTGATCATCCTTGAGATGTTTCTGCAGCTTAATTGGAGTCCACCTGTGGTAAATTCAGTTGATTGGACATGATTTGGAAAGGCAAACACCTGTCTATAGAAGGTCCCACAGTTGACAGTTCATGTCAGAGCACAAACCAAGCATGAACTCAAAGGAATTGTCTGTAGATCTCCGAGACAGGATTGTCTCGAGGCACAAATCTGGGGAAGGTTACAGAAAAATTTCTGCTGTTTTGTAGGTCCCAATGAGCACAGTGACCTCCATCATCCGTAAGTGGAAGAAGTTCAAAACCACCAGGACTCTTCCTAGAGCTGGCCAGCCATCTAAACTAAGCGATCGGAGGAGAAGGGCCTTAGTCAGGTAGGTGACCAAGAACCCAATGGTCACTCTGTCAGAGCTCCAGAGGTCCTCTGTGAAGAGAGAAGAACCTTCCAGAAGGACAACCATCTCTGCAGCAATCCACCAATCAGTCCTGTATGGTAGAGTGGCCAGACGGAAGCCATTCCTTAGTAAAAGGCACATAGCAGCCCACCTGGAGTTTGCCAAAAGGCACCTGAAGGACTCTCAGACCACGAGAAACAAAATTCTCTGGTCTGATGAGACAAAGATTGAACTATTTGGTGTGAATGCTAGGCGTCACATTTGGAGGAAACCAGGCACCGCTCATCACCAGGCCAATACCATCCCTACAGTGAAGCATGATGGTGGCAGCATCATGCTGAGGGGATGTTTTTCAGTGGCAGGAACTGGGAGACTAGTCAGGATAAAGGGAAAGATGACTGCAGCAATGTACAGAGACATCCTGGATGGAAACCTGCTCCAGAGCGCTCTTGACCTCAGACTGGGGCGATGGGTTTTTTCAGCAGGACAACGACCCTAAGCACACAGCCAAGATATCAAAGGAGTGGCTTCAGGACAACTCTGTGAATGTCCTTGAGTGGCCCAGAAAGAGCTCAGACTTGACTTGTGTTGTGTGTAGAATTCTGAGGAAAAAATGAATTTAATCAATTTTGGAATAAGGCTGTAACATAACAAAATGTAGAAAAAGTGATGCGTTGTGAATACTTTCCGGATGTACTGTACATTCATCTATCTAAGAAATCAGAAGGGCCAAATCTGTTCACACTTGAACAATTTAAGGTAAATCTGATTTACCAAAAGTTCAAGATTTATCCAAGGACTTTAAATTGTATTCTCAGTTTGCAGTATTTTTGCTTTAAAATTCATGGTTTTCTCTACTCCTACATTATGGTTTAATGAACTTCAATGAGATTTTTACTCAGGCAGAAATATTTCATGTGTTTAAGATACATAAACTGATTTTCTAAACTAAGAGTTTTCTGACTGATAAACATCCGGTTCCAAGTTATTTAACCACAGTGTTTGTAGATATTATTATTCTGACACTGAAGTTTAAACTGTCAAGTCCAATGTCTTTCATGCCCATGTTGTATGATAAGGCCTGTTTTTTGGAATTACATTTAGCTATCTGGCAAACAACATCATTTACCACAATTCAAATACAATAAAAGAGAGCAATATGACCCAATTTCAGCATCAACTGTAATGCTATGCTAAAATAATTAATTAATTAAAGGCAGAGACAAATACAGCTTCTTTAATATTGGTACATGTAAATAGATTATTCTAGCTTCATTTATCCTCTGAATTTTGAAGGAAACCGGTTACTTGAAATTGCAATGTATGTTGTGCAGGCACTAGGCACTAGTAAGCTCTGTAAGGTAAAGGGAGGATGAAAATCAATTTATGACATTATATGTAAGAAGAAAGACTTTGAAATCAGTTCTAAATTTGGTAAGAAAAGAGGCTACTTTTATAAATACTTTCCTATTGCAATGGAGATGCACTGGTCATAGAGATCAGTACAAGAGTAACCTTCTGAATTGTCATTTTGTGATATATATATATATATATATATATATATATATATATATATATATATATATATATATATATATATATACTGCTCAAAAGAATTAAAGGAACACTTTTTAATCAGAGTATAGCATAAAGTCAATGAAACTTATGGGATGTTAATCTGGTCAGTTAAGTAGCAGAGGGGGTTGTTAATCAGTTTCAGCTGCTGTGGTGTTAATGAAATTAACAACAGATGCACTAGAGGGCAACAATGAGATGACCCCCAAAACAGGAATGGTTTAACAGGTGGAGGCCACTGACATTTTCCCTCCTCATCTTTTCTGACTGTTTCTTCACTAGTTTTGCATTTGGCTACAGTCAGTGTCACTACTGGTAGCATGAGGCGATACCTGGACCCTACAGAGGTTGCACAGGTAGTCCAACTTCTCCAGGATGGCACATCAATACGTGTCATTGCCAGAAGGTTTGCTGTGTCTCCCTGCACAGTCTCAAGGGCATGGAGGAGATTCTAGGAGACAAGCAGTTACTCTAGGAGAGCTGGAGAGGGCCATAGAAGGTCCATAACCCATCAGCAGGACCAGTATCTGCTCCTTTGGGCAAGGAGGAACAGGATGAGCACTGCCAGAGCCCTACAAAATGACCTCCAGCAGGCCACTGGTGTGAATGTCTCTGACCAAACAACCAGAAAGACTTCATGAGGGTGACCCAAGGGCCCCATGTCCTCTAATGGGCCCTGAGCTCACTGCCCAGCAGCATGCAGCTCGATTGGCATTCGCCATAGAATACCAGAATTGGCAGATGCACCACTGGTGCCCTGTGCTTTACAGATGAGAGCAGGTTCACCCTGAGCACGTGACAGAAGTGAAAGGGTCTGGAGAAGCCATGGAGAACATTATGCTGCCTGTAACATCATTCAGCATGAGCAGTTTGGTGGTGGGTTAATGATTGTCTGGGGAGGCATATCCATGGAGGGTCACACAGACCGCTACAGGCTTGACAAAGGCACCTTGGCTGCCATTAGGTATCAGGATGAAATCCTTGGACCCATTGTCAGACCCTATGCTGGTACAGTGGCTCCTGGTGCACGACAATTCCTGGCCTCATATAGTGAGAGTATGCAGGCAGTTCCTGGAGGATGAAGGAATTGATACCATTGACTGGCCACCACACTTTCCTGACCTAAATCCAATAGAACACCTCTGGGACATTATGTTTTGGTCCATCCAATGCCACCAGGTTGCACCTCAGACTGTCCAGGAGCTCAGTGATGCCCTGGTCCAGATCTGGGAGGAGATCCCCACAACACCATCTGTCATCTCATTAGAAGCATGCACCGATGTTGTCAGGCATGTATACAAGAACACAGGGGCCATACAAAGTGCTGCATACAATTCTGAGTTGCTGCAATTAAATTTTGGCAAAATGGACTAGCCTGCCACATAATTTTTTCACTCTGATTTTTGGGGTGTCTTTGAATTCAGGGCTCTGTAGGTTGATCATTTTCATTTCTATCAAACGATGTGGCATCCTTTCGTTCCTAACACATTACCCAGTCTATATCAGTATAGATATCCAGGAGGATTTCTTTTCCCATTGAGATCTGATGTGTTTTCAAAGTGTTCCTTTAATTTTTTGAGCAGTTTATATACATCTATATATATATATATATATATATATATATATATATATATATATATATATACACATCTATATATATATATATATATATATATATATATATATATATATATATATATATATATATATATATATATACAGTGGAACCTCGGTTCACGACCATAATTCGTTCCAAAACTCTGGTCGTAAACCGAGTTGGACGTGAACCGAAGCAATTTCTCCCATAGGATTGTATGTAAATACAATTAATCCGTTCCAGAACATACAAACTGTATGTAAATATATATGTAAATATGTAAATATATGTAAAGATTAAGCACAAATATAGTTAATTACACCATAGAATGCACAGTGTAATAGTAAACTACTGTAATGTAAAAACATTGCATAACACTGACACAAAACACCCAGGCTCCCTGCTCAGCTGCACGAGCAGGCTCTCTCTCTCTCTCTCTCTCTCTCTCTCTAAAAGAACAGAGAGGAACATTTGAACAAATCTGAAATTTAATTTAAAAACCAACCACAAGCAACCAAAAAAGTAACAGTGCAGGAGATCACGCTATTAGCCTTACAGTCCGATCGCTGTAAACACTTTTTTTAAAATGAGTTTTAAGCACAGCGGAAAAAAAGGAACATTAGAACAAATCCGAAATTTATGTAAAAACCAACCACAAGCAAGCAAAAAAGTAACAGTGCAGTAGATCACACTATTACCCTTACAGCCCGATTGCTGTACTGTACAGTACAATAAACAATTTTTTTTTAAATGTGTTTTAAGCACAGGGAAAAAAAGGAACATTTGAAAAAAGAGAAAAGTAACATTGCAACAATTCATGCTACGAACGGAAAAATTAACTTTTGAAAAATTCTTAATACAAAAACCACCAAGAAAACTAACCTTGCATGAGTTGAGTTCTGGCATGAAGTGAGGAGGAACTGGATGGAGAGGAGGGAGAGTCTGGCTCCGCAATGGAGGGATGTTTTCCTTCAGGTGTTTTCTCTCTTGTGATTTCTTGGGTTTCTGGTGTTTTTAGCTGTTTAGCTGGAGGGAGCAAAAGCCTCATGCAGCCATTCCAGAAACAAAGTCTTTGTGATCCAACCCTTCGTGTTTGCCCTCCACATTACTGGCAGTCTGGCTTTGTTTACATTGTGCTGCTTGAATGCACGAGGGTTCTCAAATTGGTAAATAAGTAAACTGGTAAACAGTTTTTCCACCTCTTCCAGCTGTAACTCCTTTTGCAATATCAGCTGCTTTAATAGATTCTTTCTGCTTTAGAATAGTCGAAATCGTAGATTTTGACTTCTTGTACTTGGCGACAAGATCAGTAACACGAACGCCACACTCAAACTTTTCAATAATTTCTTCCTTTACTTCGATTTCAACTTTCTTCTCACAACTCTTCACTTGCTTAGAAGCCATAGTTAACTGCAAAAGCACACAAAATACTGTAGAGCACAAAGAGAGCGCAGGTAAAGCACGCACGTCTGACTGAGAACAATGAACAGGGAGCGGCTCTGCTTAAATACAGTAATCGGCGCGTATGAACCAGCCAGGCAGGCATGCACATGCAGGCTCGCTCTCTCTCTCTCTCAGCAGCTCCCACCCTCCCCTCCCCCTCTCTCTCAGCAGCAGGCAGGCACGCACCCTCCCCCTCTCTCTCTCAGCAGCAGGCAGGCACGCACGTGCAGGCTCGCTCTCTCTTTCTCTCACTCTCTCTCTCTCTCTCAGCAGCAGGCAGGCAAGTCTGACCGAGAACAATGCAACATGTGTGGAAATCATCGGCGCACACAAACCGAAAGGGAAACTGGCTTGTTCGTATACCAAGTGTGTGGTCATGAACTGAGGCAAAAGTTTGGCGAACTGTTTGGTCGTGAACCGAGTTGTACGTGAACCGAGGTTCCACTGTATATATATATATATATATATATATAGTGGCAAGCAGCTGAGGGTGATACCCAGCCGGGATGCCAAGAAGGACCAGAGGAGAGATTACGCCTCCTCCAGACCATGAGGGGGTGACTGCCCTGGTGGCTTTGGGGACCACGGGAACAGAGCTCAGAAGCTCAACCCTATAGGGGCCTGTGGTCACCACCAGGGGGTGCCCGAATGCCTGAGGAGCCCTGGCCCTCAGTACTTCCGCCACACCCGAAAATGCTTTGGGGAAGAAGACCAGAGACACCCGGAGTGCTTCCGGGTGCACGGCCGGCACTTCTGCCACACCAGGGAGTGCCGGCAGAAGATCACTGGGTGGCACCTGAAGCACGTCCGGGTGATTATAAAAGGGGCTCCCTACATTCGATGGCTGGAGTCGGGTGAGGAGTAGGACAGAGCTCAGAGGAGAGGAGTGGAGGCCGACCTGAAAAGGCATTGAGGAAGAAGGCCTGGACTTTGAGGTGAAAGTGGGTTGTGTGTCTCCACTTTGTAAATAATAGTTGTGCATAAACGTGTGAGGTGCTTTGCAACAATATCTACCTGTCTGTGTCCAGGCTGTTCCCCACAATATATATATAAATATATATATATATATATATATATATATATATATATATATATATATATATAGTGGGGAACAGCTTGGTATAGGTCATAAATAATTCCAAATAACAATAACGCACATAGTACTCATCTCTGCACCTCCGAAACATTAAATATGGCACTATTAAATGCTAGAGCTTTAACTAACAAAACGTTTTTTATCAACGATCTTATTAGTGATAAAAAAATAGATCTTATTGTACTAAATGAAACGTGGCTTGAATTCAGATGCGCGCAGTTTTAATCGAATCTGCCTCCGGATTACAGTTTTACTCGCAAACCGCCAGGGAAAAAGGGGGGGCGGATTGGCTAACATTTACTCGAGCCGATTAAAATGTAAAGATGTCAGTTTTGGTAAGTTCAAGTCCTTTGAGTATCTCGCCGTTGTTATTCATGGAGATTCTCAAGTTCTAGTACTATCCGTGTATAGACCTCCTAAATATAACGCGTCGTTTTTTGAGGAATTCTCTGACTTAATGTCAATTTTAATTACTAACTATGACACACTCCTAATAGTTGGCGACTTTAATTTTCATATAGATAATCAGTGTGATCTAAAAGTAAAAGAATTTATGAACCTCCTGGATTCTTTTGATTTGAGACAACTCATAAATCAGCCTACACATAAAGCAGGTCATACATTAGACTTAGTGATTACTAAAGGACTGAAAGTTGATATAAAACAGATCATTGATATTGGTCTATCAGACCATTTTCTTCTACTTTTTAATATAGAAATAATGATAAAAAACACTCATGAGAAGCATATTGTTAAAAACGCTTCTTTGATTCGCAGCAGCTTTAAAACTTACAAACATTTTAAGCAATCAGTCCGTTTATAGTGCCAGCTATAATAGCGAGGACAATGTAAATAGTAAGGTGGAAAGATTTAATTCTAAAGTGAGAGCTGCTGTTGACATAGTTGCACCTGAAAAGACAGTGAAAAAATCTTCTAGCATTGGTATACCATGGAAGACCCAAAGAGTGTCTGATTTAAAGAGAACATGCCGTAGAGCTGAGCGTCAATGGAGGAAGACTAAACTTACTATCCACCACGAAATATTAAAAGTCAAAATAACAGAATACAATAACACTGTCCGTCTTGAGAGACGCTGCTATTTCTCCAAGATTATAAATAACAATGCTAGTAATCCCAGAGTCTTATTTTCAACAATTGATCGCCTACTAAACCCAGGTAGCTCAAAGGAATGCCTCCTAAGTGCTTCCAGTGAAACCTGTGAGGCTGTCGCTGTATTTTCAATCAAAAATTAATGATATTAGAAATAACATAGTATATCTCCCCAACACTAAGGATCCTCCTAAACCCCAACATCCTGTTATAAACAAATTAAACTCTTTCACTAGGATAGATTTACCTGATTTAAAAAAATAATCTCTCAATTAAAACCCTCCACCTCGTCCTTGACCCGATACCAACAAGGTTTTTCAAAGAAGTATCAGGCGTGCTAATTGATAATGTTCTGACATAGTAAATTCGTCACTAGATACTGGGGTCTTCCCAGACTGTCTTAAGACTGCTGTAGTTAAACCCCTACTTAAGAAACATAATCTTGACCCTCAGCTCTTGAAAATTTTAGACCCATCTCTAACCTGCCTTCTTAAGTAAAGTTCTAGAGAAGGCAGTCATTATGCAGTTAAATGACCACCTAAATAAACATGCTATTCTTGATAAATTTCAGTCAGGTTTTAGAACAAATCACAGCACAGAAACTGCACTCGTTAAAGTAGTAAATGACTTGCGGTAAATGCAGACAGAGGCCATTTATCTGTTCTCATCCTCTTAGATCTGAGTGCTGCATTTGACACCATTGATCACAACATTCTTAGAAATCGCCTTAGTCAATGGGTGGGCCTCTCTGGCAGTGTCTTAAATTGGTTTGAATCCTACCTGACAGGGAGAAAATATTTTGTTAGTTGTGGGAATTACAACTCGAAGACACATGATATCCAATATGGTGTTCCACAAGGCTCTATCCTGGGTCCGCTGTTATTCTCAATCTACATGCTTCCGTTAGGTCAGATTATCTCAGGGCACAACGTGAGCTACCACAGCTATGCTGATGACACACAGCTGTACTTATCAATAGCACCTGATGACCCTGATTCTATTGATTCACTAACACAATGTCTGACTAGTATCTCAGAATGGATGAATAGTAATTTTCTCAAGTTAAATAAAGAGAAAACTGAAATTTTAGTGATCAGCAATAATGGATACAATGAGGCTATTAGAAATAAACTGGATACATTAGGATTAAAAGTCAAGACGGAGGTAAAAAGCTTAGGGGTGATTGTTGACTGTAATCTGAATTTTAAATCACATATTAATCAGATCATTAGGACAGCATTTTTCACTTAAGAAACATAAGTAAAGTTAGACCTCTTATATCACTGAAAGATGCTGAGAAATTAGTTCACGCGTTTGTTTTCAGTCGACTAGATTACTGTAATGCACTCCTCTCAGGACTACCCAAAAAGATATAAATCGTTTGCAACTAGTGCAGAATGCAGCTGCTAGAATCCTAACTAGGAAAAGAAAATCAGAACACATTTCTCCAGTTTTAATGTCACTACACTGGTTACCTGTGTCATTCAGAATTGACTTTAAAATTCTGCTTATGGTTTATAAAGCCTTAAATAATCTGCCCCATCTTATATATCGGAATGTCTGACACCTTATATTCCAAATCGTAACCTCAGATCCTCAAATGAGTGTCTCCTTAGAATTCCAAGAACAAAACTTAAAAGAAGTGGTGAGGCGGCCTTCTGCTGCTATGCACCTAAAATCTGGAATAGCCTGCCAATAGGAATTCGCCAGGCTGATACAGTAGAGCACTTTAAAACACTGCTGAAAACACATTACTTTAACATGGCCTTTTATAACTTCATTTTAATCGTAATTTAACTTAATCCTGATACTCTATATGTTCAATCTCCTCAAAATAACTATTCATGGTGGCTCTAAAATCGGTACTGACCCCTACTCTCTTTTCTGTTTCTTTTTTCCGGCCTGCGCCACCACCACCTACTCAAAGCTTTATGATGCTCCAACAATGATGGACGGATTAAAAGGCAGAAGTCTACGTGACCATCATCATCATCAAGCCCTTCCGTGAGAATCCTAAATCCAAAGAGGACTGTTTCATTTATGTTAGGTAGAATGCCCAGAGGGGACTGGGCGGTCTCATGGTCTGGAATCCCTACAGATTTTATTTTTCTCCAGCCGTCTGGAGTTTTTTTTTTTCTGTCCCCCCTGGCCATTGAACCTTACTCTTATTCGATGTTAATGTTGATTTATTTTGTTTTATAATTGTGTCTTTTATTTTTCTATTCTTTAATATGTAAATCACTTTGAGCTACTGTTTGTATGAAAATGTGCTATATAAATAAATGTTGTTGTTGTTGTTGATAAAGTTTTATTTATTATGAACATGTTCTTCTTAATTTTGCATATGCTGAGTTTATGTTCTTA
This sequence comes from Polypterus senegalus, assembly GCF_016835505.1. NCBI lineage: Eukaryota > Metazoa > Chordata > Cladistia > Polypteriformes > Polypteridae > Polypterus > Polypterus senegalus. The sequence continues at coordinate 112,367,166 of NC_053166.1, forward strand.
TGTCTGTTAATGGTGTTTTTGTTTGATAGCCAAGATTTAGCCATCTCTCTGGCACTTTTAGTTTTGGCTTTAAATCTTACTTGTACGTTGTCCTAGTTAAGTGTATGTCCTGTTGATTTTGTATGTATATAGATCAATGATCATGAGTCCTTCCTTCTAACGGTGTTGCGATGTTCCTGTAAACGTGTTGTGATTCTTTTTGATGTTTGTCCTATGTATACCGCTGGGCAAGAACTGCATGGAATGCTATAAGCTGCGTTTCATGTTTCTGCTGTCGATTTCTTGTTTTTAGCATTAAAAAGAACAGTGCGCAGATTGTTCGCAGGCTTGTATGCTATTCTGATGCCTGATTCGGCCAGGATGCGTGCTGCTCCTTCAGACACTCTGTGATGATAAGGAAGTGTGTACCAGGTGGGATGTGGGGTCTGATTCGAGTCGATTGTTTCTTGAGTTTTTTGGCATCTCCTATGTAGGCATTGTTTAATGAATGTCTTTGAATATCCATTTGAAGTGAAAAGATAGCATTTTTCATTCGTTTTTGTCTCCTTCGTATTACAATGGGTGTGGACTCTTCTGAATAAAGTTTTAACACAGCTCCGTTTATGAGATGCTGGGTGGTTGCTGGTGAAGTGTGATATCTTGTCTGCATAGCATTCCTTACGGTAAACACCTATGGTCAGGGTGCCATTGTTATTTCTTTTAATGTAGATGTCCAGTAAACCGATGTGTCTGTTAATTACTTTTTTTATGTTGAATTGGATTGCAGGGAATATTGTGTTGATGTGGTTGTAGAACTCATTCAGCTGGCCATTTTTTAATATGACGAATGTGTCGTCTACGTAGCGTATCCAAATTTTCGGTGTGAACTGGAATAGAGCCGCATTTTCAAATTGCTGCATTACCAGTTCCGCTAGAAGTCCTGATAATGGTGATCCCATTAGCATGCCTTCTTTTTGAATGTAGTATTTGCCATTAAAATGAAAGTGAGTCTTTTGGCAAAGTGATATTAGGTGCATTATGTCTTTAGTGGGCAGTTTAGTTCTTGTCTCTATGGTGGGGTCACTTTTCAGTCTCATTAATAGTGTTTCTGTGGCCAGATGAATCGGAATCATGTTATATAGTGACACAACATCAAAGGAGACCATGACCTTGTCCTCGGCGATGGATATGTGTTTCAAGCATTGCAATGCCAACTCGGCGCTGTTCATAGAATATTCCGAGTCATAAGTTAAATGTTTGAGTATCTGAAAAAGTCTTTTTGAGTAAGTTGGTCCACCTATTAGGCTGACCACTGGTCTAAATTTCAGTGGTGTTTTATGTTTTTTTGGGAGTCCGTAAAATTCATGGCAGTTAGCTTTGCTGGATTTCATTTTGTAATAATTCTGTGTGTCTAGGCGGTTGTTATTTCTGAGTTTGGTCAGAGTGGTGTTTATTCTGTTAAGTGTGAGTTTAGTTGGGTAATTATTCTGATGTTGATAAGTGTTGGTGTCAGAAAGCATTTCTTCCATTGCCGTGGTATATTGTTCCTTGTCTAATAGGACAGTTGTGCCTCCTTTGTCAGCTGGTAATAATGATGCTCTTATCATTCTGTAGGGATCGTAGAGTTTTCTGTTCTTTTGTCGAAATATGTGTGGTCGGTTGTCTTGTGTGTAACTGGCTGGCAATGTTGCACCTTATTTCTTCTGTGTTTTCAGTGAGTATTTTCTCGGTTAATAAGATGTGTTCCAGGGAACCTAGGAAGTTCATGTCAGATGCTTCTCTGTGGTTGAATTTCATTCCTCTGGCAAGAATATTGTGTTCAGTGGTGGAGAGCTGTCTTTTGGATAAGTTGTATACTCCAGATTGAGGTTTGTTAGTATGCTTATTTTTCAGCCCTCAAGTACTTCTGTGCTTCCGTCCCTGTGACTTTGAAGTACTTCCTGGCTATGTAAACAGTAGAGAATCCCCAGTCTCCCTGCAGCGTCTCCTGGCAGCACCCACGGTACCTAGCAGAGCTGTGTGGCCGAACTTCAAGTCTCATAGTGCCCTGCGGGCACTCCAAGGCACTGCTGCAGTCCAGGGAAGCTGCCATCTATTGTCCTGGGGGAGGCAGTGTCCTGGATAAGCTGCCTTCCCCCATCCGTCCATTGCTAGGGCGTCCAATTCGGGATAAACTGCGGGCCGTCCCTTACAATATATATATATTGTGGTCTATGGCCGGCCAGTCATCCCGGCCAATACCCCCAGACTGCCAGATGGAGCCCTCCCTGCAGCATAGAGGTGCCCCAAATACCAGCAGGGAATTATGGACAATGGAGTTTTTATCCACAGCCCTGCTGGATACCACAGGGGCCACTAGAAGGAGCTGCAGGGAGGAGCAATGAGTATTTTTCCTACAACCTGGAAGTGCGTCCTAGTCACATGGACAAAGGGAATGACGTGCTTCCAGGTTGAGTTTTCATCTGACCCGCAAGTGCTGGGAAGTCACATGGACAGGGGTTCAGAAGCACTTCTTGATCACGGACTATTAAAGGACTGTGGGAGATCCCAGTGATTGAGCTGAGCTGGGTGGCAGGGTGGCAACGCGTCTGGGAGTGGAGGATTGTGTTGTGATTGGTTATTGTTTATTATTATATGAGTATTGTGGAGAGGAGGGTGTTTTGTGCACTGTGTTACTTTAATAAAAAGTCAAATTATTGGACTTTTACCTGGTGTCTGATGTCTGATTTGAGGGTTCAAGGAGATGACAGCGCCCCCTATCTGTCACAATATATATATATACACAAATTGATGGGAATAGCTTGAGACATAGCTTGAGTTCTCCTGCAAATTACTGCTAATAAAATAGTATTTTTCTTATTAAGACAATGTAAATTTGTGGAATATTATTTTAAGTATTTCCTGTGAAATCAGTTAATTATTGCTCTGCATTTGCACAATGCCATTACTTGTGGCAGCTTTCAAGGTCAGAATGCATTACTGTCATTATTTACACTCTGTAAAATTATCATTTACACAGCATTGATTTGATCAGGGTTACATAGTGAAGCAGAAATTGAGACTGGGCCAGTGTAATTGTGTTTTAAAGTCCACTGCCCAAGCCTGGGTGTCACACTGTTGTAGATCTGAAAATTTCTCGTACCTATTAAGTATTGCTGGCTCATCTACGGCCACAATTATTAGTTTGTCATGCAAGACTTGTTTGAGGAAGCAACATCGGTATTTAAATACCCACAGATCAGGTGGATTTATTTGTCAGTATCTAAAAAGCACACATCCTTTCAAGGATCATGGAGGAGACAGATTAACATCTAGCAGCAGGTGCAATAGTTCCTGAATAGACTTCTCTGAGTTTCTATTACAGGTCTGGTTTCTTTGCGGACAAATCAAACTCTGCTCAGACAAACTTTGAAACTCTATCTATGTATTTATGTAGTTGCCTGTTTGACCAGCAACAGATCTTGGAAGACTGGTGTGTATCCCAGCAGCATAAAATGCAAGGCAGAAACCATTCCCAACAAAGGCCCGAGATATGATATAGATAACATAACTTGCATTATGGAAGGTGACATTTCAGTCTATATTGTAGTAGCAGGCTCAACTGTTCTCAATTCAGGGGTGCAATTCATGGTTTCCTGGGCAGCACTGAAATGTAGGTTTATTGGCAAGATAATTGCATTGGTGTCTGGACACCGTTAATGCATTTAAAAATTGGGAGCATCATATCATGCCATGAATCAGCCACTTAAAGCAGCATTATAACTCTATGGTCTTAAATGAGACAGCACATAGATTAATAATGACATTTTGAAAATGTGTAAATGACCTAAACAAATATTTAGCTGTTTACAGAAAGATACCCTAAGATCAAATAAGGCTGGCTTTCAGATCTGTCAAATCACCCATGGCTCATTGAAATGCAATAATTTGACTAATTTATAACAATACAGTAAGTCTGCTTCTTAAACACTATTAAATCAAAGTCAGTGTGACACAAAAACATGCCTCACTCATGAAAAGAAAGCCCTAAGGTGCTCATTGAATGATAACTTAGTTGACATTATTTTAGGCTGATTTATTCTGTTTATTGCTTAACTCTTTCTCTGTAACCGTTGGCCATATTTTAATTACATTGATATTATCATTGATGCCATTTTACTTACTTGCAGTTGAAATACTTGAAGAATACTTATTAGATCTCTTCAATTCCCACTTCTTTTGTAAAATGACAAGATTACTCCACAGTTTTCGAATTTCTGGATAGAAGGATGTTAGAATCAGATATTTAAAGTTACTTCACACTCAAATGAAAATCTTACTTGGAAATTAGATTACCATCCCATATATGGAGCTTTCAGTGTCCTTCTGTATATACAGTATAAATCTAATTCAGTGATAACATTCAAATCCACGCTATGCGATTACCATTTTTTACAGGAAATAAAATGAATTTCCCCTTAACCCTGCCATTTTGTTGTTCAGTCTAGTTGACATTCTTTAATTTTTATTTGCCTTCAGTCTGTATTTCAAAGACATTTTGTTAGGTTAATTGATGACTTCACTTTGGCCTGCTGATAGTGTGGCCATGCACATGAGTGTTCACTGTGATGGATTTATCTGTTGGTTAGTTGTTTTCTGTCTTCCATATGATACTGTCAGGACAGGTTCTGCCTCTCATGGCCCTGATGTAATATACAAAACTGCCACAGTAAATGCATAGGTGGATTGATTCATTATAGTTATTGATTGATTACTTAAGTAATGAAAAATAAGACTGGCAAGAATAATTTTAATGGGGTACGGAAATTACAGATCATTATATACACAGTATAAATGGATTGGCTAATAATTACATTGGCAGGAATAATTTAATATTCACTGATGCACATATCTATACTCCTTTATGGCATGACAATTCAGAAAATCCAGTCAATCTAACGGCATATTTCTGAGATGTGGGAGAAACCTAGAGGACTTTGAAAAGACCAAAAAACACAGAGAATAGGTGTAAGCTCCACAATGGCAGTTATTTAGTCAGGATTAAGGCTGAAGTTGTAAAGCATCAGCGCTAACCGCTGCACCACTATCTGACCCATAAAACCTATTGATTCACTGTACTAAATAATGAATAACCTTAGTGACAAAATACATTTTATTAGGATAGTCAGAAAATGCTGGGCAGTAGATATAACGAAAATAGATTGACTGCTTGGATAAATAATTAATGCAAGTATTGACAAGAGCACTTTCATCAGAGCAGTAAGAAAATGTCAAAGGTGGAAAAAGTACTACAAAATCCACTCAAGTAGAAGTATTATTACATAGACAAAATTTACTTAAGTATAAATATCTGATATGGAAACTACTCAAGCAAAAGAGAAAAGTATGCTTGAAAAAAATTACACAAGTAAAAGGACAATTTAGTTATTAAAAAAAAAATGACCTAAATTAGAACACATCTTTAACTATCTATGCTGTGCATGGGAACACTCAAGCAGAATATGCAGTACATAGCAATACAACAGATTTTATTTATAAAAAGGTGTATATACATATATATACAGTATATATTGTCACACATGTGCAATTTGGGGGCAGCGTACGGACCTAAACGGTATTGTGAAGTCGTATGCCAGAAGGGAATGGCGGGGTACTAACCTTTCTCTCTTATTTCCTGCAGAAAGAAAGACGCACCGCCACCATTACTCTGCCCGACTCGCTAACCACGCATCGCCACTTCCGCCCTTCCTCTGTCAACTCCTGATGATGTCAGCAATCCCAACATCCATCTCGGCTCCTTCCCAGCAAACCTCTCTCTCTACTTCCGGTCCCTCTTCATAAATGCTCCCCCCTCTGCCATTTTGACTGTCATCTGTATAGACCGAATCAATACTGCATTGACAAAATGTTATTTTCTGCCATATTTCTTATAGTATATGGGGCCGGAAACCCCAAACCTTTATGATTGTGTGTCTTTCTTTTTACAGTGGGGTAGCCGGCAGGATAGAGAAACGTCAGATATGTCAGAAGGACAGGACCTCAACACCGTACTGTCAGGGATGGCAGCTCAGATCCAGTCCCTGCAGCTCGAAAAGGCCGCGACGAAGCGCGAACTAGAGGAGACCAAAGCACAGTTGGCTGCGGCAGAAACGGTAAGACTGGAGCCACCCCGACCTCCACCTCCTCCGATCGTTCCACTCACGGAGGCGGACGACATTGAATCCTACCTGGGCATCTTTGAGAGGACGGCCGCCCGGAACCAGTGGCAGCGGGCCGAGTGGGCGTCCATATTGGCACCCTATCTGAAAGCCGCCATGCAGTGGGCCTATTACGACCTCCCCGAGGAGGAGGCCGCGAGTTATGACCTCCTGAAGGCCGAGATCCTAAGCCGCTACGGCATTACGTCAGACCAACAGGCGAGCGAGTGGCGTAACTGGCAATTTGACCACGATCAAAAAGGCCCCGAGCCCAAGCCTTTGACTTCTGGGGCAAAATGGGAAACTGGCTAAGGCCTGAGGGTCACCAGGCACATAAAGTGGTTGAACAAGTGGCGTTTGAGGGCTTAGTTAATGTCATGCCCAGTTATCTCGCCCAGCAGGTCCGGCGGCACCCATATAAGGACATGAAGGGTCTCCTGGACTTCCTGGAGTGTCAGCTCGCGGTACACCGAACTGGGGGCCGGAGAGGTCGGCTCGCAGGGCCCGACAGGGACGTGTCGTTACCCCTTAGCCCACGCGCCGCGCTGCGGAAGCTCCAGTAAAGCCCAGAGAAAAGCCGGCCTTACCGCGCTGTTTCAAGTGTGGTGTGGTTGGACATCTTTTGCCAACCTGCCCCTTAAACGTGGAGCCTATGGACTGCAGTTGGGCAGCCACTGAGAGGTACTGTACTCTGTCCAATCCCTTGGCGATACCAAATACGGGAGTGGCATTGGTGAACGGACACCCGGTAGTGGCCCTATTTGATACAGGCAGCAACATAACCATTGTGGCTCGCCACTACAGTATATTCTACCGCTACAGTGGTTACACCAACAGTTGCAGGTCACTTGCGTGCATGGGCAGACCAGATCATATCAGTCCGCAAAGTGCTATATTTCCTGGAAAGGGGGCTTAAGTCGATTGTCGGTCGCTGTGTTACCTAAGCCCCCCTTTCCAGTGATTTTGGGACACGACTGGTCACAGAATAATAGCGGTAGAATAACAACCACTCCTGTAGCCTCGTTGGGTCTGGTTATGGATGGGCAGGCCTCCCCGCGACCCCCACGCCGTGCGCATGGACAAACAATGATTATGTAGACCGCCGGGGAGATGATTCTCAGGCGACGGACCCTGACCCGTAAATGTCACCCGGCGAGGGCACGAGTCAAGGAACCATTGCTTCCCCCGAACAACTTGATCCCTTAGACTGTATGGACCATGAGTTTAGGTCTACACCTGCTTCATTTAAAAGGGAACAGTGGAACAATGACTCCCTGAAGTTTGCCCGGAATGCTATTGTTTCCATTGGTAGCCGCTCGGCTGACAGTCCCTTACCACAGGAGCCCTACTTTGTCTTGGAGAATGATCTGTTTTATCGAGTCGCGAGTCATGAGGGCAGGTACGAAAGCTGTTGTTAGTGCCGCGTACCTTCCACTGGGAGGTTTGCGAACTAGCTCATGCCCACCTCTAGGCGCCCATCTCGGGGCTGAAAAAACTCTGGAGAGGATAAAGCTCTGCTTCTATTGGCCTGGAATTAACGAGGAGGTCCAACATTTCTGTCAGTCCTGCCCGGAATGTCAGACACATCAGATACCTAGGAGGGACAGTGCTCCTCTCGTTCCGATACCCCTAGTTGATATTCCCTTTGATAGGATCAGGGTAGACCTTGTGGGACCCCTGGAGCCCTCGAACCATGGCTATAAGTACATATTAGTCATGGTCAATTACGCGACTCGGTACCCAGAGGCGGTTCTGCTGCACTCTGTTAACACAAAGAATATCGCACAGGAGTTGGTGAGCCTTTTTTCCAGCGTGGGAATGCCCAAAAAAGTCCTCACGGACCAAGATACGCCCTTTATCTTGGATACGTTCAGGGAGGTGGCCTGGTTACTCCGTATCAAGCATCTTAAGACGTCTGTCTATCACCTGCAAACCGACGGGCTGGTAGAGTGTTTCAACCAGACCCTTAAGCAGATGTTGCGTAAGTTAGTCAGTGCAGACGGTAGGAACTGGGATCAGCTTTTGCCTCTCGTGCTTTTTGCTTACCGAGAAGTGCCTCAAACCTCCACGGGTTTCTCCCCATTTGAGCTTCTGTATGGGCGCCAGCCCCGGGGACTTTTGAACATAATAAAAGAAGGATGGGAAGCTGAGGCTCTGCCTTCCACTAACGTGTTAAGAGTACGTCGCGCAACTGCACGACAGACTAAACAAAATTAGACCTGTATTAAAAGAACACATGACTCGTGCACAAGCAGCGCAAGCACGGTGTTATAACCGAAACTCAACTCTCAGGGAATTCCACCCTGGGGATCGGGTGATGGTGCTTGTTCCCACCTCCCACTCCAAATTATTAGCCCATTGGCAGGGCCCATACGAGGTTAAGGAGAGAAAGGGGCTGGTCGATTATTTGGTGAAGCAGCGAAATCGTCGACCGAGCGAGATGGTGTACCATGTGAACTTTTTGAAGCCTTGGAGAGACAGGGAAGAACCTACCAACTCCGGTAGGGCCCTCTCCCTTTTCGCAGGCACATCAGACCTTAACCTCGGTCCTGACCTGACATCCCTCCAGCGGCAGGAGCTGGAACAATTGATCCTGGCCGTCCCCAAGGTGGTGAGCAAGTCACCGGGCCGTACTTCGCTGATTGAGCACGACACCATCACCGAGCCCGGAGTGGTAGTCAGGGAGCGACCCTATCGCCTCCCGGAAGCAAAACGCACAGAGGTAGAACTGGAAATCCAGCGGATGCTGGACATGGACATTAATGAGGAGAGTCATAGTCCGTGGTCTAGTCCTATCATTCTCGTTTCCAAGCCGGATGGCTCCTGGAGGTTCTGTAACCACTTTAGACGTCTTAACCAGGTCTCCAAATTCAATGCCTACCCGATGGCCCAGGGTGGACGACCTCATTGAACGACTGGGTATGGCTCGATATTTGACTACCCTTGACATGACAAAAGGGTACTGGCAAATTCCCCTAACGACATCCGCCAAAGAGAAAACTGCCTTCAGTACCCCTAGCAGACATTGGCAATATAAGGTCCTTCCATTTGGGCTGCACGGGGCGCCAGCGACCTTCCAACGTCTGGTAGACAGAGTGCTTAGGCCCCACCTGTCCTATTGTGCCACCTACCTGGATGACGTGGTCATGAATTCCCGCACCTGGGAGGAACATATATTACAGGTATTCGCTGTCCTTGCGATGCTAGCGAAGGCTAGCCTCCGCATCAATCCCTGCAAATGCTTCTTTGGCTTAAAGGAGGCCAAGTATTTAGACTACCTAGTGGGACGGGGACAGGTGAAACCACAATGCTCCAAAGTGAAAGACATCTTGGAATGGCCCCGTCCGAATACCAAGAGACAGGTGCAGGCCTTTTTGGGGTTAGCGGGATACTACCCTTGACTGATCTAACAAAGAAATGGCCTCCTTTAAATGTGGTATGGAAAGATAAAATGGAACGAGCATTCAGTGACCTAAAGAAGGCCCTGACCTCGGCACCAATATTAAAAACTCCTGATTTTTCTCTGCCCTTTCTTCTCCAGACCGATGCTTCGGACACAGGCCTGGGCGCCGTGTTGAGCCAAAGCGCAGATGGTGTCGAGCACCCCGTGATCTACCTGAGCCGGAAACTGCTGGACCGGGAGACCAGGTGTGCAGCAGTGGAGAGGGAAGCCTTGGCCATTAAGTGGGCGGTGACTCATCTGAGGTACTATCTGCTGGGTCTATGCTGCAGCATTAGGGCCATTCCTGAAATAGGCCCAGATGAAAACAGACGAGAATTTTCTGGAAGCTGAACAGTTTTCTTTTGCTATATTAACCTCAAAATAATTCTTAGAATGAAATTTGGAGTCCGACTTTCAGTCGCCTAGACACAGCGTTACTTATTATACAGTTACTATTGTTCTTAGCGCTGTGACGTAACTATAACATCGTTGTGTTTTTTGTTAACCAAAGATTTCAAGTTAATGCTATTAATTTTACGTTAAACTATTTACTTAGTAATTTAGCTGTGTTTTTTGCAGTATCTTGGGGATTCTTGCCACTTTATTATTGTTCGGTAAGTGCCACATAGTAAATTTTTCACCTTGAAAATTGGTTGTACAGTAAAAATCGATGGCTATTTAAATGGTTATCTGTAAAGGTAAAACTAAAAGCCGGCCCGCTGGCCCAGCATAGATGTTTAGAATTTTTAAAATCCTCGACAGGATTCTGGTCTATTATGAAATTTAAATTCATGGACAAATTTTTACCCTCAAGAGCCTGAACTGAGTCACTTTGACCCAATGTCTCTTCAAATTCATTTTTTCTTCTTTTCTTTCATTAGAGAATTGCGAAAGTTTGTGTATTTCATTGTTAGGTTTTCTGCATTAAGTGCACTTTTCAGACAATTGCTATTGAATGTTGATGTTACATAGTTTGATGTTAATCTCGTGTTGTTATGATACTATGTCATGTCACAAGAACGAGACATGGACAGATAAAGAGTTGGGGCAGCCACCCGTATATTGTGGTATCCTGGCTGCAAAGTCGTTTTCTTTATAGAAATACAGAGCACTGAAGTGCATACAACCGAGTCCAAAACAAGACTGAGGAAACAAAGGAAAAGGGGCAGGTTTTAAAGGGGAAGACAGGAAGTGAGGTCGTATGGATCTGGCACGTGGTCTTCCACCATTGGCTCGTAGCGGAGGTGACATCAGAGGGACTGGAGCTGGTGTGGCCGACTTCCATTGGCTCAGTCCCGGAAGTGATGTCAGAAGATCCAGGTGAAATCCCCCGGGGATGGTCTACAGGCAAGGGAGAAAAAGAGTCAGTGCACTCTGCCACACCCCGCATGCCTCGAACTGCCTTCACTCAAGCCCTTTAGCTGCCTCCCATGCGCACGTGTGTGACAAGGCCCCCCCCTTAGCCCAGACCCGACGGGTCGGGCGACCTAACCGAGAGGTCGTGAACCCGAGAAAGAGCATCAGCGTTGGCGTGAGAGCGCCCGGCGATGAACGAGCGAAAACTTGTGCGGCTGCAGGTCAAGAAACCACCGGGTGACCCGCGGATTCGACTCCTTGTGGAGGGCCATCCACTGTAGGGGTGCATGGTCCGTGACAAGGGTGAATTCCCGGCCCAACAGGTAGTACCTCAGCTGAGTAATCGCCCATTTAATCGCCAGAGCCTCCCTCTCCACCGCAGCATACCTGGTCTCCCGGTCCAACAGTTTCCGCTCAGGAACATGATGGGGTGCTCCACACCATCGACGCTTTGGCTCAGCACGCGCCCAGGCCTGTGTCCGGCGTCCGTCTGGAGGATGAAAGGCAAAGAAAAGTTAGGTGCCATCAAAACAGGTGTGGACGTAAGGGCCTGCTTTAAGTCACCAAATGCAGCGCCTGTTTTTCAGTCCATGCCACAATGTTCGGGCCCTCTTCTTTGTTAAATCAGTCAAGGCGCCGCTCTCTCCAAAACCGAGGTACAAACCGGCGGTAGTACCCGCTAACCGAAAGGCTTGGACCTGCCGCTTGGTTCATGGACGGGCCATTTCAGAATGGCATCAATTTTGGAGCACTGTGGCCTTACGGTACCCACCCACCAGGTAGCCTAAATATTTGGCCTCGCTTAATCCAAGAAGCATTTCTGGGATTAATCCGAGCCCGCCTCACCAAGTGTCCGTAATACCGCTTGGACATGCTGTAGGTGTTCCTTCCATGTGCTGGAATAGATGACCACGCCATCCAGGTAGGCAGCACTGTATGAGTTATGAGGCCAAGCACTTTGTCCACCAGACGCTGAAAGGTTGCTGGAGCCCCGTGTAACCCAAATGGAAGGACACGATACTGCCAGTGTCCGCTAGGGGTACTAAACGCGTTTTTACCTTCGCGGAGTCCGTTAAAGGAACCTGCCAGTACCCTTTCGTCATGTCAAGTGTGGTCAGATATTGAGCCTGTCCAAGCCTCTCGAGGAGGTCGCCCACGCGTGGCATTGGATAAGCATCAAATTGGGAGACTTGATTAAGCCGACGGAAGTCATTGCAGAACCTCCAACTCCCGCCAGGCTTACCGACGAGCACAATGGGGCTGGACCAGGGACTATAACTTTCCTCAATCACACCTAGCTCCAGCATGCGCTTGATCTCAAGCTCCACTTCAGCCTTTTTTGCCTCGGGAAGACGATACGGGCGTTCTCGGACAACAACCCCGGGCTCTGTCACGATGTTGTGCTCAATCAGAGAGGTCCTTCCGGGGTTCTCACTGACTACCTCCCGAACGGTCCGGATAACTGTTTCCAGCTCCTGCCGCTGTCTGGGACTTAAGTCCGTGCCGGGTTAAGGTCGTGTGTGTGAGCGAAGAGTGAGCGGGCTGGCCGGAGGAGGGATCGGGTCCCTGTCCTTCCACGGTTTCAGCAGGTTCACATGATAAACCGCTCCTTTGGCCGGCATTGGGTTGACTCACCAAATAGTCGACCAGTCCCTTCCTCTCCTTAACTTCAGAGGGGCCCTGCCAGTGGGCAAGCAATTTAGAGTGGGAGGTAGGCACTAGGACCATGACCCGATCTCCGGGCGGAACTCCCAAGAGCGTGCGCGGTTGTAGTACCGGCCTGTGCTGCTTGAGCCTCCTCCATGTGACTTTTAAGGACAGGCGAATCTTTCCAAATCTATCGCGTAACTGCACGATATACTCCAGTATGTTTGTGGAGGGAAGAGCCTCTTCTTCCCAGCCTTCTTTCAAAATATCTAATATGCCCCGAGGTTGTCGCCCATACAGTAGTTCAAAAGGGGAGAACCCCGTGGAGGCTTGTGGGACTTCCCGATAGGCAAAAAGGACGAGGGGGAGGAGCTGATCCCAGTTCCTTCCATCCTCGCTGACCACCTTACGCAGCATTTGCTTGAGAGTTTGATTAAACCTCTCTACTAATCCGTCGGTTTGAGGATGATACACCGAGGTCTTTAAATGCTTTATTTTCAGTAATCTGGCAGTCTCCTTGAACGTTTCCGAGGTGAAGGGGGTCCCCTGGTCTGTCAAGACTTCTTTGGGGATCCCCACGCGAATACCCTAGTAATTCCCGTGCGATGGCTTTAGAGGTAGCTGAGCGCAACGGAACAGCTTCGGGGTATCGTGTAGCATAATCCACGAGGACTAAAATGTACTTGTGTCCTCGGGCTGAGGGCTCCAGGGTCCCACCAGGTCGACCCGATTCTGTGGAAGGGAACGCCAATCAGTGGAATAGGAACAGAGGAGCACGGTCCCTCCTAGGAATTTGTCGCAGTTGACACTCCGGGCAGGAAGCGCCAAAGCGGCGAACCTCCTCATTAATTCCTGGCCAGTAGAAACGGAGCTTGATCCGCTCCAGAGTTTTTTCGGTGCCCAGGTGGCCACCTAGGAGGTGGGCGTGTGCTAGCTCGCAGACCTGCCGCGGAAGGTACGCTGCACTAGCAGCAGCCTCGCCTCCTGCCCGTCATGCATTGCTACACGGTAAAGGAGGTCATTATCTAGCACAAAGTAGGGGCCCTGTGGCATCGACTGATTAGTGCGCTGGCCATTGACAAGGACCACTGCATTTTTTACAAACTTCAGGGAGTCATCATTCCATTGCTCCCTTCTAAAAGAAGCCGGCGTTTCTTTAAATTGGAACCGCAACACGGAGAGAGGGTCAGCGCCGACCTCAATGGGCGTGGTTTCCTCCGCTCCGCCGCGTTGGTGGATGACGGTTAGCCCGCGACGCCCGGAGTTGCCACGCCAGTCAGGGCGACGCTTGCTCTCTCTGCCGGCTGATTACACGGCGTGGAGGCAGCTTGAGACGGGTTATCTCCGCCCATAACGAGGCCCAAATTAACCCCGGAGTGGTATGTGTCTCACCGCTTTTGATTTTAGACCAGTCCCGCCCTAGTATCACCGGGTGTGGAGGATCAGGTAGGACGCTACGGTGAGTTCTGAACTGACCCTCCGTAACTGATGACACAGCGGCGGACCTGTACCAGCGGATGTCTCCGTGGACACAGGTTATACCGGTCTTAAATTTTAGCCACTGTTGCGGTTGCACAAAGCGGCGGGCAACAATGGAAATGTTGCTGCCGGAGTCGAACAAACCTGTGGTCTTGTGTCCGCTGGCGATCACCACGCCAGTATGTGGGACCGCCAACGGATTAGCAGAGCACACCAACCCTCCTCGCCCTCCACCTGCATTCCTCCTTGCCCCAAGCGGTTTGCGGCCAGCGGCACCGCTGGACGCCCATACGAGCTCCGGATTGTACAGGGAGGGGCTAGGTCTTGGAATGTACCCCGGCTGGGTTTGACATGAGGACGGGTCTGCTCCCCCAGAGTGTGAGGCCGCCCTCTGCGTCTCCATAAGCTCTATGAGCTCAGACATGTTCTTAAACCGCTCCCCAAACCGCTGGGTGAAGCCACGGGGAAGCGCTTCCAGGAGCAGATAGCAAGCTACCTGCTCTATTATTTGGTAGGGCGTGTTTTCAAATGGCCGTAGCCAATGCCCTACCATTGCCCATAAGGACCAGGCTTGTTTGTTGGTCGGCCGCCCAGGGTCCAACCTCCACTTTTATTTTATTCACCTGCCAGTCTGGGGCACCCCTAGGTGGTAAATGGGGCTTTGGTTTCGCAGGGAGGCAGGCACTCTCCCCCAAGAGAGCATACTGAGTCCCTTTTGCCTCCCCCCTCCAGGGTAGCCCAATTCTGTGAGCCCCACCCGCACACTCCCTGGCCTCCAGATGGCCTAGTTATGAGTGCGGGAGCGGAGCCCGCACCGGTCACGCCGACCACGGGCACCCTCCCGCCTGAAGACTCGCCCCGCACGCTCCCACCTGGGTATATTGCAGGTCCTGTCCCCTTCTCTTCTGGGACTTCTCCATCCTGCCGACTACGCCACTGTCACAAGAACGAGACATGGACAGATAAAGAGTTGGGGCAGCCACCCGTATATTGTGGTATCCTGGCTGCAAAGTCATTTTCTTTATAGAAATACAGAGCACTGAAGTGCATACAACCGAGTCCAAAACAAGACTGAGGAAACAAAGGAAAAGGGGCAGGTTTTAAAGGGGAAGACAGGAAGTGAGGTCGTATGGATCTGGCACGTGGTCTTCCACCATTGGCTCAGAGCGGAGGTGACATCAGAGGGACTGGAGCTGGTGTGGCCGACTTCCATTGGCTCAGTCCCGGAAGTGATGTCAGAAGATCCAGGTGAAATCCCCCGGGGATGGTCTACAGGCAAGGGAGAAAAGAGTCAGTGCACTCTGCCACACCCCGGCATGCCCCCGAACTGCCTTCACTCAAGCCCTTTAGCTGCCTCCCATGCGCACGTGTGTGACAGTCATTATTATTATTCATGTTCAATAAAGGCTGGCTGGTTGTGTTGCAAACAATTAAGGCTCCTTGGTCGGTCTGAGTGCGCATGTATGGTGAGTGTCGAATGCACATGCACCAATGGTGAGAAAAAATTGGCCTTTTTTGCGCTGCAGCATCAGGCCCAATTTCATCTTAATCCGGCCCCGGGCATGATGAATACACCATGAAAATTCTAAAAGTGGAGCTTTTTGCGAAAGCTCACATAGGTATGCATACTGTATGTATGTAGCTAGAGATCCACAAAGGGAGAAATGAATCACATATCTTAAAATAGTTTTTTTTTAATTCCTAAGCTTTCCACAAACTATCAGGTGTCATCATCAGAGGAAAATGTTTAGACATTCAGGAGCCAAAGGCAATATATAGCAGGTGAATGCAGGCTGTAAGGGAGTGGTGGATTAATAAGGTGAGGTTTATCCTAGCTTATCATTTTCAACAACTGGGCACTGATTCGGTCAAAACTTAAGGGGTTCACCCCCTAATGGGATACAAGGGATCAAAGTTAACCCTTTTCACAAAACTTTGAACAAATGGGGATCACTGATATAGGCATATACAATGTAGTTTTGTATTGTTTGCATTTTCTGATCATGAATATGATAATATTTTTCTTATTTGATTCTTTACTGGCAGTCCTATCCCTTTAAGAGCTTCTCCCAGAAGTTTTAAATGATTAATTTTAAAATAATTATGTGAGTTATCATTTTAGACTATTTCAAGGTCAATGATTATAAATATTATGTTATTTTTGATATATAATCCTTTACTAGGGATCCAGCCCTCTATCTGTGGGTGAAAATGTATGAATTTCTATTTCAATAGAGAATATTTAAACATTTAAATTGTAACACATATTGTAATATTTCAGATGTTTTTTTCTTGTTTATTATGTACTTCTACCTCATGTAAATCATTATATTTCTTATTTGCACCATAAACTAGGGTGGAGTATGCAAATTCAGACTTTTTTTCTTCTTTACCGCTGTCTCCATGTCACAATATTAAAGAATATCTTAATAGTAGATAGATAGATAGATAGATAGATAGATAGATAGATAGATAGATAGATAGATAGATAGATTTTAAGGTTTTCACTTTAATTCAACTTTTAGCTTCTAAACAAGTCTAATATGTACATCCTTATGAGATAACTGTGAAATATACACAGTAAAGCAATAGCCATATGTTTAATCATCATGCCACTCCTTCCATTACAATATCCAGGGAAGACAGCTTATTCTGGCAGCAGAAACCAGATCTATTGAGGAAATCCAAACAAAGAAACATAAAATGTCACACTGGCAAATTAACCCAGTTTTCAGGAATTATCTGGCTACACTCTATGCACTCAACTCATGAGAATTGCAATAGAAGTGCCATTCAGCCTCATCATTGCTGATGTGCAATATACAGCATGCAGTATAGGTTTGCCTTTTCTTTTACAAGCTAATGAAACATTGATTTACTTTCAGTGAATTATACTGATTATATTGTTTTCAATTAAGATGGTGAAAAAATGACCTTTTTGATATTCATTTTTTTAATCAACATGACATGAGTCTTAATTTCAATACAGTTTTCATTGTGTTTGTGTACATCACTGTTGCTGCTAACACATTTCACTTGTCCATTTTTAGAAAGCTCACAATACTTTATCCACGTTTTGAATTTTCAACCACAGTAGTTAATCTATACTAATAAAAGGCAAAGCCCTCACTCACTCACTCACTGACTCACTCACTGACTCATCACTAATTCTCCAACTTCCCGTGTGGGTGGAAGGCTGAAATTTGGCAGGTTCATTCCTTACAGCTTCCTTACAAAAGTTGGGCAGGTTTTATATCGAAATTCTATGCGTAATGGTCATAACTGGAAGCAGTTTTTCTCCATTTACTGTAATGGAGATGAGCTTCAACGCCGTGGAGGCGGAGTTTCGTGTGACATCATCACGCCTCCCCACGTAATCATCGCAGTACATAGAAAACCAGGAAGACCTCAAAAAGCGCTCAAGAAAACATGCATTATATAATTGAGAAGGCAGCGAAACAATAAGAAGCGAGCGACTGACATATACAACCATATTCATGAGTTCTGCTACTTCGGAAACAAAGCACGATGTAAACCTACACTTTAAATTAAGTTCATAGACAGGCTGCCACTGGCGTTTGTAGTTTAGTGCCTGCCCATATAAGGCCGTCCGTCAGCGGCAATCCAATAGCAAACTGAAGGACTGTGCTTATGGAGAGGAAGATGAGATGGTCAGGGTGGTGTTTGACACAAACTCAGCGAAACTGCGAGAGAAAGTTTTAAGTGCCAGGACTAAGGTAACATTAAATAAAGCTATGGACATAGCACGAGATGGCACCAGCACAGCTGGGAACCTTCGATGCAAGTACACCGAAAGTGGCTCCGCGTGAACTGACGCAGTGCACAGATAAAAGCAACAGTTCCAAAGAGCTGAACAAAACCGATTACACAATTGAAAAGGCAGCAAAAAATATGAAGCGTCTGATAAGCATATTCATAAATGCAGCTACTGTGGAAACAAAGCACACGGTGGAAAAGTCAATGTCCGCTAAAGGAAGACAGTGTAAAAACCCGTGCACGCAGTGTGTCAGGTCTCAGATAAAGAAGAAGACGAGCTGTTTATTGATGCAGTAAGAAACGAATCGATGAATGAAACCTGTCATCTTTACAGCGATTGACAAACACGGAATGTAACTTGAACACAACACATCCTACAAATACGAACCTGATTGAAAGAAATAATGATAATCAAATCCTTAATGACAGCAACACTCAGTAACACTCACAAAACAAATACTGTATATTGACAGTCATGTTACGTTATTTTTAAAATGTTCCCTTTTCTTTTTCTACCTTTTTTAACACACTACTTCTCCGCTGCGATACGCGGGTATATATATATGTATATATATATAACCCGATCTACATACTCGAATAATGGATACTTTATTCGCCATCAATGATTGTTTTGGTAAAGCCATACTCAGTGTATTCATTAGATGAACGGTAAAAAGTAAGAGCGAGGGAGGATGCAGGCTGTAGTGCGTCAACTCTATCTGAATTCGCGATCACATTTGAAAAATATATCTTTTCAAGTTCTATTTAGTCCATATGTGTCAAATTTAAGGGCATGGGCCACATCCAGCCGGCGTGTAATTATATCCGCCCCGAGATCATTTTATATACTGTATTATTGTTATTAAAGCCCGGTATATGAAGCGCTGGTAACACAATAAACTACAGATCCCATAATGAAGCCATGGCTAGAGTTATTAGCACTGAGTTTTGCACGCGCTTTGGTGACTTTGAAGAACAAAAAAAGTCCGTCTACATGCGGCTCGAACCTTGTGCATGTTTGGTAGCACATATCTGTGTGAGAAGCTCTTCTCAGTGATAAAGACTAACAAAACAGCACACAGGAGTCGCCTCACTGATGAGCACCTGCAATCCATCCTGAGAATCTCCACAACACAGAACCTCACACCAAACAGAAACGAACTTGTGGCCAAAAGATGCCAGGCGTCCAGCTCTAAAATGACATATGAGCAAAGACAACTGAATGATTTGATTTGTTATTGCACGTAAGAGCGGGAGTCAACCGTTTTAACAAACAGCGTATTGCACTGATACGAAATAGCCTGTGTGTGTATATATGTAGATATGTATGTATATATATGTTTATATATGTGTGTGTGTGTATGTATGTATATATATATATGTATTTGTGTGTATATATGTGTGTGTATGTATGTATATGTGTGTGTGTATATATGTAGATATATATTGTCACACACGTGTGCATGGGAAGCAGCTGAAGGGCTTAGACAATACTGTTTATACATCTGCCCAGGGCGGGTACGCTGACGCCTTTCTGAGTTCTCTGCAGGTCTTACCCGGAAATCCCACCAGGAGCCGCCATTTCCAGGAAGGACACACCACCTCGGTTCCGGCCCCAAGAATGAGGTCACTTCCGGTTCCGGCCCCAAGGGTGATGTCACTTCCAGTTCCGCCCAGAGGACGACATCATTTCCGCCCTCTGAGCTATAAAGCTCACTGCCTTTGCTTAGGCAGGCAGTTCTGTCTTGGACTCTGTTGTGTAAACAACTGTTTTGAAATGTCTCAAATTCTATTGCAGCCAGGAAACCGCATTAAACGGGTGGCTGCCCCAAACCTTTTCACGCCTCTGGTCTCCAGTTATTACAGTGGCGTAGCCGGCAGGATGGTGTCCTCAAGAACCCGGACACGGACCTTCAAGGAACCAGGTGGGTGAGTACGGGGCCGAGTTTCGGGGCAGGGAGTGCGCCGGAGGGTCAGGAAGGACGCGGTGCAGGCTCCGCTCCACGAGCATAACCCGGGCTACCAACCCATCTCGTGGAGAAGGTAGGGGACCCACGAAGCGTGGGCTGGCTTCTGGGGAAAACACACGAGTGGCTCAGTATGCTCTTTCTGTAGGAAAGCCGAAGCCGCCCATCGACCAAGGTCCCTGTTAACGATGGGCTGTCCCCAGGCCGGCAGGTAAAGAATATAATAAACTGGGAGTTTAACCCGAAAGGCCTGTCAGAGCAGGCTATGGATCTCTGGCAACAGGTGGGTGAGTGGCTACGCCATTTGATTTGACCCTTGCAAATAGTGCAGCAAGTGGCCTGTTTTTGCTGCTACAGCCAATACCCCAGGAATTTGCCCAGCCGGCCTGGGGAGAATTCCATTCCCTGGACGAGCTGCTACAGCTCCTGCAACCCCAGAGGCCGGCTGTGAAACCCGGGAGGCAGACCAGCCGCTTCTGTGGACTACCCGGAGTTATGTCCTACAAAACAGTCCCTTCCACGCAATCCAGAGCCTGTTCCAAGTCGCCGGGCCATCTGGCTTTGCGACCTGTCGGGGAACAAGGCGGACCGTAGGGGACAATGGCGGGGTTGTTTGTGTGCCCTCAGCAATCCCTGGCGGATAAACATACCGGGAGAGCTTATTATTAATGGACATGTGGTAACAGCGCTGTTTGATTCCGCAGTAACGCGGTCTGTCGTTGCTCGCCGCTTTGTTCTACCGCAACAATGGATAATGAATAATACTTTCCCCCTTTCGGAATTTTTTAACCCATGTTAACAAAATAAAAGGAAAAAAATCTTATCATCTCCTCACCATGGCTTTAAATTTTAATCAACTTGGGAAGGGTGAAGGGAGTCGCCGTAAAATTGGGATTTTTCAATTCTTTCCTTTCCGGAAGTTTCTCCAACTTAAGGGTTCTTTAAACTTGGGTTTAGGGCAGCCCGGGTTTAGATATTTTTAAAGGGGTGGAAGGGACACAGCCTCCACTAACATGATTATATAAAGAAAGGAGAGGGAAAAAAAGACCAACAAAAGCATTAACCCTAATTTAAATTCCCCTTGAAAAAGGGAGACCCCCAATTAAGGGATCACCGGTTTGTTCCTACCCCTTAAAACCCCGACAGGCACCCCGAATGGAGGAAGGGGTTAATGTATTTTGGGGAAACCCCAATGGCAAGTGGTAATATACATTAAATTAAAGTGGGGAAGGGGGTTTTTGCGAAAAAATTTTTTCTTCCCTTTCCTTTAGGAAACGTATTCTGCAGCGAACCCCTTCCTTTTTGAGGCCCAAAAAAGGGGGATAAAAGTAACCTGGATTAACAGGTTAAATTATCTCCTCCTATCATCAACCCGATTCCTGAAGGTCCATTCGCCTCCTTCATTAATATTGCACGTTAAGTAGGTCTTTTCAAGCATGAAACATTTAAGTTTAACGATAAATTTTCAATGGCGGAAAAGCCTTAATTCTTTTTTTCAAAATAAAGCATTTAAAATACGGTTATCATTTTTAAACCATGGCTGTGGAAAATTCAATCAATCTCAAACAATGCTCCAAATAGCAGCTTAAAAGGGGAAAATTTTTAACCCCCATTTCTTACCCACGGAAGCCCCCAAACCCCCTCACGTCCCCTTTTTAAAACTATTTCCCAGGGAGCCGGGCTTTAGGTTTTTTTAAAGCCCCGGAAAAAAGGGGGGAAGGTCCCCTACAAATTTATTAATGCATAACGGAAGGTTTTCCTTACTAAAAGGAATAGGGCAAAGTCAGGGGGCCCGGGGTTTTGGGGCTCAGCCCGAATCCCGGGATTAACCGGGGCACCAGAGCCTACCCCTCAAACCCTTAATTGGAGGCCAGAAAATAAGGAGGGGAAAAAATTATATTTGATGAACAACACATGACCACACTTTTAAAAATTTTTTAAACCGCTGCCGTGGGGGGATGTCCTCCCAAAAGCCGTCCGTCGCGGAAGGGGAAAATAATTGGTAAACTTAGAAGAGAAGGAGTCGGTGGATCCCGGCCCCAAAGGGGTAAGTAAACCAGGTGAACTTATTGCAGGACATTTGCGACATGGCCAGCCGTGGACCTGAGAATACAACCGGGGCAGAAAGGAGTGGAAAGGATAAAGCCAATTCCGAAAGGTGAACAAAAAGATCCCCGGTAGCCCCCGCATATAAGCCTAAACGGCATTAAAAGGTTTGAAGACCGTGGAACAAAGTTTCCCGAAAGGGGCTTAAAAACCCTCCGCGTGGCGGCTTCAGAGATGGGAAAAAAACTTTTTTAATTGACTGAGTAAAACAAGTTTTAACCGGGTTTTTTAAGGAGGGAAACGGTTTTTAACTTACACACTCCACTCCCCTTGTTAAAGAAAGATTTTCAAACCTTTGGACAAAGCCCCCCAAAAACTGTTTTCGTGTTACTTATTTAAAGCCTTCTTTTCCGACCCAAACCCAAAAGCCTCCGCAGTATTTCGGAATTTAGAATAACCCGATCACATACTCAAAAATGGTCTTGGAAGCCAAATATTTTGGGTAAACGGGGGATTGAGGACGGTTAAGTTTAAAAAAAGGGGCCTTAAAAGGGGGGCAATCCAACCCGGTTTGGGGAAAAATTTTTCCTCGTTCTAAACCGGCCCGACCAGCGAAAAAAACTCCCCCATTTTGCATTAGCGACAGTGGCCGGGGTCCTGTGATTTGCCTGCCCAAAAGGTGTGGCGGAATCAAAGCAAAAGGGTGGCCTTTTGGAGAGGAAAATGGTGGGCCCTGGTAGCCCATGCGCTAGATTTAGCCGAAGGCAGTTAAATTTGAAAGACTTGCGAGCCAAAAGGTTTCCGATTGATGCTTCCAACCACGTGGGGCCACTTAAGAGACTGGGCCAGAAAAGACAAAAGCCGAGGTGAACAAACCTTTAAAAGTTAAGGAGGGGGAAAAAGCATGGGATCTAACGGCACTGGGATCGGCCCATGGACAGAGGGCCCCCCACAGGCTGGTAAAAAGCCCGGGCCCCATGGGTTTGTTCTTAATTGGGGCGGCTTTATTAGCATAAGGACATAAGAAAAAACGCATTTACACATTGGAAGGAAAGGTCCCAAACCCAAAAATCGCCGTTGGGGAAAAAAATAATTTTTAACAAACCTTTTGTAGGGCCCCAGTTCCAAAACAAACTAATTGGCGTCATCTTAAATAAAAATCCACTTCTCTTTTCGGCACTACCGGGTTTTTGCCTCGGTTTTGAAAACGCGCCTTACCGATTGAAAAGAAAAGCTCCAATCGGTTGGGTTTTGGGAAAAACCCTCATTATTATTAAAAGGGTTAAAATAGGACTTTAAAACCCAATTCCTCCCTTTGTTCCGTCGACCTTTGGAAAACTTAGCTTTTAGCCAGTCGAATTTAACAACCGTTATGACCTAGCCGCTATTTACCGAGCAGACTTTTGGGAAAGGATTTTATCAAGGGGTTGACGGGGGGTACACCCTTGTTGTTCACCATGAGGTATGCGCGTTTGAAATAGGCCTTACGGGGAAAAACCAGGGGGCCCAGGGTTCTGAACCGTCAAATTTTACCTCTTGGAGCTCTTCTCAGCCCATCCCCCCCACACTGGAGGGCGCCCACCGGCAGGCTGGGGGGAGGAAATCTTTACACACGAACATAGCACTAAGGGAAAACAAACTGTTTCAAAAAGAGCAGGTCGCCTAAAGCTTTCAAGCCTGGTTTATTGAATCCCACAGGAGCGGGGATTTCAAAACAACACCCCTTCCGCCCAAGATGAGGTATAGTTTGAAGGGTATGTTTTTAGTTGGGCCCCGAGGTTGAATATTTGTTTTTTGGTTATAAATTTGTTGTTAGAGTTTTGTTTGATTTGTATAAAAAATTTTGATATTTATTTTTAGAGAGATTAAAATTTTAAATAATTTTATTTTGCCATATTACAATAGTATAAAATGTTAAATTTAAAATGATTATATATTATTATATGTTTTTTTGTTTTTAAATTATTTTTAAATATATTTTATAATTTATTTATTTATATAATTTTATATTTTATTTTTATTATTAATTTATATTAATTTAAAAATATAAAAAATAAAAAATTTTAAATTTTTTAAAAAAAACAACAGCCGTTGAAGAAAATGTATCAAATCGGTAGCACCGGTGCGTTTTACTTTGGCTGTATGTTTATTAATTAAAGCGGGATATGCGCTAAAGGGTGATCCTTACGGATAACCAGGGTGAGTGTTCTATGAAATATGTATGTATATGTGTATATGTATGTATGTATATATATATATATATATGTTTATGTGTGTGTGTGTATATATATATATATATATATATATATATATATATATATATATATATATATATATATATATATATATATATATATATATATATATATATGACAACAACACTCATCACTCACAACAGTGACAAAACAATTACATTGACAATCAGGTTATGTTATTTTCAAAACGTTTCCTTTTCTTTTCATTGCTTCTTTAACACACTACTTCTCCGCTGCGAAGCGCGGGTATTTTGCTAGTCTACTATATATCTCATTGGTTTCCCAATTATTTCATCTTGGCTATGTGTTCTGATTATCTGAATTTTGGTTAAAATATATATATATATATATATATATAAAGATTAACCCTAGAGCTTGGAGAGCTGTAAGTACATTGAAAGAACATATAAATGCACTTTATATTTTCTTAAGGACAGTGGTGGTACTTCCTGGGGTCTTAACAAAATTCTTTTTGGGTCCCTAATCCTTACTGTCTTTAAATCATCTCTTTTACTGGTTGGGAAATTTTCCTCTACATTATTGGGCTTTGTGCTGCACCTGGCTTATGCTGCATCTGTAGTACTGGCTCTGCTACAAAATCTTGAGCATTGCTCCTAAAGTACTTTACTTACGGTTTATTACTTTATTACTATATTGATCTTATAGTCTGACTCTGACCATACTAATACTGGAAGTGAGTAGGAGGAAGTTGCGTTATTGTGGCATGGAAAGTTTCTGTGCCTCCCAAATTGGATAAGTTATGTGCTGCTCCAGATGCATGAACTTGAGGAAGGAAGGAGACCAACATGGATGGTATGAAGCATCGTACCAAATGATCCCCACTCAAAGATGAATACCAATACATGCAAAAAAAGAAACACTATCCATAGCATCATGGCACTATTGACATTTGTTTTGATATTTTCCTAAGGTTAATGCAGTAACATGTCTTAAAACTGTCTTGTTTGAACCAGAGTGTCCACACCAACACCACATGAACTTACTTAAATACCCAAAAGTTGCAATTACGAACAAAAACTTAAAAAAAAATCCATCTAAGCTGCAAAATGAGTTTTGTTCAATGATTCAGGCCATTTTGCAGTCATTCAGAGCATAGGCCATTAATAACTTAGTCCATTCAGTCTCAGTGGGAATTTCATTCATACTATGCCCATATAATAATATATATATAAAAAAATGATAGCATATGAAATACAGAATTTACTGTATGTGCATCTTGTTCTCTCTTTCACTCTCAAGTAACTTTTTCTTTCTTTTCTCTGCTCCATCCTATCATGTATATTGAGGTAAATATGAATGACTAAATATGAAAAAATAACTGCAGTCATCTTTTGATCACATTTTTGATTCAGGAAGGGTTTCTCTCTTGTCATGTTCTTTGGAGATTTACTTACAAGCTTAATAATAATAGCAACAAATGGCTTAATTGCAAACCTATAGGATGGAGACCCTACAGAACCGACAAGGAAGCTTTTACTTACACAATGTGAAAAAATATTTAACAATGGTTTGGTATGTTTTGAATATATGAAGACATTTTTAATGTGTCATCTTTGGACGGCCACATTGTAAGAATCCTCATCTGTTTGTAGTGTATTCTTGTTTGAGTACATTCCAGTTATTCATGGAGCGATTTTCAAGAAGTGTTTTTTTTTTACCAAAATAATAGGATTTGGGGCATGGTGAACGTATTATGTGATAACTGATATGTAGATTGTGTATAATGAAAATTTTGCATAGATGTTTTGATTTTGTTTGCTGCTGTTCAAGCTGGGTCTCTGTTGAAGCCTTCTGTACCACAAATTTCTGATTTTTTTTGCCATTAAAACATAATAAATTTAATTAAATTTAAAAAATTAATATTTTTTTTTCTCAGCCATTACTACAAACAAATAGGGTAAGTAACAGATAAAAAATGATAATTTTTGAGTGGAGTTTTCTTTTATTGTGGACAAAACAAGCCAATCATTCTTTAACATATGTGCCTCCTTTGCTAACATGGAAATTTTAAAGTTCCTCAAAATCCTTCATTCCACATTTAGATTTTAACTTATTCTATGTCTTTATTTTTCAGTGTTTCTACACTACTGTTCTGAAGTAACATTTTACTTATACTGTAGCCATGCCACTTATGTCAGGAAAGACTTGGTGGGCTAACCTAACAAAGCTGAGAACAACTGTCTCCCAAACCTTTCATGCCATCTGCTAGCTGAACACACTGCAGCTTTAGTCTTTTCACTATGGAGCCTTCCAGAGCATATCTTCAAAGAAAAAGAAATCCTGAAAGCTGGAAAAGTCATATATAGTGTTGAATAAAATGTGCAGGATTACAAATGATACTTAATCATTTCATTCTAATCTGCATTTTATTTGTGAAATGAAACTCTCAATAAACAAATATTTTAAAGCCAAATTTGTCAGTAAATATCAAAAGTCAAAGCCTAACATATGCTGCTTACTTAAGACCTTAATATTTAGCTGAGGAACCCTTTTCACAGTAGTTAGGAGTGATTTTTACAAATTCTTCTTGGCTCAATCGATTTTCCAACACAGTGTCAAGGTGAGCAAGTGACTGAGCTACCCCACTGGACAGATAGGGTAACATATCTGTGGAAGTAGACCCAATCAGGATATCAGGAATTTTACTTATTGTATGCTTCTATCAGACTCTGGTTTCTCTACTGCTGACACTCCATTCTGTCAGGAATGGATTTGTTATTAATTTCTGCACATGCTATTAATTTTTATTGTTTTGATTTCTTAGCCGTCTCACCAGTTACCTCATTGCATCTCTATTTCATATTCGGCTCTTTTTTTTTTTCGCTGGCATTCTCTGCAAGTAAAATCATGGGCATTTGTATTTTGCACTGTGTTGCTAGCTAAAGTGTGACATGCAAGTATGGCACAAGACACTGACAATGCCCCTTAATAAAAGTTGGTGGAGCACACACAGTGAGGTATCTCAACTTCTATTAAACAAAGGGAGTGACATTGATTGTCCAAGTGACAAAAAACAAAAATCATAAAAAAGAAAACAATTAGTAGGAAAGCTTATACTGTTTTTGACTATTACAGAAGGCTTTAGTAGTGCCTTTTAAAGTGTTGAAAGATTAAGTAAGATTTCTCAGCGCAGTGACCTTATTTAACAACTCATTAGAAAGATCTGCATTACTGCCATTTGGTAAACCTTTGTTAACTAGGACTCTTCCTGATTTCTCTAGAACATCTCACAGGCAGATGTGCACCTTTTATAGTATACAGTATATATTTCTAAAAGTGTAACTAGAAAAATAAATGTATTAGTTGAAGAAATTTGATTACTGGTCACAATAAACAATGACCTGTTAATTTTCAGAAAAAAAAAATGTTCTTTTTATTAAAGAGCCCGAAGGTTTGCTTAAACAGAGTTCATTTATTTACTCTATGAAAAGTGAACATTGGGTATCCAAGTCCAAATTCAGAATACTTTTAATGGGTAATCATTTACATTTTACTTGTAAATGCCTTGACAACATGTCATTCTGGTTATTCACAAAGGGAATGCACGCACTCTTCTGCACAGACAGGCTGAAAAGCCATGTAAACAACTTAGCTGAATCGTCTCAAGCATTCACAGTTAATTGAACCTTTTCAAAACTGGAGCATTTCCAAAAAATAGATATATTGTTTGAAAAGTTATGTAACACTGACATATAAATTGCCAGTTTATGGAATTTCCAAGAAAACAAAACAACAGCATTCACCCAAATCACATAATCATTTTCTCTTCTTCTCTTCATGCTATTATAACATTGTCACTGCAGTTTAAGCTTTTCTTCCTTGCAAAGCATTTCATACTAAATACATATTTCATTTACACTGTGCCTGTGAGATAGTATTATGTTGAAATTCTTTAATCCAGTTACAGTTATATTTTAAATGATTTCAGAGGTCAAGGATTTATGTAAGGCTCTATATAAATATGAAATAAAAAGTAAGTGGAAACATAAAAAAATCAAAATACTAACCATGACATCTTTGCTTCTTACTTGGATCTGGTCACTCACTTTTATTCTAAATGTTATATGTGCTTACAGTAACAGAATATAAACCAATAACAGTCAGGGGAAAGTAAACAAATGCGTCATCACTGAAAAAATGTATTACACATCACCTCAGTATCCAATATTATGTTTGTTTTTCGCATCCACTGTGTCCAACACACAAGCATGGGGAACATTTTGCAAGCTATGAGCAGATGAAAAACAGTGTAGGGAGGATAAAGGTGTGACGCAGTCCTTAACATTTCTTCCTTCCTTGCGTCTAGAATGGAGGAAGATACCACTGAAACACTGCCATGTCACTTCCACCAAAAACATGGAAGTCACACCCCTTCTAGATAGCCAATAATTAATGAGAGCACCCACCAGATGTCTGTATTCATTACTAGACCAGCTACATCAGAGTATGGAACCTCACATTAGGATGCTGTTTTTGCCATTATAGCATTCCTTTCTGTCTCATTTATGCATATTTTGAAATGTAAGATCTAAAGTAATTATCTTCATATTAAACAGGGTTACCCTTGGAGTCCAGATCCCTTCAGCTGTATTTTTTGTATTTTATTACAACTGGTAATTTTGTTATCTCTTGCTTCTTCCAAGAAGACAATCTGTTAGATTCAATGTTTTGGCAATCTTGTATTATAAGGATTATTATTATTGCAATAGGGTGATACAGGGTGAACTGATTACAAGTTTAAAACAACCTAAAGTCAAAAAGATGGTTAAAGCAAAGCCATAATGGCAAAAGGAAAATGGCATGGCTATTTAGAGAGTGGGAGAAGAGAGGTAATTAAAGGGCCTGCTTTTTCTTCTTGTACCTTGACATGTAACATTTCAAACAAATTCATTGAAGTTTGGCAAATATGTATAAACAAAGTATGCTATTTAAATGTAAAAAATTCCCCTCAATCCACAAAAATATTTTCCCAAATAATTGTATGACAATTGAAAAAAAAATGGCATTTCTGTTATTTGTTTAAATAACTGTGGCTCACACTATCATGTTATCTGTTGAGACACCACTTCAGATTGATGTTAAACTACAACAGAGACCGAGAGACACACACACAAAGAGAGAAAAAGAACTGCATGTTTGTTTTCATCACATTCACTATGTGTGGCTGTGCATTTTCATATCTATGCAGATCACATTGCTTGCTAGATGCTGTTTAAAATTAATTCCTCAACAAGAACAAAAGGGTTTAGATCAATGTCTGTTCGAGACAACTTTTACACAAATATTTGGAAATCTTCAAACAGATAATCTCACATGCATAGAGTCAGTTACTAATTAATGTAGTTGAAACTGTAATTGTCCCTTGTGGAAAATGAACTCTTAGCTCAACAATACTTTGGGAATACTACATACTGTAGAAAGGAAATATTTGGCTAAGAGATCTCCCATTGACAAAACACTTTTAATGGTTTAATTTTATAAATATTAAGGAAGGTACGAGATGTGAACATTGTGCACATAAACATACAAAGGAAAAACATAATCCAAAATCATGAAAACTACAATTATTTACAATGCACAAATAACCTTCTCACTTACTATCTTTATCTTGAAACAAATTACATAAAGGTGAATCAGAAAATAAAAACCTTAACAGCATAATTAATGGCAGAAGTGGGATATGTACAAATATACAATATTCAGCGCTGCTCTTGTGAAAAGAATGGCAATAAATGCCATCAACTCGGAAAGGAAGAGGCAAGTGTGTTGTACCATGTGAATGTCACTGAGAGAATAAAACTAAATAATTAAAAAACAAGAGCTAACTTTTACAAGTAGCCAAAATTTACGCCGGGTGTTATGGACTCAAATCAAATGTATGTTTTTATTATATTATAGAAATAATAATAATGATACCAACTCACTACTCAAAACGCAGAGCATCCGGTCTCGAGCTCGGGACCTTCGGGATATAAGGCAGCAGTTCTCAACTCTGCATCATTCAAGACTACATAAAAACTCCCTGTCGATTGACATTTGAGCTTGAGTTTTTAGCTCTTTGATGGCCACATGTAAATTGAATGTTTTTTTTTATTTGGTTATATTCTTAAATAAAAGCCCACATGTTTATTTGACTAAAGTCTTCACACATTATACATTTCACATCATTATTATTATAACATGGAAAAAGGTTCTGCTTTAGGTATGTGTTCAGCATTTCTTGCGTTTCCTGCATTTCCTTTAATTCCTACACTTACCCAGATTTTATAGACATGGAACACACATGCAATGCATGTACCGTATTTTTCGGACCATAAGACGCACTTTTTTCCCCCCAGAATTGGGGGGGAAAAGTCCCTGCGTCTTATGGTCCGAATATAGCCTAAACATGTGCTGTAAAAAAAAAATTTTCAACTTGCCCGGCTCTGTGCTCCATTCCCGCCGCGGCCGCCCGCCCCGCTCACTGGAGTCAGGCGCTGCTGCTGCCCTGTGGTAGTAGTAGTACCGTACCTGCTTCCATGATCATTCCTGCTGGCTGCAATGCTCCATTCCCGCCCCCGCCCGCACCGCTCACTGGAGTCAGGGGACTGGACTCTAACTGGTACAGTGTAGTGTACGGTGACGGTCCCTTCCTTGATCCTGCAGTCTGCATGCATCATCATTCATCGATTCCCATCCGCCTCAGCTGGTGTCCACCCGCTTCGGGATCGGAACCAGCGTGAGGCGCACATGTGACCTCCCTCCTGTGAGAACACGTGTGCGCCTCACGCTGGTTCCAATCCCGGAAGCGGGCGGACACCAGCTGAGGCAGGACAGGAGTTGCGAGTCGAGCGCCACCACCGCACACACCAGTGAAATACGAATAGAGGTACAGTAATCCCTCCTCGATCGCGGGGGTTGCGTTCCAGACCCCCCCGCAATAGGTGAAAATCCGCGAAGTAGAAACCATATGTTTGTATGATTATTTTTATATATTTTAAGCCCTTAGAAACTCTCCCACACGGTTTATAAATATTCTCCGCACAGTTATACAGTAAACCCTTGTTTATCGCGGTTAATCCGCTCCAGACAGATAAATGAATTTCCACAAAGTAGGATTCTTTATTTATAAATCTAATCTTTTCGTAGTTAGAGCATAGAAAACCTGTTTACGACCTTCTAAATACGTTTTTTAACATTATTAGAGCCCTCTAGACATGAAATAACACCCTTTAGTCAAAAGTTTAAACTGTGCTCCATGACAAGACAGAGATGACAGTTCTTTCTCACAATTAAAAGAATGCAAACATATCTTCCTCTTCAAAGTGCGCCTAAGGAGCGGAGAATGTCAGAGAGAGAGTAAAGTAAACAATGAAAAATCAATAGGGCTGTTGCGCTTTTAAGTATGCAAGCACCGCGATAAAGCAGCGGCAATGAAGGGATCAATGCGAAGGTAGCCTTTCAGCATTTTTTACAGGAGTGTCCCTATCTTCTAAGCAAACAGCCTCTGTGCAAAAGCCCTCTGCTCACATCTCCTCCGTCAAGCGCAGAGAACGCAGAGAGAGAGAGAGCGCGAGATTAAAGCAAACAATCAAAAAATCAATAAGTGTGCTTTTGGACGCACCTCGATAAAGCGGCATTTCTTAGAGGAGCGTCTGTATCCACTAGGCAAACAGCTTCTGTGCAAACAGCACCTCTGCTCACAGCCACTCCGTCAGGCGCAGAGAATGTCAGAGAGGGTGAGATAGAGGCAGAGACAAGCAAACAATCGAGCAAAGCGCAGGAGGCATATCTTATAGCATTGAGGAGTTTTAGTTAATATGTAATACGTGCTCTGATTGGGTAGCTTTTAAGCCATCCGCCAATAGCGTCCCTTGTATGAAATCAACTGGGCAAACAAACTGAGGAAGCATGTACCATAAATTAAAAGACCCATTGTCCGCAGAAATCCGCGAATCAGCAAAAAATCCGCAATATACATTTACATATGCTTACATATAAAATCCGCGATAGAGCAAAACCGCAAAAGTCAAAGCACGATACAGCAAGGGATCACTGTAAATGACAAGTGAAATGACTGAGTGAAGGTAAAAGCACAAGAATATGCATACAAATAGAAACCCTATTACAATTAAAAATACAACTGAATATGCATAAATAGAAACCCTAATACAATTAAAAATACAACTGAGACAAATTCAGAACTAGTAGTGACAGACTGTCACAGTCTCAGTCAGCCTGAGCCTGGAACAAAATGACCATACATATCATGGCAAATAACACTGAACTTTGCTGACAGCTTTTAGCCTTGTGAGAGGCTGGAAAGTGTTTTACACTGTGGGACAGTACCGTAAATGTTACCGCTACGGTAAATCACAGAAAGTCTCTGCATACAGTATACGGGCAATATTGTGAACTATGGTACAGCTTGCCCCCCACTATACTGGTAACAGTGTTTAGGCCTGATAGTAATAAAATGTGTGTGTGTGGGGGGGGGAAGATATGAGAGCACTGGATGGAATGAGGGGGGATATGAGAGCACCTGATGGAATATGGGGGGGGGAATTAAAAAGACACCGTATTGGTATTACTGACAGTTCTTTAATTACGATTTTGAAGGTTTTGCAGAAATACTGTACCAGTACCACCTCCTCACTAAGATGTCCAAGCAGAAGAGATGCACATATAAAGTTGGTTTCAAACTGGAAGTTATAAAATATGCCAAGGAACATGGCAACAGAGCAGCAGAGAGACACTTTGGACCACCTCCCTCTGAAAAGATGATTAGAGAGTGGCGGAAACAGGAGGATCAGCTGCAAAAGTTGGACAAAAGTAAGCACACTTTACGTGGGCATGCTGCAAAGTGGCCAGAGTTGGAGGTGGACATAAAGGAGTGGATCACACATCACCGTGAAAATGGCTTCTCAGCCTCCACAAAAATGATCATGAATAAAGCCAGACTCAATGCTGTAGAAAAAGGAATTCAAGATTTCACTGGCTCACCATCATGGTGCTACAGATTCATGAAGCAATCTGGCCTTGCTATGCGCACCAAAACAAAAATTGCTCAAAAAATGCCCAACGAATATGAAGAAAAGATTTTGTCTTTTCACAAATTCGTCATTGATGCCAGAAAGAAGAATCAATTTGAACTAAGCCAGATTGGAAATATGGATGAAGTCCGCTTACTTTTGATGTACCATCCAATAGAACAGTAGACCACAAAGGAGCAAAAACTATAACCGTTAAAACCTCAGGGCATGAGAAAACCCATTACACTCTTGTGTTGTCCTGCTGTGCAGATGGTACTAAATTGCCACCAATGCTCATCTTGAAAAGGAAAACTTTTCCAAAAGAAGCAATTCCTCGCGGAGTCGTGGTGCATGTCCATGACAAAGGATGGATGGACGAAAAGGGAATGAGGCTCTGGATTGAAAAAGTATGGTCCAAATGTCCTGGTGGGCTTTTAAAAAAACCATCCTTGTTAGTGCTTGACCAGTTCAGAGCACATATCGCCGACACTACAAAAAAGAACTTTAAAGAAGTCAAAACTCATTTAGCTGTAATTCCCGGTGGTCTTACCAGCCAGCTGCAACCTCTGGACGTGTCCATCAACAAACCATTTAAAGTGTTTATGAGGGAAGAGTGGAACAAATGGATGGCTGCTGGTAATCATGATCTTACACCTACTGGAAGAATGAAAAGGCCCACTATTACCCAAGTTTGTGAGTGGGTGAAAACCTCATGGGACTCAGTTAAGGATGAGATCATTGTACATTCCTTCAAAAAATGTGGCATCAGCAATGCCTTAGATGGGACTGAAGATGATATGTTATATGAAAATACCGGTACCAGCACCAGTAGTGACGAAAGTCCTGTTAGTGATTGTGAGGATCTGAGCTTTCTAGATTCTGACTCTAGCGATGAGGAGTTCTTGGGGTTCTCATAAAACAAGCAGAACCTAAAAGAGCGTAACTGTTCAACTTTATTCTATTTTATTACTGAAGTCTCTCGTTATTGTGTTTTACAGTAATTTTGTCTTTTGCTGACTGTATTTGTTAATAATGGTTCTAAATGCTGCTGTTCACTTTACAGGGTTGATTACATGTGTTTATGACTGTGATGTTGGGTTTTAATGCACATAAAATGTTTTAAGACATCAGAATCTTTTTTTTCTTCATTTCCCTTCTCTAAAAACTGGTGCGTCTTATGGTCCGGTGCGTCTTATGGTCCGAAAAATACGGTATTTAAAATAATGATATGCTGTATTATTTACCCTATACAACTAAAGGAACCTTACATGCAGATAAGGAGCCTTGGCTTGAGCTGAGAGAACTTCTTGCCCAAATTGAGCTCCGTCAAGGCAGGAAATGGTACAGCAGGCTGCTTGCTGCTTGTGCTTATCGACACATTTACAAAATAAAAGATCTGATGGAGAGGTGCGAAGGGATTTAAGGTGGGCCATGATTATAAGTTTTTTTGTAGGCTTCACGAATTCTAGTGTTAAACTCTGGAGATTATGCTCAAATCCAATCCACTCAAGATTTATATTGCTACTGTTAAAACCTGACATGCATGTGCATCAGTGGATCACCCACTACCAAGAAGAAGCCCAGTGAAGTGTTCCATTGTGAATAAAATGCACCACTGCAAGGAGCATCTATCAGATGACAGAATCTTTGGAAATACAAAGCCTGACAGCTCTTGTGTTTGTTTTGGACTTTTTTTGTTTCATTTTGCAGCTACTTTTGTTTACCTGTTGTTCAGTTTGTTTAAATGATTTTGACCAGGTTGGTACCCCAACATTTTCTTGTGGATCTAGTAGTCCTTTATTTGACCACATACCCAATGCAATGCACTTATTAAAATACAACATACAACTAGAACAGTACAATACAAAGACACCCACACAAAAAAAGAAAAGCACCAATTATTGAAAGGAAAATAGAATGCCTGTTTAGGCAAACAAGGTCTGTAGCATTTTCTATTCTGTCTGTTTTTGTTTGTTACTCTGAATTGCCTCTGTAATCACCCTATCTTATTATAATTGTATACACTAATCTGATCTTAACTGTTGGGAAAGATGCTTATCATGAATTAATCACACTGAATCAAATAATTCACAAAAAATGTGAAATTCTTTTAGCCTGTTACAGCATCTTTTAAGTTCACAGCACATTAATGAAAGCTCCTTAGAAATGTTCACTTTGATTTAGCCACTTTCATATTTGCTTTCTCGTCACATAAATATGTCTGGAAGTTTCAATATAATTTTTTATTTGTACTTGTTAGTAGCTGTCTATTTTCATGACTTTACAAGGAAACTGAACACACATTAATACATCACAGTGCAGCTCATATCTCTACAATGTAACCAGGCACAATTTGGCCATAGTCGATACTTTTCATCTCCATAATAGAAAGCCTTGAATTTTTCAAAAGCATTGGACAGTAAAGAGGGGTGTGCTGCAGTGATCTTTGCATTTGTAAGATGGTAAACAAGGGTGCGATAAGATGACAATGTGGTCAGAAAACGTTGTAAGTGTGGCCACCATGACTATAGGTATCTTTGCCAAAATGTTGTGTATCTGGCCTGAAGTGAAATTTCTGGAAAAGCTGAATCTGAAAACATGATTAAGAAATTGTATGTAGGTGTCAGTCTGCCTGGATCCACACTTAAAGTTGCACATGTACTTTGTCAGCATGCCTATGTTGATCAAACACAAGAAGCTCTGCCGCCTACTTGTGACTTTACACTGTAGGAAGATAAGTAAATAAATCAAGTTACATAGGTAAATAATGATTTGATGTGGCTTTTATATAAGTAACATATAAGTGTTTTTCATATAAAGACCATCACAAAACATAATCACAAACAGAACTTTGCACAATATCTTTGTGAGCTTGACCCCTGTGCCTGCACTACGCACTAGCCTCTTTGCAGTTCTGTTGCATGCATATGGGGATGTGGATGTACAATTTAATAGTATTGTTGCATATGTATAATAGAACTATTTTACATTACAGCGAGTAATTAAATATTGTGTCTTTATACAGTTTCTGATGGATTACAATTCAAAATGTTATTTGAAATCACAGCTTTCTGTTTTATTTATTTATTTGTATTCTTCATACTGTCCCAAAACTTTCAGTTCATATGTTGTGAATGATTATACCAGCCAAAAAACAGGTGCAGTATGATCTCTGTCCTCACATATGTGTTATGATCTTGGCAGGCAAAAAATTACCAAAAGGTTGCACACATCATTTGTTTGTGATTACTTAATGTAATATTGTGTTGTACTACTATAGATCACCTGCTATTTTGGACATATGTTTTGAATTGTATGTTCTGACTATTTTGATTTTATATTTCATAGAAATCTATAGTGTTTTATACAGTACTTCCTCTGAACACTTGCATTTGTTGCCAAAGTGAAAAAATGCTTTTTTTTTAGAAACCTCACAATAGGAATTAAAATATGGAAATGGCAATCTAAAGAAATAATATCTGTAATGATTTAATGATGCACCACTGTATTGGCGACAGATTGGAACTAGATGGCTTTTGCTCAAAATACACGATCAGCAAAACTGGGTATTATTTACAAATTGCTAGCAGGTTTTGTGATTTGTGAGAATAAATGTAAGATGCTTGTGCACATAGTGCACTTCTACGTTTCTGCATCTGCCACTAAAGCAAATTAAGCAATGTCTGCTGTGCTGCTTTCTTAAATCTATTCAGCATTTTAATGCTAGTGAGCCTTCAGATAAAAACAAAAACTGACATTTCTGGATGTGATAAAAGCAGGACATTCCATAGCATCTAAGGACCTTAAATATGGCATCAATGAGTCCACAGTTTGCTACATTTATAAGATATGAAAAGAAACTGAAGGCTGTAAAGCTGTCAAAAAACATGGTCAAAACATTTAGAAGCAATTAAAGTAGACACAAAAACAACGAGAATCTGGGCAACCCACACTCTGACCTGTCTGGGGATTTGAACACATGCATTTATGCTGGCCTAATTTTGCAAAGCGACTTTCTGTGCAGTTTAGTCTGATATTCATGGACTTCATTTTTTTGCAGAGGGGATGACTGTAAAATGTTATTGTGTGGAAAAGAATTGTTTTTATTATAGTTATATATTTTCTCATTAATGCTGAAGTAATTTACAAACATAAGTTGTACTGATGTTAATTAATTTTCCACAGTGGTGCCTTGTGCTGTACTTGCACTTTGGAAAATCTTTTATTTTGTTCAGTTGGAGACAGCTTCCTGAAGGCAGTTCTAGTAGTTAAGTCTTATTTAAACAGTTTAATTTCATTTGCTGGGGCACAGAACTACATAAAAGCAGGATTATAAAATAGAGTGCTGGATGGAACCATATAAAGCAAATATAAATAAAACAAATATCCCCAGAAACTTGATGCAAACTTTTGAAAATATCAGCCTTTAAAGATCAACTGTTATTTAGGGAATGCTAATTGCTCTCAAAACATGTTTCAGTAATTGCTCGGTAAACTGAATGATACTATCCCAGCCCTCATAGGTTACCTCTAAACAGACCTTGTGACACAAGGAAAGGGCACACACACAGAAGCAGCAACTGGATTTGAACCCCCCAGGAGAAGTCCAATCAGTGCAGCTCTAAAACAATCTCAATAGTGTATAAATGTTGCTACTAAAAATGTTACAATAATCTATTTTCTTTGCAATGCCATCAATTTAACTTGTTCACCTGCAACATTTTAATATGATGTTGAGCACTACAGCAGCAATATAGCATAGTGGTTTAACTCATGTTTGGAAGATTACGGTTTGACGCCAGCACAAGGTGATTGCATTTCTTTCAACATCTCTATGTATGTATTTTTTTAAATCAACGTTGTGTAGAAATAAGTATTTTAAACAATAAAATGACAAAACTCTTGAGCACTATATTGGCCTTAAACTGAAACTATTTACTACTGTCAAAATTGACAAAAACAAACTCAATAAAATTAAAGACTAATGAAACTTAAAAAAACAATGTTTCTGATATTAAGTAGCAGAATATGATTATTAATAACAACTAATATTTTCAAACTGATTGTATTACTAAATTTTGTTTTATACAGGTTTATTCCTTTATTAAAACACTTTTGTGTTTTCCATGGCCTCATTCACTCAGACTTTGGATTAATTTGGGTTTGGGGGAGTCTTAGGTGGACTCCATCCACTGCAAGGTGTTAGAAACAACATTTCACAGATGGAGGAGGAGATTGTGCTTGCACCATTCTTTGGGCTTCACCTAACTTTAGTGAGGCCACCAAAGAAAACTAGAATGTAATGTCAAAGTTTAGGAGATGCATAGACTCAAGTAGCCAATGCACAAAAACAGCAAGTGGTGCATGAGCAGATAGTGCACAATAAATTAGAGAGTAAGTGATTTGTCAATAAAAAGCATTTTATTTAGATATGTAAACTAAAGAAAATGTTTTA
Organism: Polypterus senegalus; assembly: GCF_016835505.1. Taxonomy (NCBI): domain Eukaryota; kingdom Metazoa; phylum Chordata; class Cladistia; order Polypteriformes; family Polypteridae; genus Polypterus; species Polypterus senegalus. The sequence goes on from NC_053166.1 coordinate 112,405,798, forward strand.
TGTGTGCCTCAAAGAATGCTTTTTGTTTTCCAAAAATAATTTATCCCTGCTTTGTGAAGAAAAAGGTGAGTTATTGGCAAGAAAATGCAAACACCCAAAATGTTTTTTGCTCTTGACCTGCTGTCCATAAGGTTTTTCAAGTAAAGGTTGTGTTAACCAGAGCATTTCAACTTTTGAATGATATTCGATAAGTGCAAAGAAAATCTGCTGCTCATCGTGACTGGCATCAGATCAGGAATTTGGAATACTGGAGCTCATCTGTTGAGCTCACTTACAATTATACTTTTCATGTTGTCACATCACTTTTGAAAACACTATCTGACTGTGTGCCCCAGAGCCAAGGTGAACAATACGCCGGTCTTGGGATCTCCCAATTAACCCCATTAAACTTCTGAAAGGTTGAAAATCAAATTTATTTTTGACTCATATCCGATTTTTTTTTTTGGTTTGACTGTTCAAATTAATTTTGCAAGCAATTTAAATGTGATTTTTCTATGTACTGGTATCTACCCTGAATCTGCAAAATTAATATACACTAATTCATCAAATCTACAATCTAATAGACAACCATGAAACCAAGGTTCAAGTCCTGGGCACACTTTTTGTGGAATTTGCATGTTCTCATGTGATTCCTCTGGTTGTACAGCTTTCCTTCCACAGTCCAAAACTATGTAAGTTAGGTGCACTGGCAATGCTACATTAGTTCAGGTCAGTGTGTTTCTGGGTGTAACTCTGTGTGTGTGTGTTTGATATCAATATGTGATGCGCTACCACCTGTCATGTGGAATATTCCAGCCTTATGCCTGAGGCTTGCTAGTATAGACTTCACCTTTCCCATGACCCTCTTTAGGATTAGCAGGTTTGGATGCTGTATGGATGGATGGAAATATGGATATTGACTTACTCGCTGACTTGGAATTGCTCATGATGGCAAATCAGTGGAATTATTTTAAGTAGATATTGCTGTAGACTAGAGAGATTATCAGAATATTTAATAACAATAGGGCTGCAATAGCAGGCTTTCTTTTTTCCTTTCCACATTTCTCCAAAATGATTTAATCCATCTCACAAAAGAAAAAGAAATTCCTTTGCATAATACTAGATATATAAAGTGAGAAACTTTGTATTTAACTTGGCAGCATAACATATAACAGTGAAGGTATCAATATAGTCATAAGTGGACTAAGTAGTCCCCATAAACCTGGAAATTAATTTAATCCTAAAATAAACTAGATAGCCTAATATAATAAAAAAAAAGATATGAAATCAAATTATAATGATTTGCATTAAACTTTTACCCATGACTCCTTTTTGCTGTATCCTGACAAAAATATGCAAAGTAGACAGCCTCACCATCCACTCAACGCACAATGTCATGGTATATTGTTAATTTAATCATTCTTTAGCAATGCCGTCAAAGCCTGCAGCTCCAGTCCTGTTCCCGTGTTGGTTGTTTATTTTTCTTTTACCATATTTTGAAGAAGTATATTTTTAACCTACCTGTTTGTCTTTTGGAGCCAAGACAGAACCTATTTTTTGAGTATCAAGCTAAAGGGAAGCTCCATTCTACATTTATGCTAGCATGTTAGAAGCTCTGCTCGGCTACACCATATGGCTTTCATTGAAACCACAATAAAAGTCATCAATTGGAAAGAAATTCAATTTGTAAAAAAGGCATTCACAATAAGGCTGTGAAAAAGGCTTGAGCCAATAACTCTTTAGTTCTTACACATATCTTGGTGGAAGTGGAAAGAAAACTCACTTTGCACCAGAAAGCTTGTAAACTTCACGCAGACTACAACTGCACTGCAGATTCCAATGGGGTAGCTCTAATCAGTGCCCTTCCAATTCCAATTCTTTGCAGACGATTTGCAAGTATACATGAGACAGAACAAATGGTAATGCCGACTTTGAAGCACCTGAGTGCAATGTGTTATATTAGGACTATTAGAAGTTACCAGTAAAAAGGTCAATAAAGGTCTTAAAAAAGAAAAAGAAGTGCCAAAATGGTTCCAAAACAACCATTTACAATATAGTTCAGTAGCTTATAGGCCCAATTTTATATTAATAGGCCTACTGCATTACTCAAATAGATAGTAGGTAGAATTCCTCACTCATTCTGCTTGGCAGTTTATGTACTGTATATAGATAATGATCTGAACTATAATATTAACAGGGAATCAGTGCTAATCTCTACAGAATGAAGCACATGGCAGGAATGAACCACTATAGCTCGACAGTCTCTTGGAAAGGACACTCCAATCAACTTAACATGCACATATTTATTGAATAAAACACATCAGGACATGTGGCCATCTCAGGGAGTCGTCGTTTTCTTTAATGTTTTTTCATTTTTTTTCATAATTCTCCAGTGTTACATGCCATTGGTATCATTTAACATTTGTCACACACGTGTGCATAGGAGGCAGCTAAAGAGCTTAGAGAGGACTGATTATACATCTGCCCGGGGAGGGCGGGGTACGCTGACGCTCTTTCTAAGTTCCCTACAGGTCTTTCCCGGGAAATCCCACCAGGAGCCACCACCTTGAAGTGGGACACATCATTTCCGGTCCCGAGGACGACATCACTTCCGGTCCCGGGCCAGAGGAGGACATCACTTCTGGTCCTGGCCCCGAGGACGACGTCACTTCCGCCCAACGTCCTATAAAGCCTCCTGTCTTTGCTCTGGGAGGCGGTTCTGTTTTGGACTCTTTCGTGTAAACTTGTCTACATGAATCATTTGCTTTTGCAGCCAGGAAACCGCATTAAACGGGTGGCTGCCCCAAACCTTGCCCTGTCTCGAGTCTCTTCTTGTTACACATTATATGAAATAAATATGTTATTTTCTGTCTCTAGTTACTACCCCATATTTACAATGATTTTATTTATTATTTTAAGAGTAATTTTTATTTGTATTTATTACATACATTATTCACATAGGTAAACAAAGCTAGCAGGTTAATAAAAAATGCATTTTCTTAGGGATCATTACCCTAAATTTGTGGTTCTCTGGAGTGAATTTAGCCATTTTAAATGCTCTTATTACACAGTATGCTCTTGTTTTCATATTGTTTACTATTTGTAAGAGTGATTATACTTTCCAAACACAAATAATGAAACACCAAAAAAAATGCAGCAAATGCAACTTCTGAATTAAGTAGCAAGCCATTTTGCTAACACATTATTTTACCACAGTGACTGCAAGCAAATCCTGTAAATGCAAGGAATTCGCTCTGAGCCAGAAAGTGTAACAAAAGGATTAAACACTTCATCTTGCTTTTTAAAAATAAAGTTCCAAGTTACAGTATATGCAGAAAATAAGTTATTTACATAGTTATATTGCTATTTTTTCAATAAGTTGTACTGTATGTTGTTGAGAACTTCAGTAAATAAAACAATGAAGTAGGATGGTTTATTATTTAATATGGGAAGGAAATATTAGAAGCACACAAGAATACAAAAATATTAAAGTTTAATTTTGCACATTCAATTTATAAAAGGAACTAAATTCTTACAAATGACATACTTGCAGTAATCAAGCTATGCTTGCTCAAATGCAAACATAACAGGGAAAGGATATGTAGATGGAGATTCACTACCAGAGGAAATTAAGCTCTGCTGATTTAATGATAACAATTGCTACCACAGTAAAGAATGCATCAGCGCTTCTTTCAAATTAGAAGTCTACATCTACAATAAGTAATTTGAGCAATACCTGATAAAAAAGACTAGATAAATAAATGGTGCAAGCAATACACTCAATTTTAAAATTTAAATGAGTTGTGATGAATGACTAGCTTTAATCTTGCAAGTTGCACATGCTTGGGTTTTTAGCATAACTGTAAAAAAGGCACACAGGATTTAATTTTCCAATATGTTATTACTGTCATTATTATTATTATTTATTTATTTATTTTCATTTTTTTTTTTAGTAAATTTGCCCTAGCAAGTTCAATGTGTACTTTTAGCCAAACCTTCTGTGTACTCTGCAGAGTGTATCCCATTTCAAAACAAGCAAATAAATCAGTCTTAGCGGTTTAGATGGGAACTGTTTCTTAGCCATTTTGCAGTTTTTAGTTTAAAGAGAGCTGATGAAAAGATATTAAAACATGTATTGTAGCTTGACAGTCTAATACAAAGAACAGAAAAGTGATTTAAAAACAACTGAATTGCTTGTGAAGCAAGGATAATATTTAAAATCTATTCCTGACAATGTTCATATAGGTTTACATTTTTACACCAGTGTTTGCGAGTTGTAAAATGCTAAATTGGGGGCATGATTTGCTGATTGCAGAATATTCAGCTCTGCTGCTAATTTAAAATTAAAACTTACTTGTCTAAATAGAGTGATCTAAAATGCTGCATGACATGCTGCAAAATAATAAGTAAAAGCATGTTGAATTAATTCTTGATTTGCCAAATGTTTGTGCTTCCTGCTATGGCTGAAAAGGCTGATTGTCCACATTCAAATGAGTGGAAGTTTGAAGTAACTGTATTATGATAACTTCGGGCAGATTAAATTCCTAAAGCACCTAGAAATTCCAGTGGCCTATTTCCTATTATTCATTGAAAAACTTATCAACTTGCATTGTTTACCAGCTTCTTTAGTCTTCTGAATTTCCAATTTTCAAGCAATTTCTTTCTTCAATCTGGAGTTGTTTCTCTTGTGATATACATATATAATCCAGAATGTAACAGTCAAACCAAAAGGATGATCCCTTTATATTGTCAAATTTCATCTTTCCAAAAACGATGGATTAGAAGAGTGTTCATAGCTCGCCTTGCAGAAGAAATTCATCGCCACTTCGTACAAGAAAAGGTGATGGAAAAAGAAAATAGGATGCAGCTTCGAAAAGCTTCTGTTCCATGACCTCCACTTACCCCAGGAAAGAAAGTTCAGTGTCAGGTGCTCCCTCAGTGTAATAGAAACCACAGCATAGAGAGGTGTGTACATTGCAACAGGTGCACATGTCGTAAATGTAGGAAGGACTGTTCTTGGGTGCATGGGAACTGTTAACATTTGAATTTGATGATTGTATTATCTTGAAACTGACCTCTCTGTACTATTCTATCCTTTGCATCTCCTGGAGTACAAAAGACACACCACCATGGCCCAAAATGTGAAGACTCGGCATAATCGGGAAAAAAAGCAAACGTGGTCACTGACTGCAGCCGCATGAAGTATGCGAATGAATATAATGTTCCATTAGTACAACAATGTTTTCTGAAATGTGCAATACAGGTCATAAAATGAATTATTCCAAATGTCATATATACCTAAGCTTTGACATCATATACCAGAAGGTGCATACTAATTTAGCGTGAGCTGGAACACTCAAGAATAAAACAATAAAAAAAAAATTACATCAACAATCTTTCCCAGTCATGCACACCACTCACACCCACGTCCACAGTTTTTCCAGTCCCAGTCTCATTCACGCACAAGATCTGACACGGTTTTCAAATATAAAGGTGGTATAACAAAACAAGCCCCATGTAGCATTTGTGGGAGAATGAACGTGACTGAGAGAATAAAACTGAAAAAAAATGCAAACTTTTACAAATACTAAAATTTACACCGGCTGTTACAGACGCAAATCAAATGTATGTTTTCATTGTATAATATTAACAATAAGAGCAGCTCACTTCTTAAAACAGTAAATTTGGGAGGCAGCCGGTATCAAACCAGTGACCTGTTGAGTATATGACAGCAGTTCTTACCACTGCACCACACAAGCTAGCATGTCAATAGCCTACCTTAACCCACTTTCTTTTTCTTCGGGTATATCTATACTAATAAAAGGCAAAGCCCTCACTCACTCACTGACTCACTCACTCACTGACTCATCACTAATTCTCCAACTTCCCGTGTGGGTGGAAGGCTGAAATTTGGCAGGTTCATTCCTTACAGCTTCCTTACAAAAGTTGGGCAGGTTTAATATCGAAATTCTACGCATAATGGTAACTGGAAGCAGTTGTTCTCCATTTACTGTAATGGAGATGAGCTTCAACGCCGTGGGGGCGGAGTTTCGTGTGACATCATCACGCCTCCCACGTAATCACGCAGTACATAGAAAACCAGGAAGACCTCAAAAAAGCGCTGAAGAAAACATGCATTATATAATTGAGAAGGCAGCGAAACAATAAGAAGCGAGCGAGTGACATATACAACCATATTCATGAGTTCTGCTACTTCGGAAACAAAGCACAATGCAAACCTACACTTTAAATTAAGTTCATAGACAGGCTGCCGCTGGCGTTTGTAATTTAGTGCCTGCCCATATAAGGCCGTCCGTCAGCGGCAATCCAATAGCAAACTGCCACGGGTAAATATTCACGGGTGAAGGACTGTGCTTATGGAGAGGAAGATGAGATGGTCAGGGTGGTGTTTGACACAAACTCAGCGAAACTGCGAGAGAAAGTTTTAAGTGCCAGGACTAAGGTAACATTAAATACAGCCATGGACATAGCACGAGATGGCACCAGCACAGCTGGGAACCTTCGATGCATGTACACCGAGTGGCTCACGTGAACTGACGCAGTGCACAGATAAAAGCAACAGTTCCAAAGAGCGCTGAACAAAACCGAATTACACAATTGAAAAGGCAGCAAAAATATGAAGCGCCTGATACATACAAGCATATTCATAAATCCAACTACTGCGGAAACAAAGCACACGTTGGAAAAAGTCAATGTCCGCTAAAGGAAGACAGTGTAAAAAACCCGTGCATGCAGTGTGTCAGGTCTCAGATAAAGAAGAAGACGAGCTGTTTATTGATGCAGTAAGAAACGAATCGATGAATGAAACCTGTCATCTTTACAACGATTGACAAACACGGAATGTAACTTGAACACAACACATCCTACAAATACGAACCTGATTGAAAGAAATAATGATAATCAAATCCTTGATGACAGCAACACTCAGTAACACTCACAAAACAAATACTGTATATTGACAGTCATGTTACGTTATTTTTAAAATGTTCCCTTTTCTTTTTCTAGCTTTTTTAACACACTACTTCTCCGCTGCGATACGCGGGTATATATATATGTATATATATATATCCCGATCTACATACTCGAATAATGGATACTTTATTCGCCATCAATGATTGTTTTGGTAAAGCCATACTCAGTGTATTCATTAGATGAACGGTAAAAAAGTAAGAGCGAGGGAGGATGACTTATTGAGGCATGCAGGCTGTAGTGCGCGTCAACTCTATCTGAATTGCGCGATCACATTTGAAAAAATATATCTTTTCAAGTTCTATTTAGTCCATATGTGTCAAACTCAAGGGTCGCGGGCCACATCCGCCCGGCGTGTAATTATATCCGCCCGCAAGATCATTTTATATACTGTATTATTGTTATTAATGGCCGGGTATATGAAGCGCTGGTAACACAATAAACTACAGATCCCATAATGCAGCGCTTCAGCTGCCTTGCCGAACACTTACGCGTTAATCAAGTCTAGCTTATGATGCTGCAAGTTATTGCGAAGCTAGCTCACACGATGCTGAAGAGAAAAGTTGATTCTGAAAATAGAGCCTTTAAAAACCGATGGGAGGCTGAGTATATGTTTACTGAACCCGTGTGTCTCATTTGTGGAGCTAATGTGGCTGTAATTACAGAATTTAATCTAAGACGGCACTATGAGACAAAACATCAGGGTAACCTGAATGCAATGCAGAAGATACAGAAAGCAGAAGAATTAAATAAGAATCTGACACTTCAGCGGACGTTTTACCGTGCACAATCACAAAGTGATTTCAAGTGAAGCTGCTTTTATGGGAGACACAAATGCACCAGTGCAATTTGCCCCACTTTCCCTGTTGCCAAGTAATGTTAAACCAAGTCATCACTACGGTGTTCCCAAATACGCACTTTGCTGATAAACTGAGCGCACTGAGTTTGCACGGCGCTTTGGTGACTTTGAAGAACAAAAAAAGTCCGTCTACATGCGGCTCGAACCTTGTGCATGTTTGGTAGCACATATCTGTGTGAGAAGCTCTTCTCAGTGATAAAGACTAACAAAACAGCACACAGGAGTCGCCTCACTGATGAGCACCTGCAATCCATCCTGAGAATCTCCACAACACAGAACCTCACACCAAACAGAAACGAACTTGTTGCCAAAAAAGATGCCAGGCGTCCAGCTCTAAAATGACATATGAGCAAAGACAACTGAATGATTTGATTTGTTATTGCTGAAAGGAACACATTTTATTTATATTTCCAGGTTTTGTTATGCAGCATGTTCATATTTGAATTTGTATAATTTTGACAGGATATATTTTTATGGAGAGCAAAATCTTTTGGGATATTTAAAATCTAAGTTTTTTTTTATATAAAATTACATAAGAGTAAAGAAATTTGAATGTTTGTTCTTTTAACGTTTACTTTATTTCTAACTTGTATAATTTAGACAGGATATATTTTTATGGAGAGCAAAATATTATAAGTTGTTTAAGGTTTGAGTTGATTTATTCACGAATACTGTAATATTCCTGTCTGTTTTTACCATTCCTACCAAAGATATTTCTGTCGAATAAATAAAAATTCCTTCTATTTAAAATTTAAATAGAACTTGAACAAATCGATAGTTCATAATATCCATGCAGACTTGCACGTAAGAGCGGGAGTTATCCGTTTTAACAAGCAGCGTATTGCACTGATACGAAATAGCTGTGTGTGTATATATGTAGATATGTATGTATATGTATATATGTTTATATATGTGTGTGTGTATATATATATATATATATATGTATTTGTGTGTATATATGTAGATATATATATGTATATATATGTGTGTGTGTATATTTATGTGTATATGTATACATATGTATATATATATATTTATGTGTGTGTGTGTAAATATATATATATATATATATATGACAGCAACACTCATCACTCACAACAGTGACAAAACAATTACATTTACAATCATGTTACGATATTTTTAAAATGTTTCCTTTTCTTTTTCATTGCTTCTTTAACACACTACTTCTCCGCTGCGAAGCGCGGGTATTTTGCTATATATATATATGTGTATATGTAGATATGTATATAGATATGAAGATATGTATGTGTATATATGTGCTGCCGCCAAATACACAAAAAAATTACTTTGACAATCATGTTACATTATTTTTAAAATGTTTCCTTTTCTTTTTCATAACTTCTTTAACGCATGACATCGCTGTGAAACTCAGGTATTTTGCTATATATATATATATATCTCACAGCGACATTCATAACAGTGACAAAACAATTACATTGACAATCATGTTACGTTATTTTCAAAATGTTTCCTTTTCTTTCTCTTTCCTTCTTTAACACACTACTTCTCCGCTGCGAAGCGCGGGTATTCTGCTAGTTCTTAAATAAAAGCGCACTTGTTTTGTTATAATTGTGCCATTTGTGAAAGTGTTTATTTGATATTTGGACTTCAGGCTTTACACATTATACACTTCATGTCTACATTTTGTCAGTTTTTACTAAAACATGAAAAATATTTCTATATTAACAATGTGTTTGCATAGATTGTTGTTGACACGGAACACACTCGAAATGTATGTATTCCAAATGACAATATATTATTTACCCTCTACAGCTCTAAGGCACTTCACTCCAAGATGAGCACTGAGAACCTTCCTCGCAAATTGAGCTGCAGCGGGGGGATGGGATAGCAGGCTGCTTGTTGCTTGTGCTGATCGACACATTTACAACACAAAAGACACTGATGAAGAGGTGCGAAGGAATTTAAGGTGGGCCAGGATTACAAGTTTTTTTTCATAGGCTTTGGGAATTCTAGTGTTAAAGTACATTTTTGGCAGATTTTTCAATAAATGTATTGATTACTTACTGTCAAATTTCAGTGTGCTTAAACCAATAGTTTTCATAGTTTCCTGTAATATCTTAGTTGCAATTGGTTTAATATCAAGTTAGTAATTTTACAGACTTAATAAATAGTCAACAATTTAGAGAAGTATTATTTGGAGATTGCAAATGCGGAATACCCATGATTTTCTTGCAGGTATAGTCAATCTGGCTCACAAAAAAAAAAAGATTAACACTAGAATTACCAGAGCCTACGTGAAAACTCGTAAATCCAGCCCACCTTAAATCCGTTCGCACCTGTCCATCAGTGTCTTTTGTATTGTAAATGTGCCGATAAAGACAAGCAGCCTTCTATTCCATTCCCCCCACCGCCACAAAACGTTCACAAAGTTCTCCCAGCTCATGCCTTAATTTATTTTCTGGGAGTGAAGTACTGGAGTTTTAGAGTGGAAATAATAGATCCTTATTTGGAAGACATGCATTTCATGTGTGTTCCGGTTTAACAATAATCTGAGTAACAACATTGTTAAAACAGAAAAGTTTTCATATTTTAGTAATAAATGACAAAATGTAGGCATAAACTATATAATGTATGAAGCCTGAAGTCCAAAGATCAAATAAACACTTTCACAAAAGGTTCAAAGATGATACATCAGTTTCTGTGGCATAGTGGTAAGATTTGCTGACTTGTAATCAAGAGTCCTTGGCTCAATCCCGACTGCCTCCTATATTTACCATTTTAAATAGTGAGCTGCTCTTATTGTTAATATTATACAGTAAACACATACATTTGGTTTGTGTCTGTAACTGTCAATGTACATTTATAGTACATGTAAAAGTTACCTTTTTTTTCCACTTTTATTCTCTCAGTCACAATCACGATGCATACTACCGCGCCCCCCCACTCAGGGATCTGACTCTGTTACTTTTAATCTCAAACTGGGACTAACTGTAGATGCGAGTGGTGTTTTGAGACAATGGAACTGGATATTCTCTGATCTGGATGGATAAAAGACATAGGTATATATGATATTTCGAATAACTCATTTTATGACCTGTATAGTACATTTCGGAAAACATTGTGGCACGGATGCAACACTATTCATATTATTCATATTCATTCACATAACATCTTGCAGTTGTAATCACTGACTGCGTGTTTCATGTGTTTTCTTTTTTTCTCCCCATTTTTCTCCACATTGCTGTATGGTGCTGTTTCTTTTGTACTCCAGGACATGCAGAGGAAAAAATAGTACAGAGAGGTCAGTTCAGTGATATATGCAATCATCAGATTCAAATATTAACAGTTTACACACACGCAAGGACCGCCCTTCCTTCAATTACGACGTGTACCTGTTGCAATGCGCACACTTCTCTCTATGCTTTGGTTCCTATTACATTGAAAGGGCACTTGACACTGACACAGTTTACTTTCCTGGGAAAATAGTTGTCTTGGAACAGAAGCTTGTCAATGTTGCATCCTCCTTTTCTTTTTCCATCGCCTTTTCGAGTAAAATGCAACAACAAAGTTCCTCTGCAAGGTGAGCCATGAACACTCTTTTTTTCTCAGTGGACCCCATACATGCCTTGCACAGTACATGTGCGTTGCTCGCCGCCAGGTCAAGCTTGTTATACCACACAGCAACCGGCCACATGCATGTTCCTACTTGCACTGAATAAGCTCACGCCTTCTAGTGCACAATGTCAACGCAGCATGGAGAAAAAAAGAAAGAGACAAATATATGGGACATTGGGTATAAATTTATGGTACTTGTAAAAGCTTTTTTCAGTTTTATTCTCTCAATCACTCTCACACTGTACCCAATCTCCTGATCTGACTAAGTAACAGCGCCAGCATAAATTCACACCTGCTCTGATGCTGTTCATTTTCAAATAATATTGAATTAGTTTGATGATGTTTTCTGATTGGGCGCACGGTTGCGCAGTGGGTAGTGCTGCTGCCTCGCAGTTAGGGGACCCGGGTTCCTGGGTCCTGGGTACTGGGTACCTGGGTCCTCCCTGCGTGGAGTTTGCATGTTCTCCCCGTGTCTGCGTGGGTTTCCTCAAACGGTCCAAAGACATGCAGGTTAGATGGATTGGTGATTCTAAATTGGCCCTAGTTTGTGTGTGTCCTGTGGTGGGTTGGCACCCTGCCTGGGATTGGTTCCTGCCTTGTGCCCTGTGTTGGCTGGGATTGGCTCCAGCAGACCCCCGTGACCCTGTGTTCGGATTCAGTGGGATGGAAAGTGGATGGTTGGATGGATGTTTTCTGATTAGTACTATTCAGGTCATAAATAATTTGTGAATTTCCCTTGGGATTAATAAAGTATCTATCTATCTATCTATAAAACGATTTCTTCAAAATGTCACATATATTGTCTTTTTCTTTCAGGTGTGTAATAGGAACCAAAGCATAAAGAGAAGTGTACGCATTGCAACAGGTACGCATGTCTTAAATCTAAGAAGGACGGTCCTTGCATGTATGTGAACTGTTAATATTTGAATCTGATGATTACATATAATGCTGAACTGACCTCTGTACTGTTTTTTCCTCTGCATATCCTGGAGTACAAAATAACAAAACCATACAGCAACATGGAGAAAAACAGAAAAAAAAAGAAAACACGCTGTCAGTAATTACAACCACAGAATGTTATGCGAATGAATATGAATAATGTTGTATCCGTGCCACAATGTTTTCCGAAATGTACTATACAGGTCATAAAATGAGTTATTCGAAATATCATATATACCTATGTCTTTTATCCATCCAGATCAGAGAATGTCCAGTTCCATTGCCTCGAAACACCACTCACATCTACAGTTATTCCCAGTTTCAGATAAAAAATAACAGCTGAGATCCCTGAGTAGGGAAACGGTAGTATGCATCGTGATTGTGACTGAGAGAATAAAAGTGAAAGAAAAATGGTAACTTTTACAAGTACTATAAATGTACATTGACTGTTACAGATGCAAACCAAATGTATGTGTTTAATGTATAATATTAACAATAAGAGCAGCTCACTACTGAAAATGTAATCAAGAGTCCTCAGCTCAATTCTGACTGCCTCCTATATTTACCAAATCAGCAAATCTTACCACTATGCCACATAAACTGTTGTATCATCCTTGAACCTTTTGTGAAAGTGTTTATTTGATCTTTGGACTTCAGGCGTCATACATTATATAGTTTATGCCTACATTTTGTCATTTATTACTAAAATATGAAAACGTTTCTGTTTTAACAATGTGTTTACACAGATTATTGTAGAAACGGAACACACATGAAATGCATGTGTTCCAAATAACAATCTATTATTTCCACTCTAAAACTCCAGCAACTCAACTAACTCCAGATAATCAATCAAGGCAAGAGCTAGGAGAACTTTGTGAACATTCTGCCGTGGTGGGGAGATAGAATAGCAGGCTGCTTGCTGCTTGTCTTTATTGGCACATTTACAGGACAAAAATGCTGACGAAGAGGTGCAAACGGATTTAAGGTGGCCAGATGTACGTGTTTTTTCGTAGGCTCTGGTAATTTTAGTGTTAAAAATATAGTCCTTCCGTTGCTGTTTCTAATTATGAACACCCACTTTCAGTGTTGGTTTTCCTTTTATTTGGTCATCCAGGAAAGGGTGAGACCAGAAGTGAAGTGCATGTTAACCTCAACACAATTTTGCATGCAATGAAGATAAGGTACTTTATTTATTGAGATTTGATTGTCTCATACATATATGACATACAGAAAGTATTATTAAACTTTAAAATAAACAATCTCAAAAATACTCCTTTTTTATGCAAAAAGTAATGGCCACTCATTATAATTATGAAATACAAGCCTCTGGTGTAAATTAAAACAGATCTACTACTATGTTTTCTACTACCAATACTACTACTACTACTACTACTACATCTCTAAATCAACAGTACTGGGCTGTATAGTGAATATAAATGTTAATTTTTATCTGACCCTCACAGACCACCCAAAAACCCATCCATGGACCCCCTAGATGTCCACGGACCCCAGGCTAAGAGTGTCTGCACTAAGCCTTTTAAAGCTTTCTCCTACCATGCATGTCAGACACCATTTAATTACTGACCTTAAAAGAGTGTGTTAGTGACCTGTAGGTTCTTACTGTCTTGCTATGGTTGTCCACTTTCTTCTTTTAAAAGTTTGGATCTCTCTTACTCCATGACTCTGTAAAGGCAATTAACTTTTGCCCAGTTTAGGGAAGAGTTCAACTGGTAGTTCATTGGAAGAGTTATTGTCCAGAGGAATATTTTGGGTTCCCTCTAGGGATTTACATACTCCTACCCCAAATGCTCTGTTTTTCATGTAAACACTTATAGTGCTGGCAAAGCATACTCTATATACATGATTATGTCAGTTTCTAATATTTTCTTTTTTATTCTTGCTTGGCAAAACACACCCAGTTTCGGCAATTTTTTCTGAGTGCCACTAAGTGTGTGTGCTCAAAAAAGAATTTAACTGGATGCGACGGTTTGTTCTTGCCTTGGGGTGGCAATGCATGCAGGCACTGACTCATTACATTGATTATAAAAGAACCTGTGTTGCATACCAAAGAAACATATTTAAAAAAATAAAATAAAAAAGAGTCACTAGAGTTTGAAATACCAAATTGTGATTGTTTTTTTTTTAATCTCACAAGTGTCTGAGCCTTTAAAGAACATTTTCCTTGATTTTGTCACTTATGCTGTGTATCATGAACATCATTAAAAAAAAGTAGAAAATATATTGGGAGACATTTTTTAAATCAAAATAAATATTAGTTTCCTTGGGAAATAATTATTAGTTTGAGATCCTGCTGTCAAAGTTATCCATAACAACTTAATAAGCAGAACTATCAAGATACACTTAAACACATATACTTGGGAATTTAGACTGTCACAAGGCAAGAAACATATCCACAGTACATCTATCAGCAAAACCAAAATAAATTATGAATGTACTATTTAATGCAACTAATTAATTTAAAGCTTTTCATTACACCTATGTAAAATATTCTATAAAATAAATGATTTTTAGTAATGAAATGACACAGGGCATGCAGAAGATAGTGAGAAATACTTTTTGTAAATATGCTAAACAAATCTGTGACATTTTTAGTGCATCATCATGGCAAACAAAAAATGTACTATGCCTGAGAAACATTAGAATATTATATATTTTTTTTAAATAACACAGACTAAAATCTTTTTCTCTCAAACAAAAAATAAGCTAAAAATGGAAAAGAAAACCTGGTGTGTTATAATTTCAGATAACAAATGAAACTAATTACTCAAAAATGCTCACTTTTCCTAGACACTACCTGTTCCGCAGCAATAGCTGTTCATTAAATCAGCCATTGGAAAACAAAGTATCATTGCCATGACAGCAAACAGAAAGTGAGCCATGCTTCTGACAGACTAAATTAAACTAAAATTACAGTCCTTTAGTAACCTTATGGCTTTTCCATTGAAGTATATCTTGTACTACATGTGTGCTTGAATAATTATAAACAAATAAATAAATTAGCTTAATATTATAGCAGCTTTGAAACATAAAAAGACCAAAACATAATGTGACGTGAGTGTTTTCTCCAGACTCTTTTGCCCAATTATTTTGTTTTCTTCTGTAGTCAGGTATAATGCCCAGTTCCGGTGCTACATTATTTTGCACTGTAAGCCAAGCTTATTTGTACACCAACCCACTGTTCAGTAGCAACCCCGTGTGGCTAAGTCACCTTTATTATTTGCACCCTAGGCAAATGTCTGATTCATCCCAATACTGGTGCTGGCCCTGATAATACCTTTGCATGATGCCACATACTAAATAGAATTCAAATATTTGTTTTATTTTAAACTCTTTATGGATGTTGATTGTAATAACAGCAATCCCCCTGCTTATTTACATTTCATATAGATGTTAGTGTTTAGATGTCTAGTTGGAAATGTTTTCATTTAACTCAGTAAAACATATCTGGCAGTCAGCTCTGTTTCATTATCATGTCTTCTGTTTGGTACATACTGTGCAAATCAGCCAAATCAATGAACAAAACAGGGCCAAACATTTAATAGCTTGTATGACACTTTTAATAGGGTCATTCATTGGTTATCAACTGTCTGTATCAAAAGCCAACTTGTTTAAGAACATTAGTTTTATATTAACTGTAAATGAGCAATATAAATATAAAACATTAAAGGTATTTTAATGAAGTAGTGAATCTAATTATGCTTTACCTTATCCTGCATTGCATACTTTCAATTAAATACTACCTAGTGTTTTAGTATTTTATCTATTACTTTATTCATCTATCAATTTTTTGCACTCTTATTTTACATTAAAGGCTTATTAATGGTCAAAGCTTACTTGGTAGTAATTGTTACAAGGCAAGAAACAACCCTGAATGAGATACAAGTCCATTGCAGGCTATTAAGAGACAATTATTCATTCAGAAACCCAAGGGCCATACCACATGCACTTCAGAACAGGTAATCCACCTGAAGCTATGCATGTTCCAGCCCGGTCAATACTTGGTTTGGAGACCAGCTAGGAAAAAACTTTTGTTGCTACTGAAGAAGGTGTTGGAGACATGGACGCTATCCAGTGATCTGAGATGAAGACTGGGATCCTTTGGTACTGTGCTTCTTCTGAGGATCCTTGAGTACCCCTGGTTTGACTTTGTGTCGAATGAATGGTTGCTCATATAGTCCCTAATGATGCACATTGCCTGCATTGTGAGTTAGCATCAGTCACAGAACTACATCTATGTACTGCAATTCCTTGATGGTGATCCAGCTCACAGGGTTATCATGGTTGAGGACCCGAGTGGCTGGACCAGGCCAAGGGGATGTTCATGTAACACCTGGCTGCGGCAGATAGATGGTCAAAACCAAAGGGTGTATCCTGAGCTGTTTTGTCATGTGGTGGGTGCGGCAATGTGCTATATCAGTGCATGCTACCCAGTCTGACCTGACCTGATTATTATCTGGAAAGAAACAAGAGTTCTTGAAGAAAAACACATGGGCATTTATATAATAATTTGGAAATTCTGCCCAAACAGTGACCAGGCCAAGGAAAAATATTGGGTGTTTTAAACTGCCAGGCAGGAGCTTGATTGCTTCTTTACCATGGAGCCCTGTTTACAAATTAGTGATTGCAAAGGCAGTGCTGAGCACAGGTGCCATTCTGTTACAGAGCACTCACACCTACAGTCTTGCTGTACAGTTTGGCATGTAAATCAGGCAATAAAGTCTTAATTTATATTGGAGCTTTTATTAATATCACCTTTTTGCAGTGTTTTACAAGTCAAATAAAGCACAATGTTGTAATCGAAAATGATTTACATCAATACCTTAAATATAAAGCAGAGGGCAGGATAGCCCCCATCTCCATAGCAGGATAAAATAGGGAGATTCACAAGGTGACCCCACCATTATTTACCAAGGAAACAGCAAGTCATGGCTTAATCATTATTAGGGCATCCACAACTCCCTCAGCCTTTTTCACCTAGCAAATTTGACACATAGACTAAACAATGACTTCTTGAATGTCTTGTCTGACCCTAATCAATCAGTTCCACACTCCCACTGCTAGATGCATTCTTACTTTATCAATCACTCCTAAGACTGTTTACAGCCTCTTCTTTCTTTGTAGCTATTTCTTCTGCTGCTTGTTACTGTATATACTCCACGATTGGTCATTTTAAATGGAAGGATGCTAACCCTCAGTGTTAATTCTCTTTTAAAAACTGTCCTTTTAACATAATTCTACAATTTTCAAATTGTTTTCATACCAATATTTTGGAAGTTCTGGAAAGCTTATTTTATGTAATATGGCAGTGTACAGAAGTGATCAAAAAGGTAAATATGATGCAGAGTTATAAATGTGTAGCACTGTCTGAGGTACAGAGGTTCTACTATACTGCACACATTTAAAATAGTGGGTGTAGTTATAGTATCTATACTGGATGGATGGATAGAAGCCTCATCAAAGAAATGCGGGGGATCTATATTATGAGGTTATATAGAAAAAATGCACATACTGCCCGAAATATTCAAAATAATTAAAAGTATAAGCAATATGTAATGTAGATACCATGGATTCATTTCTTTTGTAAAGGCACTCTAAGACTAAACTAACTTTTTTTCATTTTCTTTGGAATGGTGAATCATTTATTTATCATTAAAACGCTTTTAAATCTGGACAATATATTTCAAGCTCAATGGCATCCCTCCTATAAAGTCAAGAATCATTATTTAAGAAAGTAAAAACATTACTTTGTATTTGAAGGAACTTATACCATGGCCCTTTGTGTATGCACAATTTGCATGCAGACCAACAGCTGTCACCTAGACTGATTTCACTATCTGTTATGGGTCCTGTTAATCCAGATAAAGTGACGTGTTTCTTAGTCTTAATAGACATTGAGGTGATTAGTAAGGAGCAGAAAACCCTCACCTTCAGAAGCCTTTATGGACAAACTTATTCATCAGTTATCACCAGGTAAGGCCAAGAGAATTAAATTTGGTTTCATAGAAATAGTAAACATCTTATTTTAAAACCTGTGAACTACAACAACTGATATTCTTATTTTGCAAAAGGTATACTTAGGAGTTAAAAAAATGTTACACTTGAACTAAAGAATAGAAAATAGCTTGTGAAAGACGTTACATGGGGTACCACGTACTACAGCTTAACATAAGGAAAGAGAAACACACAAAGTCAAAGACTGAGAAACGCACAATGTCAAAGAGTGAGAAAAACATAAAGTCAAAGAGAGTGTACATAAAAACAATGCATTCACCTAACTGAAGGAAAGGAATCTAATCAATCACCCCTCTAATCAATCGAATCAATCACCCCTCATCATAATTTTTTAAGACTATAATATACTATATTAAGACTATAACTATAATCTTGATATAATCAAAAGACACTTCAATAAGAACAATAACACATTGAGAGATATGGACAAAAGAACAGAAAAAATTAAACTTCTTATGTCAAAAAAAAATCTTTATGTGGGATTAAAAATCTTTAGGCAAAGTATTTCCCTCAGTGCTTTGAGAGGACATGAGCTGATTCATAATGCCATTACTACAGTGTTCCAAATAAGTTGTACGACCTCACATACAGTATTTTAGTTGTTGTTAAGCGAATAAAGAAGATGGTGCAATCAGGAAATGGCACTAACAGGACAGGCACATCAAACTGGTAGGAAACATTCTTATACTGGGAACAGCAGAACCTACACTGACTATTCAGAAACACAAAGCACAATTGCAGAGAAAGAAACAGGCAACCTCTCCGTTATTTTAGATGTGCCTTTTAGCTACCTCTAATGCCACATTAAATGCAATAGTCAGAACAGAGCAGAAATGACGTTAGAGACATACAAAAAAATTAGAATACCACAGTGTTTACTGCCCAAAACACAGACATAAGATTCAGAGTTCTAAGACAGCAAGAAAAAGGTCTTTCACTATCTGGATTTGTAGCCCCAGTTAAAATAAGTTATAAAATGAATAAATTGAATTCAACACACATTTAACTTTCTTTTAGATGGGATTTGTGTTGATCACATATATTAAAAACAGTGGTGATCATATGGTGGGCAATCTGCTTTGTAGTTATAAACAACATGACTGCAGCTACACAAAACTAAAGCACAAAAATTAGTGGGGGATGACATCACCCATATAACGCTAAAAATAAGTTGATAAAAAAACTAATAATCTACTATATAATAAAATACTACTGTGTGTGAGAGTGTCTGTGTCTGGTGTCTGTTCTGATTAGTCAATTAGGCATTAGTGGCGTAGTGGTTGTAATGATGAACCAACACTTTATGGTTCAGGTAGAGATGATATCACAATACTTTAGTGGTGCAAAACTGAATTCCTGATTGTGAAAATTTTTTAAAATTTTTACGTAAAAAAGTTAAAATGGACCGTTATGTTATGGTGATAATAGCTGGCAAGGAAAGCAATCGTAGCACAAGAAACACAGTGTTTAGAGAGGTCCTACAGAGTTAGTAGACCAGGTGGTGGGTTGTTACTTTAGGGGTATGGTAGCAGATTTTGTTGTAATGGCTTTATATTATTTACATAAATAGTCAAAGTAGATTTGTTAATTTTGTTTGGTAAAGAAATAAATTAAGAGAATTTTTTAATTACATTTTTTTTTATTATTTGAACTTTTTAAAAATTTGTTATTGACTCAGTTACATTTTGTACTAAGTATCCATGTTGTATTATCATGATATTTCCCACTACTTACCTTTTACGTTGGGGTAAGTGTACTCATCAGGCTGGTCTACTGTTGCACCTTAAGATTAACACAAGTATAAACATAGCTACTGTATACACATACACACAGAAACTCAACAGTGCTCTATGAATGACAAACACACAGCTGGTTAATCTCTAGCACTTTAAACCACACAAGTACCTTAGGAATAACACAGCCTGTCACTCTTCTGGCACTTCAAGAGACTTCCTTATTGTCAGCACGAATAACATATGATGTTTTAAATATATCTCAGACGTATATATTCAAACATACTGTACAAAGGCTCAACATCCTTGGCTATAGGCCATTTATCAACCAAAGAATGCCTTATTTTACGTACTGTTCCCTACTACTGGGTGGAGCTCACACACTTAGCTTTAATAAACCTCACAGCAAAGAGCGATGGCAAACATCCGGCTGCACCAGGTGCTAAAAGAAATCTTCAATCACTCTAGACATGAAGGCAAAGCATAGAAAGTTAAAAGCAGCATGGTATTTATTAAATGAATAGTAATACCAAATAGAACAAACAATAACAGAAAATGAGATTGATAGTACAGTCTGGATACATGTAGTCTTTACATAAAGCTTACAAAAAAGTAAAGATGTCAAGGAAAAATGTCGCTTTGCTGACGATCAGATGGAAACGGCCGCATGCTGCTGGCGCCCTCTTGTAACGTTTCTCTTGCCCTTCTCTGACATTGTTCTGTTCTTTTCTGATGTTGCTCTTCAGACGAGGCATATTTATTTATAAAATTCTACCCAGTGGTTTCACAAGATGTGATTGCTACATGCACCTGATTGGCTGACTGTCAATATGATGAATAAATTTTCAAGCAATAAAGTTTCTAATGATTTAACAGTCTCCTGTCTCAAACTGTAATTTCCAGTTTAATGGCATCTCCTTCTGGTTACAGATGTTAAAGTAATCGGGTACTGCTTGAACCATAGCATGTCTTCCTTTACCAAGCTGTAAACCAATTTAGTCCTGCTGCCTTCTCCAGGTGATAAAATCATCAATACAGCTTGAGGCGTCTCGTGAATTCCTGCTCAGTTCAAACAGATGGTACTGATATTGGTACAATTCAGGAAAACAGATTGCCTTTGATGTTAGTGACCTGTATTTAAGTTCATCTGTTGTTTTTTCTTGAGCAAAATATAATGAAAATATAGACCAATATTTACAACTTTTACATGCCAAAACATGTTAATCATTTAAAAACTTAATTGTTGTTGTAAATATTGTATAATTATTAATTTAATACCTTTATATATATATATATATATATATATATATATATATATAATATATATATATCATATCAAATATCTTTACATTAATTCTATAACCTGTCTTTTACAGGTGCACTAGTTTTGTCATAAAACTCTAAAAAACAAACCCTGTATGTAGTGACTTCTTTTGGAAAGGGTTTACTTGTTTAGCTTGGATTCCTGGCTTAGTCTTTTGGACTTTGACTTTAACATTTTGTTTTTCTGTTTTATCTGGATCAGTATTTTCATTTTCCTGTTGGTATTTCTGCCTGTTCCTCAAAGTTATTTCATCTCCTAGTCTGGTTATTTAACTGACTTCTGGTATTTGTTTGATCTTGTACAATTAAGAGCATTAATAATGAATGATATGTGGCATGACCTGTCTTCTGTAGGTATCACTCTTTGGCTAATAAAAACCTTATTAACTTTGTCATAATTTATCTAATTATTTGTGTCCCCAAATAATAATTATGAATACTGAGCACATTATATCGTGCATTGCATTTCTTTTGATAACTCTTTGTAAAGCATAATTTTGGGATTATTTTCACCAAGGCCACATACTGGTAGAATCAACAGCAGGGTATCCAGTTTTTATCACAGCACAGCTTGTAAGGCAAGAAGCAAATGCGATGGATGGTTCGTTGGTCTCTTGCAGGGCTCAGTCACACAGCCAATCAGAAAACAGTGTGCCACTTACAGTCCAATAACAAAAACCTATAAATGTTCTGTTGAGATTTATCCCAGTTATTTGCCATGGATATTAATAATGAAATATTACGATCTGGGGGTACAGAGGCCAATGTTCATATCTCAAATCTTCATTGGCTCAGGGTAGGAATGGAAAAAGGGAATAGATGATATTTACTTCACAGCAAATGAAGGACAAAACATTTTCTTAATTGAGATATATCACTGACACATTTTCTGTGTTTAGTCTTAAAAAAAAGTTATTGGTATGCAGTTAAGTAGTAACACCAATCAATCCAAAAATACATAAGGAAAACATGTAAATGTCATGCAGATCCTAATACTTAGAGGTAGAAATGACAGCTCAGCACTATCACTCTGGCAGTATTAAAACATCTGTGATAAACTTATTAAACTTTACCCTGAATAAAACTAAATGTACACCTTTACCTTTTATTCATATTTTGGCACTTAATTGTAAGCTACATGCTTGATTAATTTCTACTTCAATAGCTATCACTACACAATGGATGCATGCACATGCACGATAGTAATGGCAACAGCAGGAACTATCTTCGAGAAATAATTTAAAACATTGTCAAATAATGCAAAATTTTTGGGACATAACACAAAACATTTGCTAAGTAATGCAGTAAAAGCTTCCATACCCTCCATACTAATCCCAATTGTGGGGAGCTGCAGCCTATCACGGTAATGGAGGGGCAAGGCAAGAACTAACCCTGGACGAGATTCCCATTCAATCATGCTGATGCCCACATTCTTGCCCATATATAGTCAATATATCTTTGGGGTTAATGGACATATAGACATTTGAAGAATGTACAAGCTCTACACAGACACTTATGAGGTAGGGATTTCAAAGCCAGAATGCTGGGTAATCGAGGCAACAATACTAACCACTGTGCCCAATGTCATTCCAAACTAAAATGAATTGCACCTAACAACTGAATTGTTAAGAATTCTTTGAAATTTGCATGTTCAAATGTTTTTTGAACATGTGCATGATTCATAAAGTGTTTTATTTTTAAAATAATTCAAATATTACACCTTTTTACCTGTCAGTATATCTGTGGCTTGTGGATGTTGTTTTATCTGAGGGAGAAAGTCATGGTATTATCAAAATGAACAATTTATACTTCTGGCTCCCTATTAATCATTGCTATGTGAAGTTATAAATATCCAGCAATAAATATATTTTTTTTCTAGAGAATGAATGGTATTTTTTAGTGCAAACTGCAAAAATGTATGACTGGCAAAAAAGCAAACTCATTTTGAAGTGGCTTGTTTGAAGTGAGTTAGACTGAAGGTAGCAGTTTTATTAAGCTATTGAACTACGCAATGTCATGATTAATTTGTACATTGATGACCCAGTTTTAGCCACAGCTATGCCCAGTAACCAAGTTTGACAAAACCTTCACAAAAGCATTTTATTATTTAGCAAATATTATATGTTAAATAAAATATGTTTTGAAAGTTAATTGAGACGTTGCAGTCACATTTCTATGATATTGTAGATTTCACTATAAGAACCATTGCAAATACATATTTATTACAGTAGTTTACAGATGGGAAAATTTCATTTAAATTTCACTAAACAGTAGTATAATTTATAATACTTGTAAACATACACTTTTCACATATTTGGTCAACTCTGGATCAATATGGAGTCAGAGTGGTTAGTAATGTTACCATACTAAATCATTGTCCTACTACATCCCATGTATAGTCACTGTCTTTATGGAGTTTGCTCATTCTAATTATAACTGAATGGGTTTTTCTCCATGAACCTGTTACCCAAATCCTCAAAGTTATGCATGGCAAACATACAGTATATTGGATCAGTGTTTAAGATTAGACCCTGAGATGGAAATCTAGAGTGGCCCTTTGTACTCCAGCAAATTGCACTGGATTATGAGAGGTTCAGATTGTTACATTTCTACTTTGCATTGTCTTACTGTTATATGTTGAGAAATAAAATACATTTTAGAGATCAAATCTCCCCACACAGACAAATGAGACATGCCACATTAGTTGGAATAACATTTCATTATTACTGTGTGCTTCATTGTGCCTTGTATTGAACTAGTATTACATCTAAGTTTGTTTTCTGTCTTGTGTCCA
Organism: Polypterus senegalus; assembly: GCF_016835505.1. Lineage (NCBI taxonomy): Eukaryota > Metazoa > Chordata > Cladistia > Polypteriformes > Polypteridae > Polypterus > Polypterus senegalus. The sequence goes on from NC_053166.1 coordinate 112,430,045, forward strand.
ATTGTCCAGGATCTCCTGATTCCTGTGGTGTTACTCCATATCAACAGGTTTAGAACAATTAATATTTATAGTCATATCAATACCAAAAGTTTTAGTAACATTGAGGAAATCAAAGCATGTACAGTAAAAGCTGATTTCCAATTAAATGTAAAAGTGCCTAATTGTATCCTTGTAAAGTGTGCAGTATGTGCATTGAGAGATGAAGACTTAATAAATTATTCCCAATTACCAATTATTTCAAACAATTGAAGACAGCTGTCTATGTACTTTAATTTTGAAAAATCTTTTTTTTAGCAAATATACACTCATCTCAAACACTCCTACTCAGCTACCTCTAGGCCAAATGTCTCATGTCATGGAATATAAATGTTTTGAAAATTCCTCTTAAACTAAAGTGTTGAGAACATTTTCTATTAACATAATTTAAACTTTCAACAAAATATGTAAATTGCCAAAGCAGAAGATTTCATAACTTTGCTCATCAGTAAGAAATGTAATAGTATATATATCTTTATCGAAAAGAATTGTCATACTAATGTGAAATATTAAAAGATCCCAAAAGTGTTACTCTCAGCTACTCTACTTGATAACTTGTTCTATTTATCTATGTGAAGAAATACTTTTTGTGTAGCATTTAATCATGCCCCTATGTTTTTGTTGAATAAATAATGTTAAAGTAATAGCTGACATCCACCTTACTCTGTTAATAATTTTAAACAATCCTACTATCTTTGAACAAGACAGAAAGATTGACTGTGTCCGTCTTTCTTAATAGCTCATTCTCTGCAGCTGTAGAATAAGTCTTGTATCTTTTCCAGATTTTCTTCAACTCTTTCTATGCTGTGGTGTGCTGGGCTGATAATATCACTTTAAGAGTGGTCCACTGAATTAACAAGCTAATTTAAACGACAGGCTCAGTTATGGGACGCAATCTGGACCCCTGGGAGGTAGTAGCAAAGGAGAGAATTAAAACAAAAGTGAGTGCCATTATGATCAGTGCCTAAGTGTAATTTTTCTTAATCTGAATGTACCACAGCCAGACATACAGTATAAACATTATCCTATTAGCCTTTTTAGACATTGGTGACTTACAAGAACCCTTATGTCTTTCCCGTTGTTTTCTTTACCTACCCAAGCCTAGGATATCAAACAAGAAGATATTTCTCTACTAATTTTTCCTGCTTCCAATTTTTTATATTACAGATCTGAGCATTTTCTGCTAATGACAATATAATAGTCATTAAACCTACTCACCTCTAAAAACACATAGGTAAAAGCAACATTTCTTATGATTTATACTGGAATCTAAGTCAGGAAAAAAAAGAGATCTGTTAACATAACAGGTTTTGAGTTAAAAAGAGTTTTCCAAAACAGATTTTAAAAATGCATCATCATTGTAGCAATTAGCAGTGAAAGTCACAAAATAGTTCTCTACTGCTTCTTTAATGAAAACATGAGGAGCTATCCATGGCAGCTCAAGCATTTGAAAAAAAAAAATCTTTAATGAAGAATCTATTTAGTAAACACTGCTGTGTAAATTAAGTAAGACAGAAAATAGAAAATGAAGTCAAAATTATGTAGTCTCTGATAAAACTAGATAGCTCTGAGGTCACAAAAGGATAAATTCAAATAACTGTGAGTTACTACATACCTCAAATTGAACGTTTTTGTTCTGGCTACCACAACATGCTCCAATCATCATTAAACATTAGGATGTTAGTTTAATGACTCAGAGGCAGAAAGCTTCAAAATTAAAGTACTTTATAATGCATTCATTTACAGAGTGAAGAACTAATACAGTTTTGCAGATAGACTTATATAAATGATAATTGGGCCAAAACAAAATCAAAGGAGAAGTACTGAGGACTCTGCATACTTTTGTGATGCCTAATAGCCTTGGCATCTTCTTGCACCCAGGACATCGACAGTTATGATTGGGATGGAATAGTGCAATGAGGAAAAACACCAACAAGACTGGAGCATCATAAAAACAAAGTATTGTCCAAATAAATAAATAAAATGTGGCTTAAAATCTTCAATAAATACACAAATAAATCCAAGAAAAACAACTGCTCTTTTTTGGGAGTTAAAATCAATCCAATAAATAAAGAAATCAATAAATCCAAACCAGGATTAAAATCAAGAATAAAACCTTTGAGATAAATCAGGTTGCTTTTGTCTATTTCTTGAGCTTTAGTGCCTTTGTTACTTTCTGTCTTCGCCCCACTCACCCATTGGATCTCCACAGCAGGGCTGAGACGGTGGCATATGTGGTCAACCATTAAAATGTCTTTTCTCTCAACCACTTCAGTTGGTTACCACCAGGATGCCAAAGCCTAGCTTCGTTATCCTCTGATTATCTCAGGTACAGGTAGAAGGATCCCTCAAAACCTTTCAACTGTTTCTGCTCCCTAGATACTCAGGAGGAGTGACCCTACCCCAAGAGCACCATTCCTCTTGTTCACCGTGGGGCCTCTTACCATCCACCAGCACCTGCTTACACTCCCAGTTTTACTCCTGTTTCCTCAAACTTGTCTCTCTTCCTTGATTTTTATATCTCTCATAGTTCCTTCTCTTGATCCTTTCTCCTTTTCCCTCTCTTTCTTACTCAGGCTTCTTTATAGCTCTGTAGGCGAAGGTGTTTTTCCTAATAACCTGTTGACTGTCAGTGAGTAACAGCTGAGATGATCATGCCTGCAGGTTACCAAGCAATTAGCTTGCTTCCCTACTGAACACTGCGTAGCCATACAGCCTTGCAACGGCATGTACACACAATCACCCAAACTGAGCCTGAGGCACACTGTTTATTTTTAAAACTGCACCACCAAGGACCCCGACTCACTTCACCACAAATGTCCTTTCATTGTGAACAGAACATACAAAATAAAAGTGTCTAATAAAAATATATGAGTTGGGTGTTGGCTCAGTAGTTAACACTGCTGCCTCAAGAACTCTCAAAGTCTGAATCCCATGTCTGGACGTTATTCATGTGGAGTTTTCACATTCTCCTTCTTCATGGCTTGTTCCCCTGGTGCACTGGTTTTCCAACATTGCTAAAGGCATATAAGTTATGTTGGTTGGCAACACTAATTGGCTATTTTTGGGGATGCCTTGAGATGGACTGGTGATCTAACCAAGGTTGTCCCCTGTGTTGTGCCCAGTGCTACCAGGATAGGTTCCAGTCTCCTAAATCCCTGAGCTAGATTAAGTTAAGTTTGAGAATGTTGTTATGCTATGTATTGTACATAATTCTTTCTAATACCTAAGGTCTAGTTAACTTTTTCAAAAGACAGGGATCAACATCCAATGACAGAATACTAAACATCAAGAAAACTGCAGTTAAAAGTACTGTTTAGCTTCATCCAATACTTGGCAGCAAGAGCTGAAAAAAAAAACTAGTCCCCATACATGTAGGGCATTTAGATTCCTTTCAACATAATATCAAAAGCTATACTTTGATTTTTGCATTTTTAAAAACTCACATTCTGCACTGTCAAATGAGGTTTTCAGCTATCAGGAGAATGTGACAGAGTGCTTCTGAAATGCCCCCAAGCATGAGTGAGAATGATAATCCATTTACAAATTTCTGTGACTATAATTTGGGAATATTGAGCATTAGCAGCTGTCTTGGTTGCCATATTTAAAAAAAATACATGGGATCAATACATGGACACTATTAACTATAAACAGGCTGATCATTTCAACTAAGTAGTAGCCACCTCCAGCAGCCTAGCCCCAAAGTCAAAGGCAAGCTTGCAGCCTGCATACAAAAAATGAGACAAAGACTTTAACACTAGTATCCCTAAAGCCTACGAAAAAAGTTGGAATCCCGGGCAGTCATGGGGCGGCGTATCTTTGATTGCTGATATAACAAATAGTTCTGACCAGGCATCAACCACAGCACCAACTGTGGTCGTTGCTGCTCTTGTGAAAAGAATGGAGATAAACAAAAAAAAAAAAAACTTTCACAATTAGGAAAAATTTACAATGGGTGTTACAGATTCAAATGAAATGTATGTTTTTATTATATAATAGTAATAATGATAGCAGCTCACTACTCAAAATGGAAAATGCTGGGAAGACCCAGGATTGAACCCACAACCTCTTGATTTAGAGGCAGTCATCCTTACTTCTAACCCCCCCATGCAATTGATAAATAGACTTCGGTTTTAACATACTGACAGCTATATGTAAATTGAATAATTTCTTTTGTCTTCGGTTATATTCTTGAATAAAGGTGCACTTGTTCTGTTATACCTTTTGTGAAAGTGTTTATTTAATATTTGGACTTCAGTCTTAACACAATAATTTTTACTGTAACATGAAAAAAATATGTTTTAGTTATGTGTTCAACATTTCTTGCCTCACATTTCCTATCATACTGCATTTACCCAGATCATTGTAGACATGCAACACGCATGATATATATGTTTTCCAAATAACGAGATATTATTTACCTTATACACTCACCTAAAGGATTATTAGGAACACCATACTAATACGGTATTTGACCCCCTTTCGCCTTCAGAACTGCCTTAATTCTACGTGGCATTGATTCAACAAGGTGCTGAAAGCATTCTTTAGAAATGTTGGCCCATATTGATAGGATAGCATCTTGCAGTTGATGGAGATTTGTGGGATGCACATCCAGGGCACGAAGCTCCCGTTCCACCACATCCCAAAGATGCTCTATTGGGTTGAGATCTGGTGACTGTGGGGGCCATTTTAGTACAGTGAACTCATTGTCATGTTCAAGAAACCAATTTGAAACGATTCGAGCTTTGTGACATGGTGCATTATCCTGCTGGAAGTAGCCATCAGAGGATGGGTACATGGTAGTCATGAAGGGATGGACATGGTCAGAAACAATGCTCAGGTAGCCCGTGGCATTTAAACGATGCCCTATTGGCACTAAGGGGCCTAAAGTGTGCCAAGAAAACATCCCCCACACCATTACACCACCACCACCAGCCTGCACAATGGTAACAAGGCATGATGGATCCATGTTCTCATTCTGTTTACGCCAAATTCTGACTCTACCATTTGAATGTCTCAACAGAAATCGAGACTCATCAGACCAGGCAACATTTTTCCAGTCTTCAACTGTCCAATTTTGGTGAGCTCGTGCAAATTGTAGCCTCTTTTTCCTATTTGTAGTGGAGATGAGTGGTACCCGGTGGGGTCTTCTGCTGTTGTAGCCCATCCGCCTCAAGGTTGTGCGTGTTTTGGCTTCACAAATGCTTTGCTGCATACCTCGGTTGTAACGAGTGGTAATTTCAGTCAAAGTTGCTCTTCTATCAGCTTAAATCATTCGGCCCATTCTCCTCTGACCTCTAGCATCAACAAGACATTTTCGCCCACAGGACTGCCACATACTGGATGTTTTTCCCTTTTCACACCATTCTTTGTAAACCCTAGAAATGGTTGTGCGTGAAAATCCCAGTAACTGAGCAGATTGTGAAATACTCAGACCGGCCCGTCTGGCACCAACAACCATGCCACGCTCAAAATTGCTTAAATCACCTTTCTTTCCCATTCTGCAATTCAGTTTGGAGTTCAGGAGATTGTCTTGACCAGGACGACACCGCTATATGCATTGAAGCAACTGCCATGTGATTGGTTGATTAGATAATTGCATTAATGAGAAATAGAACAGGTGTTCCTAATAATCCTTTAGGTGAGTGTACAGTTCAAGGCAACTCATACACAGTCAAGCAGACTTGAGCTGGAAGAACTTCAGCTGCAATGGTGGTTGAAGGTAGGAATAGCAGGCTGCTTGCTGCTTGTGCTGATTGACACATTTACATTACAAAGACGCTGATGGAGAGTTGCAAAGGAATTTAAAGTGGGCCGGGATTACGACTTTTTTCATAGGTTTCAGGGATTCTAGTGTTAAAAGTTCAAAATATTTAAAAATGTGGGAAAACCTCTGGTTCAAATATAAAACATAATCACAAATATTTAAATATAAAGAACCTTTTATTTAGATATTTATTTAAAACAAAGTTAAAAAGGATATAAAAAATAAGGCAACAACAAAATAGGTTTTGCTAAACAAGCTAACCTGAAAGCAAACAGATCCAAAACAGAACCAACCACAAACCAGAACTTGACTTTACATCAATAATAGGGATTGAAGGCCAAAAAATCTAATTATCAAAAATAGGTAACAAAAACAGGTATCAAAAAACAACGTTGTGTGCAGGTACAGTTTTTCCTTATGTACTTGCTGAGACTAGTTCTCTAGCTAGATTATTAGGTGGGCCTGCCTCCTTTGGTTATACAGTCAGGTTTAAGGGAAGATAAGAAAGAAAGAAAACACTCACAAACAGCAATTAATACATAAGATTTAAACAAACCAAAAACATAATTAAAAACACAATATGCAAATAATATCTGGAAAGCGACAAAAAGATTAAATAAAGTGGAAATATACTTGAGTCAGTGATAAATCTCTAGTGGAAACATGAAACCTATGCGAACAAGCATTCCAAACCCAGAATGCGTAGTCTAAAAAAACAGAATCACCAGTGCAACATGTACTGCAAACAGTGTGATTTATTAATGAATGCAACTGGTTGTTTTAAAAGATATCAATATTATCAACTCCAGAGTGCAATTTATTTACAATCTGAGTAATAAAAAAGAATGTTAACATATTTTATGAACAGTTTGTTTTCCTGAAAATTTCAGCCTACAACCAAGTAGTTTCAAAGCTAGGGACTTTCAAAACTTGACTTGATGTTATTTTAGAAGAATAAAGTAAAGTATTCTAATGTTCTAATAAAGAATAAAAAAATCAGCTTAAAAATAATTAAAGTATAAACTTATAAAGTACAACTTTGCAGGAAACTTGAGCAAAACTTTTAAAGGAAATAAACAAACAAAATTAGGGAAGTCATTTTGGTATTGTCTTTATTTTTGCTTTGATTTTAGCTTATAAACCTACAACCTTTAGATTGGCCCTCTTCCACTCATTATTAACAAACTGTGCAGTAGGACATATGATTCATCTTATTTGATGGCCGTGTTGCACTGAACAGGAGCAAACCCAAACATAAAAGAGAAAAAAAAACACTTTGTGAAGGGAGATAAAAGATCCCCTCTCCCTCCAGAATGCAGCAATCTCTGTAACTGTAGCGAATACCATTGAAGTACATTCTTATAGAAGAGCAGAGCAGTTGAAAGAGAGAGAGAAAGGGAGAGTGGGCACCCATGGAGAAGTTCAAACAAGACATGACCATAGAAGATGCTCCAGATACAGAGTGTTAAGCCAATGTCACATTACATGACTTCTAGTCGTGGGGTATGTCAGATTTGCTAATGTAATCAATATGAATGACAGAAAATCTCTGCCCATGTCACATTTATGGACTGATTGCTAATCTTCCAGCTTTCCGTTTTTTGTGACAGTCTTTAGCCAGTGTGTTATGAAGGGATAACAAAAATAAGATGAGGAAAATTGATTTTCTTTTTTTTAAATTAGAGATTTCAGCTGTAAACTCGGTCCTTTCTTCTTTTTTACTTTCTATTGTGGTACTTAAAACACAAGACATCGGACAAACTAACTTCTTTACTGTTTGTGAGGTCCAAAACACCTGTTTTCCTTATTCCGCATTGCTACATTAAATGCACTGTACTTTCAGATGAGCATTCATTGGTTGTCAGCTTTCATTCACACAGAGCCTGCCCTTATAACTTAAGACAAAATCAATTTGATTTTATCAGAGTGAGTCACAGACTAGTTGCAGTGGGTCTCTGGGTATGTCACACTAAGCTACCAGCTTCACAGATTGCTTCTGATTCTCTAAAATTATGTAAATGAAGGCTGAGACTGAAAATGGTTGTGTAATATGAAATTGAATTGGAGAAAACTAAGAAAATGAAAGAAAATTGAACTTCTTACCTACACAGATCATTACACTTGAGAACCCCATGATTATTTGGGTTATCATCCTTAGGCCAGCTGTTATCTAAGTCTCCTGCATAGACATTTTAGATGGTACTTCAACATCAGTGATACTGATTAACAACAACTAAGATTTAAAGTTGTGCCTTTTACTAGTGATGCTAATGTCTGTCATCTACTCTTGTTCCTAAGTTATGATGGAACTGGTGGTAATGACAAGTGCTAATGCTCAAAGCAAAGAACAAAAGAGAATGGAGAAGATATGGTAACTGTGAATTGCGACATTTGCCAACCTTGATTTAAATACAAAGATCTAATTTTGAAAGATAGTTCATTCAAGCGCATGGGGGCCCTACAGCTAAATCCTCTGATTTTTTTAAGAAGACCTGCATGTTAGGATCATAGTTCACACTCTGGAGTATAGACATTAATAATTTTAACAATTTAGTGCTTAAGTAAGGCCATTCGTGACTTTATACATATCAAAACCAGAAATTGGTTCTAGCAGCCAAAATAGATATTTACAAGGAGAGTAATACATGCAAAATATGTTCAAATATTGCATTTTTAATTTAAAGCATGCTTCAATTATACAATTTTATAAAAAAAGTGTGCTTATGTAAAATTACGTGACTGATCTTAAACTTTATTCTGAAATTGTTTATTACTTATTCAAACATTTGTTCTGTTTCTTATCTGATTGAAATTGCATTAGGAACCAGAAGGTGGACTTCTCAAATTAATATTCAGTACCAGAGGAACTGATTGCAATTGCAATTTTAATGAAATATATGGTAATGTTAATACTCATGTTAAATAATAATAAAGTTAGATGCATTAATTAGGTATTTAAAATGCATGAAAACTGCTTTCTGTAAGCCTGTATCCACCCAGAGGTAAACAGCTCTGCTTACTTATCTCCGTAGTACAGCCAATGTTCTTGCTTTCTTGAAGGACTTTTAATTTCAAGCTTTTCCTAATGCTTCTTAACAGATAGGAAGCAAAGTTGCTGAAGAGAATCACATATAAAGCCACTCCTACTACTTGCATGTAGCTACTGTAAATATTTGGGGTTGTGTCAATTTATTAATTTGTAGAGATCACCTAGATATAGGCAGGACTGCCTGAGTGGGAGGTGCACGTGGGTCGCCTCAAGTTAAATACAGGAATTTTTAATTTAGAAGATGCAGTTATGATAAAAGCTAACATTGCCACGTTGATTCTCAGTAAAACCTTTTTAATTCAGATATAAGGGAAATCATTTAAAACTAGCCATCAGGCTGTTTGCAAAGTCTTTTAGATTTTGTCTTTACAACTTTCTCATGCTTTGAATTATTCACTAAATTTAATGTCACCTTGAGAGTTTTGTGTGTAAGTGATTAATCAGATTTAGAAAAGCAATATAAAGATATGTATCTTAAAAAAAGGTGAGAAGTAGATGAAGATAGCAGACATATGGTTTTCCTGTGGCTGCATCAAATGTTACAGCTTATCCAAATATTCAGCTAGCTGTCAGCTCATAGCTGTATTCAATCATGCAGCTTTGCACTACATAACAACATTGAAAGGGTTTGACAGGAAAAGTACTATCAATTAAATGCAAGTGAGTAGCAAAAAACTTTTTTAACCTGAACATTCTTTTGTTGTTATTATGATTACTGCATGACTTTGAGGCCTTGCTCCGTTTTCTTTGCTACAGTTGAATCTATGACTGTTAAAATAGCAGGGGCCTCATGTATAAACAGTGCATATGCACAAAGATGTTGCGTAAGCCCGTTTCCACACTCATATTGTAATGTATAAAAACTAAACTTGGCGTAAAGCCATGCACATTCTCACGCAAGCTCAAACCATTGCATACGCAAGTTTTGGGCTCAGTTTTGCAAACTGGTGGCACCCTTATGGCACAATAACAATGCAATACATTTATGGTCACTACAGTATTTGGATTTAATAATCTTCATGTTGGAAAAGGCTGACTCGCATAAAGAAGTAGAGCCAAATAATGCATTCAAGGAGGTAGTACATTTCCTCATGTTTGGGTACTTTTCCTCTGTGATCAAGTTCCAAAACTGTCCATGATCCCCATACTTCAGCTGAATGTCATACTGTAGTGTCAAAATCTCATCCTCCACTGTAGAAGAGTTTTAGGTGAAACAGTGTTGCAATTTCTGATGCGAATGAATCATCTTCATCATCTTCCCTAAATGGATAGTGCTTAAATGTAGCGATTGGCTCAAGTAAAGCTGAGTCTTGAAACCGTCTGTCAAAGTCTGACAGACAATTTTCAATCTGCTCTGTAGCGTATGCTGTTAAGTTGCACACACACCTTCCATTGCGTCTCCAGCTCTGACACAAGGTTTTGGATGTTCCCTAAATCAAGACGCTGAAAAATGATGGCTGTCCGATTAACTGCGATTTTAGTTCGATCTCCATTCTCTTTCTCAGATCGCTTTTTGGAATGTGAGTAGTAGTTCGTAGGAAGGAAAGCCTTTCCACATTTTCCTTCTTTGGAATAACAATGATTGATTGACAGATCAGACAAACGCACTTCGACTGTGACATTGTGAGAAAAAAAATCCTCTTCCAATTCTACATCCAGCCCATACCCTCCCCAAAGAATTTTTTTTTAAATCCCTTCTTCAGTCGATATAAATTGGAAGGCTAACTAGATCACAGCCAGAGTTTTGCAGTAGCATGTGCGTTTGATTGTGTGTGTGGGATGACCAGTGTGTTAGAAGAAAAAACTCAGACTGGCCGCCTTTTATGTCAATCAAGTGGCAAATGCCATAGGGAGGATATATGATTCATTTTGAACGCAATACGATCTACCTGCACTACCTTTGCGATCAACCGGTCGATTGCGATTGACGTATTGGGCACCCCTGAACTAGATACATGTACTTATATGTCAGCATGAACTGCTTGTAGATAAGGTTAGTCTTTTATTGGTGTCAACATATTGAAGTAGTTTTATTAAAAATAAGTGTCGGTCATTCTAAAACCGTTCACATGTGAGATGCCCATGTACTGTGTCATCCCCGGGATTCCCAGGAATGACATGCGGGATTCCCAAATTCCCAGGAATGGATAAACCCATTGGGAATGGATTCCCTAACGACCGGCTACAACTTGCCTTTCCATAGCAACTTTGCTATCTGACCACATCTTTCTTATTTTAGGCACCATGTGACTTTCTGAACTTAAACTCTGAACTTAAACTCTCTCTCTATTTTTTTTTATTTCATTAGTTTCAATTTTTATATTTTTATTTCTGTGAATAATGGCTGAGGTATAACATTGGTCAAGTAACTTAATTGAGTTAAACTGTGGGGATATTTCCCGAGCATGTGTTTAATAAAAGTTTTTTTTCTTTTATTAATATATCCATTATTGTGTTAAATATTAACCACCACCTGTATACTTAGACATATATATATATATATATATATATATATATATATATATATATATATATATATATATATATATATATATATATATATATATATAAAAGCAAATAAGTGAATTAGAATATTTGCACTTGGGAGACAACTTGAGGGCTCATCTAGTTGTAATTCCACCCCAACATTAGGTGTGGCAGTGGTAACTAATGCTTCTGCTCTTTTTGTTCCTATAGATTGGATGACCACCAGTCTCCGTGATGCCACTTCCAAGCTGTCATTTCCTGGCCCAGCTCCTTCTTACCTGGCTTCACCTCACAACTCTGACTCCCAGAAAGGAGTGAGGCAGTCCCTTTTATAGTTCACCTGGATGTGCTCCAGGTGCTCCCTGACGATCTTCCTGCAGCACTTCCTGGTGTGGCAGAAGTGCTGCAAGGGCACCCAGAAGCACTTAAGGTGCACTCGTATTTTCTTCCAGCAGCACTTCCTTGTGCGGCAGTCCAGAGCTCCGGGATTGTCCAGGCGCCTATATACAGTGTATATACACACACATGGGCCTAATAAAAATGTGTACCTTGTACAGTTAACTTAAGGGCGATCATTTACAAAGAATTTCTTAGCATTGTTACAACAGTAGGTTTACCCATAATAGATTCATTAAACTTATTGGTTGTGTTTAATTTAATCTGAGTGTGTTAGATTTGCATCCCATCCATAAATTTACCTAATGCTCTAAATAATGAGCCAGTGTAATAGTCGGAAGTTTACAGACAAAACACCAAAACCAGCAACTTGTCTATATTTAACAAAACTGGCAGGTAACCCTTGGCCCTCAAGTTGCATGACTCATCCATTTGTGAAGTAAAGTAGCACCAAATACCAAATTCTTAATCTTTTTTGTCTAGACAAACCCTTACTCTAACTTATTTCCTTACTTAGACTCATACCACCTAGGACCAGATGCTGCATTCAATCATGTTGCAGATCTTTTGATCTTCTATCAGCCTTCTATGACATTGCTGTCCCTACATAAGAAGCCTTGGCTTGCAGGTTGTTTGAAAGCTGGTAGCTGTTCATTTTTATGGCTCCTTCTCTCTGTCTTCCTGCTGTTGTATTTCCATGAATAGGATACTTTGTCAGTTCCTTACATATTCAGTACTACATTATTGCAAATGGTGTAAAATGTACTTGTTTTCTTGAAATGTAATAGGTTACAAAGGTAAGGTATAGGTTATTAATATATTAATGAATAGCCTAAATGGTTAATTCTTATGCAAATGCCCATCACTTCTTTGAAATTCCATCTTTTTAACATTGGTCCTCTAGTGGCCCATACTTCCATTGTCAGCCCTTTATTGTCAATTAACCTCAATGTGTAGGCTTCTTTTACTTAGTTGGTATGCTGTAAAGAGACATATAGGGAAGGAGACACTTTTAAACTTCATGTACTGTTTCGCTGCTATTACATTATATTTGAAACTAATGCATTAACAGAAGTATATGTTTCTCAGCAAAAAAATCATTTGACACTTTAAAATATCATTGAGAGTTGAAATGGCAATATTATATTAATCCTGCAAATTAACATGGGGTATGCAGCAGAGAAAAATGAAACCCACTGAGTTCTATAAACTAGACAGTCCTGGGGGGGCTTCTGTATTAACAAAGTTGAGAATAAAGTTATCTGCAGAGTTTTGCTTATTCAGAGAAATTCAAAGTGAACAGTTAAAAGTAAAAAAAAATGAAACAGAGTCTGTATGTCCCTAAGGGATTAAAGACACCATAAGCTTGAAAGCATTTTAACATTTGTCCAGTTATTGTGGAGTATTACAACATTTGATGTGTAAATTGAAATAAAAAAGAAGCCACAACAGCTGGCTTTTTAAGTAATATTTTTTTATAATTCCCTCAGCTTCTGAGGCTAACACAGGAATTAACAGATTTGTTCTCGTAGGCTGATGAAGATTGATCCCTGGTTTATTCAGTAACTCTATACTTATTCATTTTATCTAACTCCCACATCAAGTCTGATCGTATCTTCGGGTTAATCACTACAGCATATTGACTCCACCCCACCTCCTATCACATTAGAATAAAAAATGTAAGCGTTTGAAAGATTAATTAATCTTGTAGTTGTAAGATCACATGAAATATTAGCTAAAATGTTTCATTTGGAGAAAAAAAATCTATTAAACAGGCAGGGCAGTCGAATTGAGAATCACATTAAGTGTAGTATTAATTAGTACAATTCAAAACTACAGTGTTCAGAAAAACTAAAAACATGAAGTTAAGGGTAAAAGTTAAGATTAGTAAAGAACCCTTATGGATTTTATCAAATCAATATTAAAAAAACAACCAGTCATAGGGAGGAGGTTAAACTTTACCCACCAAGGTTTTGTTCCTTTATTTCATTATTTGAATATTCCACTATATTACCTATCACATTTTTCCAACACAGGGTTGTGGAGAGATGGGATGCATTCCAGCATTTTTGAGTGCAAGGCAGGAATCAACCCTGAATGCAAAGCCAGCCCATTACAGGGTGCACAAAAACTTGCTGAAAACCACAAGGTCAATTCAGTGTGACCCATTCACTTAACCTGTATGTCTTTGGAATGTCACAAATACTGTAAAGGTAAAACTAGTGAATTTTAATCAGGTAGAAAAGAAAAAGTCAAAAAACACATGGCATGAGGCATGCCTGAAATTCATACATGAAAATATTTCATACATCGGTCAGGTAAGAGCTGTACTGATATCTCATACAATAGGTTATTCCATATTGTCAGCCTATCCAGATCATCCACACAACTGATTTGTTTTTTCAAGATGTCTTTGAACCATCATGTAGAGAATGCTACTTGGTCTCTATCTATGGGATACTTGCATGGAATGCACATTACGGTATTCAATGATTCTTAGGGTTTTCACTCAGTACTGTGAAATCATTGCTAAATTATTTCCTGGATTCAAATAAGTAAAAATAACTAAAGATCATAGAATTAGATACCCAGCCAGTTATGGGAATCACAAAGCACATGTCAGTCCTAGCTGCACCTACTTCAAAACTCAACCCCTTGTAGAATTAGAGTATCGCCATTAAATCTGAATTCAAATTGTGAAAGAATCAGTCTCAACACACAAAAAAAGGTTTTGGGCAGCTACATGTATACTGGCCATGGCTGCAAAAGGGTAATGAAATAAGCAAATAAGTGCTCTGGGTGAGTTCCAAAACTGAACTGCCTTAGTTGTGAGATGATGCCGGCTTTAAAAGCCAAAACTGGAAATGATGTCATCTGAGGCAGGGACCGGAAGTGATGTTGTTCTTGTCACAGGAACCGAAAGTGACGTCAGTCTTGGCACCAGAACCGTAAGTGGTGTCGTTGATGTTAAATCATATAGGTTTTCCCATATCTGGCCTGCAGAGATAACAGAAGAAGGTTTAGTGCACCCTGCCACCCCCTGGCCTGGCAAGTAATTACCTCCACTTGGTCCACTCAACTTCCTCCTAATTGCACATATGTGACAAAGTGATCTCTAAATTGTGTGATACAAATGTTAACATAAAGTTTAAAAAGTAAATTAAAATATTTCCACTGAAGACATCTAAAATAAAGGCTTGATCTTAAGTATCATACCTCAACTTTACCTTCTCCAGTGCCACAGAGTGTATTATCTGGTTTGTTAGCTGAGGATGGTATTAAAAACGTTGAAGTGTGCAGCTGTGTATCAGCTACTGGTATTGAAATTACAATCAATTTCCTAAGGGTTACAATGCTCTCCATTAAATTAATATAACATGCTCTGATGGTACTGCGGTGGGCTGGAATCCTGCCCGAGGTTTGTTTCCTGCTTTGCGCCATGTGTTGGCTGGGATTGGCTCCAGCAGACCCCCATGACCCTGTAGTTGGGATATAGCGGGTTGGATAATGGACGGATGCTTTAATGGTATGAATTTTAGATGGTAAAATGAACATGAGGCATGTGTACAAGAGGCTGCCATTTATTATCTTTTTCTGAATATATATGATTTAACTTTTAAAAATGAATTTAGTGTCACATCAAATGTATCAGTACTTATTTAGGAAATTGTATGTTTTCTATAGCTTTCTAATTATGTTGTTTGAATTTTCAGGTAAGGACTCCAAAAGTTATCAAATAAAAGTTGTTATATACTTTCTTACTTTCGCAAATCAATGCAATCAGTTAGTTCCAAACATTTTAGTTACTAAACACAGCCTACCCCCTGCTCACATAATAAAATTCTAACATAGGCACTACTTACAGCACATACAAAAAGTATTCATCCTTTTAATATGACTTCTTATCATTATACAACAGGGGCAAAATAATACCAATATAACCGGGATAATTAGCAGTTCATTTTATATCTAAACATCGAATTTCTTAGAGTTCCAGGTCTCCTGATCAGGCATGGGAATCTCAATGGATGGAATAACAGAGAATGTGCATGGCCTCTGTATAGATGGGGCAAAGTCTCTAAAATGATGTGGCCTCTGGATGGATGAAATGGCAGAGACTCCAAGCTTCTCTATTAGCTCTAAATTTAAGTCAGTAATGTGCTCTTTGATAGGCCTCTTAGACCAGTGGGGGTGACTCCCCTCTGTATTCAGGTCTCCTGCCCTTTCACCACTCCAGTCCTGTTCATGCATGACTCCATTTTTCACTTTAGATAAGGGATATATCAAATTTTACAATTTGGCTTGCCTTTATTTTCCCCTACATGCAAAGTCTTAAATATGCCCTGAGTAAGAAGTGGTTTATCCTTCTCCCTTACTGCCAGGTTAAAGTTACATTAAAAATTATGGCTAAAGAAGATTTGATAAAGACAATCTACAAATAAATATCCCAACATATACTAGATATAACCATTATTTTACTTTCCAGTACACTTTCTAACACTCATTAGTACTGTGGAAATTCCAGCAATGTCAATTAGAAAAAAAACATAAGTATGTGGAATTGAATGGATAGTGCAAAAAACTCACACTGATATGAAAAGAACCTACAAAATGAACATATTGAGTGTCCAGGGTGGTAACTGATTCTGAGCTTCTTAGAGCTGTAAAAAAGTTGATACGTACTACATCACTGGGTTGTAAGGACACTTGTAACTTGTAAAATTTTTGATATTTTATCAAGCTGCGCGGCCACAATTCAATGTTGCTTGCAGCATTCTAGTACGTCTTTTAAAATAGTTTATTAGCTTTTTTATGTAGACAAACAGCAACACACTAAAAATAATTGAAGCCCACAGCTGAAGTCTATTTATGAAATGGAAAGAAAATGTTACCGGAAAACAAAGGGCTCTCAGCACATCTAAATATATAACAAGAACTTGCTGCATTCTTTTCAGTGCCATTCATTGCATGGTCACTTCTCTTGCTACCTACCTTTAATCACATTTTCCTGCTTTTTATCCAAATAAGTTGGATGAATTCCTTCACTGCAAGTGACACTCCTAATGTAAGAGAAACATATTAGCCGCAAATGAAAAACTCACAAATACTTTAAATGGTTCATATGGAGTAAAGACAGCTTGCTCTTTTAATCAAAAAAACTGTCCACAGCTCTTCTTAATGAAGGTGCAAAAGTCAGTTTCTTTCACCTCTCTGATACTGAAAGGGGTTTTCCTATCCTTTCTGCTCATCATACAGTGTAATGCAAAATGGTCACTTATTCCATGGGAATGCCACATGGGTTGGACGGGCATCCCGACCAGAGTAGGGGATGATTCCTTACCCAGACAGGTTGCTCTGAACAGGCAGATGGGCATCCCAACCAAGAGAATGGAGGGAGCCAGACCCGGAGGAGATGGACGGAAAGCCCACTTAAAGTGGAAATTTCAAAAAAAAAACTAAAATGTAAACAGCATGTGTACAGACAGACAAATATCATTTAAGATGTGGATGATCACATACCTAATTAAAACAATGAAGTGTTACTCAGTCTTCTAATGTTAAATACTATGAAAAACTATATTAATAATACTATGTTATTAATACTACTAAATACTATGTTAAGATCTAATGTTAATGTTTGTGAACATAACTGTCACACATGAAATTTATGCATTCATTTTAGTGAGGAATTAATTTTGTTTACTTTTATAGCTACATACAGTATTTTATAATAAACATAACTGTAATCAGTTGTTTTTAATTAGATTCTTTCTTTAAAAACCTTTCCCTCACTTTCCTTTGCCAACACTGCTTTTTCTTTTTGTGTGCAGCTTCAATGCACCATTTTATCACCATAGTACACCTTTTGTTGCTTTTTTTATTCTTTCCACATGGATGGACGCAGATGTTTCAGGGAACTTTGCATTGCATTGCTGAAGAGTAAAGCTGTATCAGTGTAGGAATGTATGAAAGTGCCCAACATCGGGAAACTTCATGGGATTTGGGGATAAGTAAAAGATAATCCCATTTTAAAGTGAAATTTTATTTTTTCATCTTTTCAAAACAGAATTCTTCTAAAAAGAAATCCAAGAATAAAAAAATTAAAAGAGAAAAACCTGAAATTAAGATATACTGTATATATAGGACTTGTGAGCTTTGTTAAGCTGACTGGCTTGTTCTCGTCTAAATTGTTGCAATGTCCTAAAGTTCTAACTACCTTGTCTTCTTTGTTTCACAGCACAGATAGACCGCCCAGTAAGGGCAATTAACTCTGCCCCTTGCAGTCCCTGGACTATAAATTTTAGACTGCCCTAAGGAAAATGTCACTTAAGATGTTACTAAAGGCTTAAGTGCAACCTTGAGGCTTGAGAAGTGCAACCAGTGAGGGACCAAGCCTTCGATTTATGGGATAAGGTGGCCCAGTAGCTCCACGTAGGTGAGCACATAGTTGAGATGTCGTAGGCTGATTTCTTGGTTCATACCCTCCCAGAATATCTTGTCCGCCCGGTGAGAAGACAACCATGGACAGAAATGGAAAAGCCTGTGGCCATCATCAAGCAGCACAAATCCACCGCCCGAACAGAGCAGCCAGGAGAGCAAAGGTGGATCTGATGTGCCTAAGAAGACAGGTGCTGTTTTGTGATTGTGGCTAACCCTCTTGTGCTTCCTTTTACAGGCACAGCCCGAGTTAATGAGCACACCTTACACCTCCTAAATGACTCCACCAGCAACACCACCATTGCTGCAGGTTGATACATCCCACTACAACAGTATGATCTCTGGCTTGTATTCATGGTGAATCCCAAAGCTACCCCACCGCTATCTGTTGGGTGCTTTTTCAAGGTCATCTGCATATGGTGGTGCTCCTGAGGCCCCTGTTTGCCATGATACTAGGGAGAGATTTGCCGAAGAGAAAACCCAGTGTGGATCAGCTATACCTGTCAGCATCTGGAGGAAATTCCCTGCCATACAAAAGGGCAGATAAAGGAGCATCTACATAGTGACTTAGTGGACTTGGGGTCAGTCGGTAAACATGAGGCTGAAAACAAGACAACCCCGGCACACCTCTTGCTTGGTTGGGTTGCCCTGCTATAAACCCCCGATTCTATAGTCTCCTTGTAGCCTCACTTTCACTCTTTACACTCATTGTTTAAGAGAGAGCACTTGCTTGACAATTCTCTGAAGCATGCAAGGAAAGTAGTAAACTTGGTAGATGGTCAACCAATCGCTGAGTCCCTGTCACCTTTGCCTCACTTTGTGTTACAGAATGATCTGTTATATCGGGTGGCAAAATTTCAGGGCAAGCCACATAGCTAACCTGTGGTCCTGCAGCTTTATAGATGAAAGATCTGTGACATGGCACATACTGTACTTACTTCTTGGGAGCACATCTAGGAACTGAAAAAACAACTAGAAAAAAAATTACCATAGTTGCAATGATTTTAATGGCCCAGAGTACACAAGGAGGTGTGCCATGTTTGCCAGTCCTGTCTAGAATGTCAGCTCATCCAAATACTCCAGAGGGACTGCGCACTTCTCATTCCACTTCCCCTCACTGATGTACTTTTCGAGCAGATCAGTACGGATATTGTCAGCTTACTTGAACCGTCAGCTTGGGGGCATAAATACAATACAATACAATACAGTTTATTTTTGTATAGCCCAAAATCACACAGGAAGTGCCGCAATGGGCTTTAACAGGCCCTGCCTTTTAACAGCCCCCCAGCCTTGACTCTCTGAGAAGACAAGGAAAAACTCCCAAAAAACCTTGTAGGGAAAAATGGAAGAAACCTCGGGAAAGGCAGTTCAAAGAGAGACCCCTTTCCAGGTAGGTTGGGCGTGCAGTGGGTGTCAAAAGTAGGGGGTCAATACAATACAATACACAGAACAGAACAATTCCTTAATACAGCATAATAAAAATTTTTGAGTACAGTTTAACAGTAGATGATATGACATAATTAGGTTTGGATATTTTTAGAGTCCTGGAGACCTAATCCATCTAGCTGCCTCCCCATTTGGCCATGCCACGGCTGAAACGTTGCTCCGATGAAAGGACCCCTCTTTCCCATGATTCCTGTGATCCTCCATCAGGGATGACTTTACCATAGGCAGGCAAACAACTTGGCAGGTGGGCGTGGCACCAATTGCCACATTTGGGTACCGAAAAGAAACAGAATAGGTGAGGGTTAGTATTCAAATATAATTATCATGTTACTTATGTTATAGTGCTAATGACTAACAACAGAGATGCAGTATGTACAGTTAATCAGCAGCTCTAGTCAGGATATGCTAAACTGAAGTAGTGAGTCTTCAGCCGGGATTTAAAGGCTGAGACTGAAGGGGCATCTCTTATGGAAGCAGGAAGACCATTCCACAGTTTAGGGGCCCTGTAACTAAAAGCTCGACCTCCCACTGTTATTTTATTAATCCTTGGAATCCTAAGCAGACCGGCATCTTGAGATCTTAATGTGCTCAGGTTTGTAAGTCATGATAAGTTCAGACAAGTAAGCGGACCTTGGCCATTTAATGCTTTATATGTTAAAAGGAGGATTTTGAAATCTGCCCTAAACTTAACTGGGAGCCAGTGTAAAGATTTAAGAACTGGGGTTATGTGTTCATATTTTCTTGTTCTTGTAATAATTCTTGCAGCTGCATTTTGGATTAACTGGAGGCTGTATAGAGAACAGTTTGAACAGCCAGTGAACACCGCATTGCAGTAGTCAATCCTACTAGAGATAAATGCATGAATTAATTTCTCACAATCCTGTTTATTTAGAAAGCGCCTTAATTTCCTAACATTTTAAGATGGAAAAACATGTTTTGGACGACTTTGTAATATGCGCTTTAAATGACATGCTAGAGTCAAAGATAACTCCTAGATTGCGGGCTGATTCAGTAAAATTAATTGGGATTCCAACTGAGTTAAATGACGACAAAATATTGCTGTGATCAGCGTCATTCCCTCCAACAATTAACATCTCTGTTTTATCTGTATTTAAAGACAAGTAGTTCTCATTCATCCATTCCTTTAATTCACTAACACAACTAATTAAAGACAACATCGGAGAAACTTCATATGATTTAAATGAAAGGTATAACTGGGTGTCATCTGCATAGAAGTGAAAATTAACATTATGTTTCCTAATGAGAGATCCCAGTGGAAGCATGTAAAGTGAAAACAGTAAAGGTCCCAGTACTGAGCCCTGCGGGACACCATATTGAACTTCTGTGTATAATGATGGAGTACTGTCTGCACATTTCTGTACATACTGGAATCGATTTGATAAATAAGAACTGAACCAAACGAGCACGGGGCCTGTAAGCCCAACATCGTTTTCTAGCCTGTGCAGTAAAATAGAATGGTCAATGGTGTCAAATGCTGCACTTAAGTCCAACAACATAATTACAGTGGAGTTTCCTTCATCAGAGGATATCAGAATGTCATTTACAACCCGTGTTAGTGCCGTTTCTGTACTATGACCAGTGCGAAAGCCAGACTGGAATTTCTCAAATAAATTGTAACGCGTAAGGTGTGACTGAAGCTGACTGGCGACTACTTTCTCTAGTATTTTAGAGAGAAATGGTAAATTTGAAATAGGCCTATAGTTATTTAGTATGTGTGGGTCTAGGTCTGACTTTTTAAGTAAAGGTTTAATGACTGACACTTTTAGTGCATCAGGTACAGTGCCATGCAGTAATGAACTATTGATAACGGTTAGAATAGGTGCTGCAAGAACATCCATTGCACTTTTTACTAGTTTTGTTGGCACTGGATCTAGGGAACAAGTAGTGGGCTTCATTTTAGTAATTAAAGTTAAGACTTCCTGGTGAGTTACAGGATTAAAATTATTAAAGTTATTAAATACATACTTATGATAGTAGATTACGTCACCCAGTATCCAGAGGCCGTACCCCTATAGGTGGCTAACTGCACCACATCTGTGAGTTCAGCCCCGGTAAGCAGGACATGGTGTTGATTCCCACATCCCATTCCAAGAACCTGGTACACTAGTAGTGACCCAGGAAGTACAAGAACAAAAGGGTCTCTGTGACAGTGTGGGTTAGCACCTTACTACCGGGTCCCTCCTGTTGCTAATATACCCACGCGATGTGCCTAGCAGAAGAGGACATATAAGGAGCAACATGGGGTAGAGGCATAGTTGTAGCGGTGCTTTTATTAAAACCTTAAAAAGAGCAAATGTTAAATCAATGAATAAATAATCCATAAAAACAAGTGAATGTGGATAAAATCAAATAATCAATTAAAATGAGGCTAAAACACAATCCAGGAAGCTGTCCTTAAAACTCAGTGCTTGGTGCAACCCTTCTATAAATAATGTCTCTTCTGCTTAACTTTGTTGTGAGGTGTCACAACAGAGGAGATTTCCATCTAACAGACACAGCCATCCAACTCCTTCTCGTCCAGATTTCTGCTGTCCCATGGTTCCCAACAGGGTTTCCAATCCACACCACAATTTGCGAAGGCTCAGGTCCTTGTGGCCATCCATGGCTTGACAGGGCTCCCTGTCTGAGCCTCGCCCAACTCCTGATGCCTTCCCAGACTTGCAAGGTGAGCACCACTGGCAGTTTAATTCAGATCCCGGGTTGCTCAGCTTTAGTAGCCTTCTCCAGTTCATGAGCATTGGCTGCGTGCTCCCCAAGGAACTCTCCTTCTGGATATCTGCCTCCCCTCTCTCTCTCTGCCTACTGCTTTCTCTCTCTTTCCTTTAACCTCCTTTCATTTTCTCTTTTCTTTCATCTTTTTTTCTTCCCTCTACTGTCCCATGCAGGCTCCTTTATCCTCTAATGCATAACTGGTAGAGGTGCAAGGATCCTTTCCCTCCACAGCATCATTGTGGTGCCTGATTGATTTGTCCACCTCCATACATGTATTCGGCACGGCCTGCCAGCTCCCCAATTAACTGCGGAGCGAAATACACTCACATAAGTCCACACCCAATTGGAGCCTGACATTCTCGGGATGCTAATTATTTATTTTAAATTGGCCACTAATTTCCTATTCGTTTCTTAATTGATGTCTTAGGGAATGCGTCTGCTATGTCACTCTATTAAAACTAGTAGACCACAAGCCCAGCGATTTGGCAGCACTTACCACCTAATCACTCTTAGCGGAAGCCAAAAAATTAAATTACAGGAACACCCTTACCCTGAAAAAAAAGGAGAGAATGGGAGCCATCATCTCCACAGTCACCAGGGGCCTCATGTATAACGGCGTGCGTAGAATTCACACTATAACATGGCGTATGGACAAAAGCGGAAATGTGCTTACGCACAAAAAATCCAGATGCATAAATCTGTGCGTTTGCCAACTTCCACGGTCCACGAAAAGTAACGCACGTGCATGCGCTTGCTGTCCTGCCCCAACTCCTCCCAGAATTTCACCTCTTTGAATATGCAAATCAATATAAATAGCCCTTAAGCTCAGCCTTCTGTGAAAAGGCAATGGCAAAAGCAAGAGGGGAAATAGAAGAATTTCAGCAAATACCAAGTAGAGGCAAAGAAAAACTTACTATTTGTTGGTTTAAACAGTGGTATAAACAACAAAAGGAAGTTGATAGAGTGGCATAGCATGTTCGAGAAACTTGAAAGCTCACATTCACAAAGTCGTACAGTGCCCGAAATAAAAAAGAAGTTGTCAGATATCAAAGTCGCCGTGAAAAGGCGAATTGTAGCCCACCATCTGAGTGTCATATGAAAGCTTATTAGGGTACAGAAAAAAAAAGGCACATAGTGGGGAAAAAGCATGAAATGTCAACTTTAATCTCTAAATTTCCACTTTAATCACGTACTTAATTTTGTCATTAAAGTAGAACATCATAAACTTCATCTTAAAATCGTTTAATTTACTAGTTTCTCAATTCCATTGTAACTAAAGTAGCACGTTAAATACTTTGTTTTGTATTTGATCTTCTATGTACTCTATGTGTGTGAATCACTACGTGCTTCTTAACACTAGAATTACCAGAGCCTACGAAAAAACTCGTAGATGCGTCCCACCTTAAATCGCTTCTTAAAACTATTCACAGCTCTCCACCAGCGTCTTTTGTTATCTAAATGTGCTGATAAACTGAGGCTGCAAGCAGCCGGCTATTCCATCCCCCCGCCGACTTAGAATGTGCACAAACCTCTCCCAGTTCATGCCTTGATTGATTTTCTGGGAGTGAAGTGAAGTTTTAGAGTGGAAATAATAGATCATTGTTTGGAACACAAGCATTTCATGTGTGTTCCGTTTCTACAGTAATCTGTGTAAACACATTTTTGAAATGTTTTTCATATTCTAGTAGTAAATGACAAAATGTAGGCATAAACTATATAATGTATGAAGCCTGAAGTCCAAATATCAAAGAAACACTTTCACAAAAGGTACAAATATAACAGAACAAGTGCACTTTTATTCTAAAGTGTAACTGCAGAAAAAAAAACGCCTTAGCAGGCCATACTGACGCTTATTCACCACAACTGGCGTGGTGGCGTAAAGATATCAGCTGCTGACTGGTAATCAAATGGTCACGAGTCAGATCCCTCACGACTCCGTTTTGAGAAGTAAACTGATCTTATTCTTACTATTTTTGAATAAAGACATACATTTGATTTCAGTCTGTAACAGCTGGTGTAATTTATGATACTTGTAAAGGTTAGCTTTGTTTTTTTTTTATTCACTTTTCATTCTCTCAGTTGCGTTCAGGATCCTTCCCTATGCCCTCCCCATCTGACACTGCTGTTTTCACATAAAGACGCGCTATAGCTTTGCATTCTCTTACTAATGCTCGCGAAATGAAGTGTCTGCATGCACTTTTTGTGGCATTACACATGTATTTTTTGAGCATGTCCGTGCCAAATAAATAACATTTGAGCTATAGAGCGTCTTTATGTAATCCAAATAAATAACATTCGAGCTATAGAGCACCTTTATGTGAAAAACTGGATCACATAAAGATGCGCTACAGCTCGAATTTTATTTATTTGGAGACACGCTATAGTTCGAATGTTATTTATTGGAGATGCACTATAGCTCGAATGTTATTTATTTGGATCACATAAAGACACACTATAGCTTGAATGTTATTTATTTGAAGACGCGCTATAGCTTGAATGTTATTTATTTGGCACGAACATGAAAGTCTCTGAAGCGTTTGTCATATGAGGGCAGTTCAATAGACAGCATGGCTGAGGCAGCGTGTGCTTGATGTTGTATACCGATAATTCTCTTTATGATCAACTGCTGTACAGCTGTGATTCACACTCAGATACAGTGATATAAATACTCCGAATGGTGCAGTGAGAGTAATATGGAAAAAGATGATCAGAGGTGCAGTGAGAGTAACGCTAAAGCAGTTATGGTATTTGGAATAGTTTGACCATTCTGTGGACCATTACATTGTTACAGGTTAAATACAATCAGATGCATTAAACTAATAAACAATATGCGGTTAATTTCAGTGTATTAATAAAGCCGCGTCAGGGATATGGATATAAAAAAGAAATGATAACCACACAGGAACAGTAGCACTGCTTTGACGCTGGGTGCCACCAGTCTGCAAAACCAAGCAGAGAACTTGCGTACGACAGGGTATGAGCTACCATGGAAATGTGCGTGGCTTTACGCCAAGTTTAGGTTTTACACATTGCGATATGAACATGGAAATGTTCTTACGCATCATTTTTGTGTGTACGCACTGTTTATACATGAGGCCCCAGCACTTTGGATCCCAAGCCAGGCTGCACCAACAATATAGTGACTGAACCATGGGTGGTAGTCCGAGAGTAATCTTATCAACTCCCCAGTGAGAAGAAGGTTGGGGTGGAGCTTGAGATGCGACAGATATTAGAACAAGGGGTTATTGAAGTTGTTCACAGGTGCGGGTTTCTCCATGCTAATGCTGATGCCCTCTCCCGGGCCCACAACCCCATGGGTAGATATGCTCGCCGTTTCAGGACTGAGCTAAGGGAGGGGTCATGTCAAGAGTGTGCATCCGATGATCTCCTCCTGAGCTCATTCAAGGTATGTAATAACCTGCCAGAATGGTTTGGGGATTGGATGCTTTCACTAATGGTATGCTCTTTTTATACTTATGCAGTAATGAAAAGCCACCCAAGTAAGGGCAATTGATTCCTCCCTTTCTGGGGTGTTGTCTTTAAGTACCTGCCTTATGGAAAAATGAGTCACTTGGCTGATGAACAACCTGTGAGACAGAGGTCCCGAAGAACTGACTTTCTTTAAACTAATTCTGTTCCTTGCCTTAATATCAATCCTCTTGTTTTTTGTTTTGCTAGCCTGGGCAAATATGGCAAGACTGCTGTTAGTTTGTTTTGTTTTGGACTGATAATAAACAGGATGACCCAGTTGTTGCCCCAAATATTGACCAACTCAATTGTCACTCCTGCACTTGGCCAAATTATACAAATATATTTGTAAATATAATAAACAGACAAATTACCTAAAAGTTATGTTACTAAAGTAATTATGTTCTTGAAGGTTATTTTTACTCATATATATTTGATTCCTGAGGCAAACTAATACTATTTTGCAGTTTATGGTTCATTTATGCAATGCATGGTGCATTTTTATTATTATACTTTGCCTTTATCTTTAACTTTTTTTTTTCCATCATTTATATTAATAATATTCTGCCCCCTAAACTCACTAATTAATTTGTTCCATGATTTGTTTGTTAAGATTCTTAAAATACCAGTTAGTGAAACAATGTACTTACAGATAGTCATGAAAAAATACACAGATTTTTAAGATTTTTTTCCATATAGTTTGAAAAAATGTTTAGCATTTTTTGAGTTTTTGCGATGCTCTATTACAGTTTATACCTGCTTAATAGTGCACTTTTGTTTAAATTGTTTTTTAATGGTAACTGCCTGGTTTAAAATAACTAGTGATAAGTGAAACAATTCACAGTAAATTTCAAAATTCACTTTGCAAAAAAGTCAAAAAATAAATTTGCTCTTCACTTCCACTGAATTGATGCCATTCACACAAGAAAGACATTTGTTTCCTGTCTGGTAGTGTTTTCATGTATTAATTCTGCAATTGCATACTCATCATTTAAAACTTAAGGATCTCTAGTTAAAAAAAAAACAAACAAAAAAAAAAAACACCGTAAATGTATATCCTCAACTAGGATAATTGGATTGGCAAGTATGGGGCAGCAATGCCTTTTTGTGCATTTAGTTTTCCTATGGAGAAAGCTGGGTAGTGTGCACAAAGTTCCTTTTTAGTTTTTTACATTTTTAAAAAAAATGTAATATAGTCTGTCAATGTAATGGGAATAAGAGACAGTAAATAGAAGTGATTTTACTGGTGTGGTACAGATTGTGTGTTATGCAACTGTAGAAAAATAAAAAAAAAACCTAAATCTCAAAAAAATGTTTAAATGAGGTCTGTGTTTGGCAATTGATAAATCACCTGCAAAATTAATTGATGTCTGATTTATTTAGCTTGAAAGATATGCAAAAGTATATACTGTACATTGGTATTTCTGAATTATACATCTAAGAAGCATTGTCTCAGACAGACAGACTAATTTTTCTATATTTTACTACAAGATTAAATAAAAATCCATAAAAGGGCATGCATCTTCAATAAACTGCACAAAAAAATTAAAGAAACACTTTGAAAACACATCAGATCTCAAAGGGAAAAACATCATGCTGGATATCTATACTGGTATGGATTGGGTAAAGTGTTAGGAACAAAAGGATGCCACATCGTTCGATGGAAATGAAAATTATCAACCTACAGAGGGCTAAATTCAAAATCACCCTGAAAATCAGAGTGAAAAAATGATGTGACAGGCTAGGCCATTTTGCCAAAATTTCATTGCAGCAACTCAAAATCGTACTCAGTAGTTTGTATACCCCCCACATGCTTGTATGCATACCTGACAATGTAGGGGCATGCGCTTAATGAGATGGCGGATGGTGTCCTGGAGGACCTCCTCCCAGATCTGGACCGGGGCATCACTGAACTCCTGGACAGTCTGAGGTGCCACCTGGCGGTATCGGATGGACCGAAACATAATGTGCCAGAGGTATTCTATAGGATTTAGGTCAGGTGACAGTGGGGGCCAGTCAATGGTATTAATTCTTTCATCCTCCAGGAACATCCTGCATACTCTCACCACATGAGGCCGGGCAGAGTCTTGTACCAGCATAGAGTCTAACAAAGGGTCAAAGGATTTCATCCCGATATGTAATGGTAGTCTAGGTGCCGTTGTCTAGCCTGTAGAGGTCTGTGCATCCTTCCACGGATATGCCTCCCCAGACCATCACTGACCCACCACCAAACCGGTCATGCTGTACGATGTTACAGGCAGCATAACATTCTCCACGGCTTCTCCGGACCCTTTCATGTCTGTCACATGTGCTCAGGGTGAACCTGCTCTCACCTGTGAAAAGCACAAGGCACCAGTAGTAAACCTGCTAATTCTAGTATTCTACAGCAAATGCCAATGAAGCTTCACGGTGCCGGGCAGTGAGCACAGGGTCCACTAGAGGTCGTTTGGCCTTCAGGCTACCCTCATGAAGTCTGTTTAATTGTTTGGTCAGAGACATTCAGAACAGTGGCCTGTTGGAGCTCTGGCAGTGCTCATTCAGTTCTTCCTTGCCCAAAGGAGCAGATACCGGTCCTGCTGATGGGTTAAGGACCTTCTACGGCCCTGTCCACCTCTCCTAGAGTCCTGTCTCCTGGAATATTCTCAATGCCCTTGTGTCTGTGTTGGGAGACACAGAAAACCTTCTGGCAATGGCACATATTGATGTTCCATCCTGGAGAAGTTGGACTACCTGTGCAACCTCTGTAGGGTCCAGGTATCACCTTATGCTACCAGTAGTGACACTGACTGTAGCCAAATGCAAAACTACTGAAAAAATAGTCAGAAAAGATAAGGGGGGAAAAATGTCAGTGGCTTCCACCTGTTAAACCATTCCTGTTTTGGGGGTCATCTCATTTCATTAACACCAAAGCAGCTGAAACTGATTAACAACCCCCTCTGCTATTTGACCAGATCAATATCCCAGAAGTTTCACTGACTTGATGCTAAACTCTGATTAAAAAGAGTTCCTTTAATTTTTTAGGCAGTATATATTGCATGCATAAACCATTAGCTCTTTACTTGTTATACATGTTTATAATGGTAGTTGTGAAATAGCTCGCTACAGATTCTACAGGATATGACCTTAGCAGATGGTGTAGTGTTTGAGCATTTTGTATTTTTGTTATAAATATCTATAACTAGAAAGATATTCTTGGAATATGTCAATAAGTGGTGAGCTCTCTTGAACTGCAGGTTAGTCAAACGCTATTTTGTTATGAACATTTATGGTAACACCAATGTCATTTGCTATATGAGGAACCTGACCTATTGAAAAGTGATATTAACCAACATTGTAATAATTAATTTATTTAATATGAATCTTGTAATGATAATATTGAAATTAACATATCTATTGTTTATGAGGCAGATGTCACTGAAAGTAAACTATCTGAAGATTCTGTGTTCTGATTATTTTCAGTAAATATTTATAATGATAATACTGAAATATCTCATTAAAAGCCAAGCAAGCAACCTTATCCCAAAGCTATAATTTTAACTTACCACTCTATTTATTCCTGAAATTATGTAATAATTTAGCATTTTTGTTTTTATATAGTATGTCTTATTGTTAATTATTATTATAATTGGAGGAACATTACACAATTTGCATTGACTCAAGATGCTAGGAGAAAGTGCTTTCATTTCATTTTTTTATCTCTCTCTCTTTACTGCATACAGACTCAAAGCTCTTGCACAAATGTATAACTTTAATTAGATAATGGTACATTGCTAAAACTGAAAAGATTCACTTACATAAATCCAAATTAAAACAGAGGTGCTTCATACTGATCAACATAAAGAAATCATGAAAATATAAAATTAGTTATAATTGACATGTGGCCAGTTTAAAATGGTGGAGAGAAAGACACAATCTCCAACATCATTACTGGAAAAAGAAACCTCTGGGGAGTGTTTAGTCAGTTATCACAGATAAAACTGCAGGGAATGTCAGAGTAACTAACAGTTCTAATTACCTAGGTCAAATAGCTGCCTTCCCTTTCTAGGTGTACCAAAATGATAGTATTCTGTGATGGACAGTGTTAAAATAAAGCTTTCAAAATTCCAAGTGTCAGATGTTAAGGGCAGAAGTAGTAGCTTGGCCATATAGCAATGGTTTGAACAGCTTCAGTAGTATAATGATAAGAGAGATAGAACAGAGGATGGTTAGCAACTGGTCATAATGATTTCCAGGTTTTTAATTAGAACGATCAACTAACAAACATACAATCATATGAAAAAGTTTGGGAACCGCTTTTAATATATGACATGCCTTATGGAAACAGTAGTATTTCAGTAGTGACATTAGGTTTATTGGATTAACAGAAAGTATGCAATATGCATCATAACAAAATTAGACAGGTGTATAAATTTGAGCACCCCGACAGAGATATTACATCAATACTTAGTTGAGCCTCGTTTTGCAAATATAACAGCCTCCTATAGCCTTTGATGAGTGTCTGGATTCTGGATGGAGGTATTTTTGACCATTCTTCCATACAAAATCTCTCCAGTTCAGTTAAATTTGATGGCTGCTGAGCATGGACAGCCTGCTTCAAATCATCCCATAGATTTGATGATATTCAAGTCAGGGGACTGTGACGGTCATTCCAGAACATTGTACTTCTCCCTCTGCATGAATGACTTTGTAGATTTCAAACTGTATTTTGGGTCATTGTCTTGTTGGAATATCCAATCCCTGCGTAACTTCAACTTTGTGACTGATGCTTGAACATTATCCTGAAGAATTTGTTGATATTGGGTTGAATTCATCTGACCCTCA
Organism: Polypterus senegalus; assembly: GCF_016835505.1. NCBI lineage: Eukaryota > Metazoa > Chordata > Cladistia > Polypteriformes > Polypteridae > Polypterus > Polypterus senegalus. The sequence goes on from NC_053166.1 coordinate 112,460,686, forward strand.
ACTTTAACAAGGGCCCCAGTCCCTGAACTAGCCACTTAGCCCACAACATGATGGAACCTCTACCAAATTTGACAGTAGGTAGCAGGTGCTTTTCTTGGAATGCGGTGTTCTTCAGCCATGCAAAGCGTTTTTTTTTTATGACCAAATAACTCAAATAACAAAATAATTTTTGTCTCATCAGTCCAAAGCACTTTGTTCCAAAATGAATCTGGCTTGTCTAAATGAGCTTTTGCATACAACAAGCAACTCTGGGCTTCTTTCTCATCACCCTGCCATACAGATGTTCTTTGTGCAAATTGCGCTTAATTGTAGAACAATGTAAAGATACACCATCTGCAGCAAGACATTCTTGCAGGTGGGTTGTCTGTAACCATTCTCACAATCCTGTGCATATGCCGCTCCTGTATTTTTCTTGGCCTGCCAGACCTGGGTTTAACAGCAACTGTGCCTGTGGCCTTCCATTTCCTGATTACATTCCTTACAGTTGAAACTGACAGTTTATACCTCTGAGACAGCTTTTTGTAGCCTCCTCTAAACCATGATACTGAACAATCTTTGTTTTCAGATCTTTTGAGAGTTGCTTTGATGAACCCATGCTGTCACTCTTCAGAGGAGAGTCAAAGGGAAGCACAACATGCAATTGACCACCTTAAATACCTTTTCTCATGATTGTACACACCTGTCTATGAAGTTCAAGGCTTAACGAGCTAATCCAACCAATTTGGTGTTGCAAGTAATCAGTATTGAGCAGTTACATGCATTCAAATCAGCAAAATTACATAAGGTACCCAAATTTTTGCACAGCCAGCTTTTCACATTTGATTTAATTTCATACAACTAAATACTACTTCACTAAAAATCTTTGTTCGGAAAACATCCCAGTACTTAGATGTTCCTAGGAAATGAAAGACATAAAACTGTTATCTTTTTTGTTGAAAGTAGATAAAATTATTATGCAGGGTTCGAGGGATTCCCAAACTTTTTCATATGACAGTATTTAAAATAATAATAGCTAATCATTAGCAATACTCAAGGCACAGTATATTAGACTAAAGTAATGTGTCTTTAGTTTGGATTTAAAAGCTGAGACCAACTGGACATTTCTTACATAAACAGCCAGTTGTTGCACAACTTTAGGGCTCCCACAGTTATTTTTGTTCTTGGAACCACTGCAAGTCTGGGATTTTGATTGTAACATTCACTATAGTGTTTATTCACAGATACATTCTGTGAATTAATCTGGGTCCAAACCAATTATAGCTTCCTATGCTAGAAAGATGATTTTGAAATCACCCCTAAACTTGAAAGAAATGCAAAGGGTTAAGATCTGGAGTTATACCATCATACTTAGCACTAGAATTCCCAAAGGCTATGAAAAAACTCATAGATCCATCTCACCTTAAATCCCTTCGCACCTCTCCATCATCGTCTTTTGTCCTGTAAATGTGTTGATAAGCAGCAAGCAGCCTACTATTGTATCCTCCACCGCCGCACAGTTTTCTCAGCTCAAGTCTGTTTACCTGCATGTAAGTTGCTTAGAATTTCAGGGCCGTTCTTAGGACATTGGGGGCCCTGGGCATAATTAGACTGTGGGGGCCCTGATGCGTGTAGTATTTGCTACAGTTCAGCCAGATTTGACCTGTTTCCACTGGGCACCACGTGGAGGTATATAGCTAAGCCCAGTGTGTACAAAATGTGCAATGTAGTGGTGCATATTTTTATAAATTTTAGAGCATTTTATTTATTTTTTTATCACAATTAAAAAGTGTGTTTTTTATACCATTTTCCATTTTTTCCACTCTGTTTATTGACTTTTGTGGGGGCGTGTCGTAACAGGGCTCCGCCTGCGCAGGGTCCTGGCCATAGCGCACACCACAAGCCCCAAGCCCCAGTTCCCTGTTGCAGCGTCCCTGCCCCGGGAAAGGGCAGTAAGCTTAGCATTAAACTTCATAGTACAGATACGTAGCTTGCGTCGATCTTAAGAAAAAAAAAAAAAACTCAAATGATGGAGCCCCTTTTGTCTTGGGGCCCCGGGCGACTGCCCTGCTTGCCCATGGTTAAGAACTATGCTAAGCTATCTTTTACACGTCAACGATTTGCTGGGTTATTGTTAACACAGTTTTGCTGCCATTATACAAGTATTGATGGATTTATTTCAGTCCTGTACCAATGCAGTTCTTTCCATAGAAAAATTACCACACAATTCATAATCTATCTATCTATCTATTTTAATGTCTGTAAACAAGCCAAAATACTATGAGGTTACATGACTATACATAATACTGTAAAACTCCCATCCATCCATCCATCCTATTCCGCTTATCCAAGATCGGGTTGTGTGGGCAGCAGCTTGAGCAGAGATACCTAGACTTCCCTCTTTCCAGCCACTTCTTCTAGCTCTTCCGGGGGAATCCCAAGGCATTCCCAGGCCAGCTTAGAGACATAGTCCCTCCAGCGTGTCTTAGGTCTTCCCCGGGACCTCCTCCCGGTTAGGCATGCCCAGAACACCTCACCAGGGAGGCGTCCAGGAGGCATCCTGATCAGATGCCCGAGCCAACTCATCTGACTCCTCTCGATGCGGAGGAGCAGCGGCTCTACTCTGAGCCCCTTCCGGATGACTGAGCTTCTCACCCTGTCTTTAAGGGAAAGCCCAGACACCCTGTGGAGGAAACTCATTTCGGCTGCTTGTATTCGCGATCTCATTCTTTTGGTCACAACCCACAGCTCATGACCATAGATGAGAGTTAGTATGTAGTATGTCGACTGGTAAATTGAGAGCTTTGCCTTATGGCTCAGCTCCTTTTTCACCACAACAGACTGATGCAGAGCCCACATCACTGCGGATCCGCATCGATCCGCCTGTCGATCTCACACTCCATTCTTCCCTCACTCGTGAATAAGACCCCGTGATACTTGAATTCCTCCACTTGGGGCAGGATCTCGCTCCCAACCCTATGAGGGCACTCCACCCTTTTCCAGCTGAATACCATGGTCTTGGATTTGGAGGTGCTAATTCCCATCCAGCCGCTTCACACTCCGCTACGAACCGATCCAGATAGAACTGAAGATCACGGCCTGATGAAGCAAACAGGACAACATCATCTGCAAAAAGCAGTGACCCAATCCTGAGTCCACCAAACCGGACCCCCTCAATGCTCTGGCTGTGCCTAGAAATTCTGTCCTAAAAAGTTATGAACAGAATCGGATCACAAAGGGCAGCCCTGGCAGTGTCCAACTCTCATTGGAAACAGGTTTGACTTACTGCGGGCAATGTGGACCAAGCTCTGACACCAATCGTACAGGGACCAAACAGCCCTTATCAGGGGATCCGGTACCCCATACTCTCAGAGCACCCCCCAAAAGATTCCCCAAGGGACACGGTCAAACGCATTTTCCAAGTCCACAAAACACATGTAGACTGGTTGGGCAAACTCACATGCACCCTCCAGGACCGTGCTAAGGGTGTAGAGCTGGTCCACTGTTGCGTGACTAGGAAAAAACCACACTGTTCCTCCTGAATCTGAGGTTTGATTATCTGATGGACCCTCCTCTCCAGGACCCCCGAATAGACTTTTCCAGGGAGGCTGAGGAGTGTGATCCCTTTGTAGTTGGAACACACCCTCTTGTCCCCCTTCTTAAAGAGAGGGAATACCACCCCAGTCTGCCAATCGAGAGGCACTGTCCCTGATGTCCATGCAATGTTGTAGAGGCGTGTCAACCAGACAGTCCTAGAACATTCAGAGCCTTGAGGAACTCCGGGTGTATCTCATCCACGCCCGGGGCCCTGACACCAAGGAGTTTTTTGACCACCTCGGTGACCTCAGTCCCAGACATGGGGGAGCCCACCTCCGAGTCCCCAGGCTCTGCTTCCTCATTGGAAGGCATGTTAATGGGATTGAGGAGGTCTTCGAAGTACTCCCCCCAACGACCCACAACATCCAGAGTCGAGGTCAGCAGCGCACCATCCCCACCATATACAGTGTTGACAGTGCACTGCTTCCCCCTCCTGAGATGCCAAATGGTGGACCACAATCTCCTCGAAGCCATGCAAAAGTTATTCTCCATGGCCCCCCCAAACTACTCCCACACCCTAGTTTTTGCCTCAGCAACCACCGAAGCCACATTCTGCTTGGCCTGCCAGTACCCATCAGCTGCCTCCAGAGTCCCACAGGACAAAAGGCTAAAACCTACTTAATCCAATTCAGAGTTGCAAAGGGCTGAAGCCTAACATAGACAGGAACAAGCTCCAGGCTGGCACTGACTTAGCTTTAATTAATCCATTACACTATATAAGGATGCTATCTGCACTTGATGGTGTACAGTATATTGCTTAACTTTTTTGCACTTGTTTTCATTACAATCATGGTTTATTTGTGATGAGCATCAGGATGCTATCCTTATTAACTTTGATCTATGTTTGACTTTAGCCGGTGATGTACAGCTGTACACAAGTGAATTATTATTTATCTTAATAATTTGTATCTGTTATTCTTTTTTTATATATGTTTATGTAATACTGACGGCCAATTATATTCTGGACTGGAGAAGGGATGATTTCCCAAAAAAAAGTCAGCAAGATTACTTAATATTCTTAACCAAATGTACATGTTTCTACTGTCTGGTCAAAACATTTTGTTCCTGAGATTCTGATGCAAGTCTTGGACTTTGGCTTATTGGGCATTTAGCCTGAAGAATGTATTATTTGTAATATTTTGATTTACATCTTTGTATATTCTCACATTGTTGTTTTTATATATGTTATTATATTCTTGAGTAAATATATATAATTTTTATCACCATTATTTAGTTTAAATACAGTAGATCTTTTGTGTGAAACAATAACCTTCTTCTTCAATTATTGTATTTATTCTTTTGCTATTTTGTTTCATTCTTCTTTCCCAACTTTTTGATAGTTCTATAAAGGATTTCTGTGCTCATTCTAAGATTTAACTAATATGCTAGATAATCTTAGGGCTGCTGTATGCAAATCATAAAATCTCACCTCATTATTGTTGGAGAAGGACATCATAAACTTGGACTACGTACTTTTTTTCCTTGTTTTCCTGTTTCAACATGCCCGTTCTGATGCCCAAAATTCTTAGTTCCTGCTCAGGCTGCATAGTATGGTAGGGTGGAAATACTAAGTTATTTAAGATAGATTAATGATATTTTAGTGAAGCTCAAATTTGGTAAGGACCTGTGAGCTCCTATTTTCATTAGGCCTTTTTCAGTCTATTCTCTACTTTCCCACTTTTCATCAAATTGGTTGAAATTAGTTAATCTAGAACATCTAGAACAGTGCTTCTTAAACTATAGGTCACAACATTATGGGTCGCCACATGACTGTATAGTAAAATTAGACTTAAGTTTGTCCAAGTGTGAATCCTGAGGTGAGTGATACAGCGCTGTCTATTTAGTGTAGCGCATACTGTGGTAATATGTAAACAACACTATTGACACATCACAGATAGTTTTTGTTTTAATGTTATTTAAATATATTTATTACTCCCCACGCTACACACCTATGAAACAGTCAAACTCAGATAAATAACAAGGAAAGACATCAATAAGAAAAAGGGAGAGATAAGGGAATGACAGGCCTAATAACTGGGATGTACCATACTAATTCACTTCATAATTTAAAAAAATTTAATCATATCACCTCTTAGTCTATGTTAGCTTAAACTGAAATGGTTCAGCTCCTTCAGCTTCTCTTCATAACTGAAACGTCTGTTCAGTCACTGTTCTCAGGACTTTAGTGCTGCTTTGTTTTTGGTAATATGGATAACAAAATTACACACAGAACTCTAGATGAGGCCTCACTAGTGCATTATATTGATTAAGTGTAATTTGCCTTCACTTACATTCTACCTATTTTACTTTCAGGTTTTAAACCTCTCATGATGCATTTTAATGTAACAGTTTTACATTCTTACATTTATAGAACTTGCATTAAATATATTCTGAAAATGTAGCAGTGCTGTTGTTACTAACAGGGATTCAAACATTCAGATGCTCCATTTTGATGTGACATCAAAATAATGTTATATGGATTGTGTGCCAACATATAGTATTCCTCATGTTGAATTCAGTTTTTATTTTTCATCACTTTTACTTAACAATTTGTTTCTTGCTGGGGTAATCCGCCTACCAGGTATTACCACTTTAATGAAAAAGTCCTAAGAATAGGGTAAAGGCGACTTTTCAAAATTTATTAAAAACACTCACCTGTGTAAGTCATTAAATGCAGCGTGCGCTTTCGCGGTCATTTTAACTTTGTCTTCCGCAGCAGGATGCCGGCAACGGGTCGGGTGCGCCTCCAGGTCAGGCCTGCTGGAGGATGCTGCGCATACCCCATCATAAAGGCGACCATCTCTTTAGTCCTGTCGTTAGCAAAGAGAGGTGCGACATGGTTTTAGTTAAAAATGTGCGTGCATGCATGCATTATTGCAAAGAGGACATTCACAAAGGAAATTTACTTTTAAATATATTATAGCTATCACCTAGTTTAGTTTTATTTTGGTGGAGGTATTTAAATAGGTTTTGGTGCACTTTTTTTTGTTCTTGTATGTACATTTTTTTGTTTTCTCTTTTGAATATTTTTGCCTTCTTTTGCACTTTTTTTGTGTAGCTTCTTCCTGAACTCCTCTTCTTCACTGAGGAAATGTACCCTTTTTATGTATATATGTTTTTGTCTGTATTTTTGGGACTGGAAACTTCATTATATATATATTGTTTACTATTTTTGATTAGAAATTTTTTTTGTTGTTTTGTTACACCTGTAAATAAACTTTTTTTGGAAAAATCACCTTTTTGTGTCTGTGTCTCCATATCTGACTTCTCACAGATCTGATCCCAGTCGGTCCTGCACTACAAGATGCCCACTGTGTAGTCTGGTGCCAATCTGATGTCACACTTGCATTGACTCTTCAGGTTAGTCAAAAATGAAAACTTTAAACTTTTTTAAGTTGTACCTAGGATTAATGTTACACTTAGTATGTGAGAAGTGTACCACCTGATCATATTGGAGGAATGCAGATCAAGATGACCCAGAAAGAAGATAGACATGACAAACAGCCAGAATGTAATAGATGATCAAAAAAAAAAAACAGACAAACAAGAAAGAATAGAAACATTTGAAGGGTCAAAAGACTTCTAGTTTGGGTTGATGTGCTTGATCAACCTTCTGTATACAACAAGTAAAAGTTTTGAGGAGGCAATAGTCCAAAAGGCTAGTGCAAGTGATTTAGACTCCTCTTTTAATTTCAGTTGCTGCTCCCATCATGTGACTTCTCACAATTAGTGTTACAATTTAAGACAGAAACGGGAAGGGCCAAAATAGAGCTACTTGTGAAAGGAGAGAATAAAGGACTTTGCATAATCCCGATGTTAACATAATAGAGATGGGGGCTAGGAAAGCAAACAAAATGTACTATAAAGTATGAACTTACGAAACGAGGAGTAAGTCTTCAAGAAGGCATAAAAAAACATAACTATTCTTTGGCTGAAATGACTAATGGACATTGCGTTGTTTACATTGAGTAAATGCTACACATCAGGCTTAGGCTGGCAAAAAAATATTCTACCAGTGAGTCTTCTAAACATCAGTTTGCACAGTATGGAAATTTGTGCTAATTTTGGAAGGGCTTAGACTGTGTAATTAGCATGCCCTTCACCAAATATTCAAAGCATTTCATTGGAATTGCAGTCCTATAGCCATTCAGTCTGCTGTGCTTGGAAACATTAGGAACCAGGGTAATTCACAAACTCACTCTGTGTGAAGGGATTCTTTTTAAAAACAATTTTGGTTGATTGGTACTTTACCTTTTTTTCTTCAAAGACTTAACACTAGAATTACCAGAGCCTACAAAAAATTCCATCCCACCTTAGATCGCTTCTTAAATCCCTTCACACCTCTCCGCCAGTGTCCTTTGTCCTCTAAATGTGCTGATAAAGAGAAGCTAGGAGCAGCCGGCTATTCCATCCCCCCAACAATTTAGAACGTGCACGAACTTCTCTCAGCTCATGCCTTGATTGAATATCTGGGAGTGAAGTGGAGTTTTAGAGTGGAAATAATAGATCGTTATTTGGAACACACGCATTTCATGTCTGTTCCGTTTCAGAAGGGAACAGCAGCAAGAAATTTGTTCATTATATCTTCTTGTTGATCTTTTGAACAGTTTGGTTGCTACCTTTGCTCCGGTCTTTTCAAAGCAAATGTCAAAGATCTAGAAGTTAGACACTACAAATAAGCTCTATGGACTGTGCTATATATATGTACAAAAAGAAAGAGAGTATTTTCAGCTTCTTCAACAGCCAAGACAGATTATTGAAGTCAGCTTCCTTGGATCATGCAGCACAAAACAAAACAGCTTAAAGAACTGTGCAGAAGGAGAGAACCACTTTCAAAATCAGCTAATTGCAGCAATTAAATAAGCACTGGGCACATTTATCTTGTCACATCAGTGGAAGTGAACTGTGTCAAGGCTAACTTTGAGACAAGCTGACAGCTGTCTTCCTCTGTTGTCAGCTGGAGGCAACTATGTCCCACTAATGATATATTGGCAGAACAACATATTTGTTTGGCAAAATAATTAATGTGATTGTTACTGTGTTTAAAATGTTTGTTGTTTTCTTTTTCATGACTTTTCTGGGCATTTTAATGCTTTTCATCATTGATCATTAAGTGATAAATCATTCATATTCATTTAATACAGCCTTATTAATTGCCATTCTGATAGATGTGAACCACTAGGGCTACTGGCAGCTGGGTACACGCCCATATTCTTTTGATGGAATGTCTGCTAATGATTTTTCCATAATTTAGATGATTTCAGAACCCAAATGTCTATCAAGATGTTAAAGTTTAATTTCATGGTGTGGAAAAAAAAAAATCAGAAGGAATGAATCTTTATGAGGTATAACAACACCATGAAGATCACTATGGGAATTTCAGTATATTATATAAAAATCTTGTCTACCCCAGTTATGTGAGTAGCTTTGAATGACTGTAATAATTGTTCTCCTTTCCTCATCTTACTGGATGGTGAAGTAAATATTTTGAGATTTTAAATAATAGTATTGAATCTAAAGCCTGTGCTCCTCCTGATCTTTTCTGTAGTTATGGAGCTGGGGCTGAACTGGCTCCTTTGTTCTTGCTTTGCCTTTTATAAATACTTGCTTAATTAAAAGAAAATATTTTCACTATAAAAGAAACTGGGTTTCATTTATTTTTGGGATGAGAGATTTTGTCAGCTTTTCTTTCTCCTCCTTATTTTGTCACATTTTGTAACGTTTTTGATGTTTAAAAGCCTTAATTCATTTACTTCACTGGTATGAACCCTTAGTAAAGTATGATGCTATTTCACAAACAGATCTCAGAGATTTAAGATGATTATATCCATCAAATATCCAGTGGCTGCATGGATGCACACAGAATCCAGTTCCTTCCTGGACACATAGTAGTTTTTTGTCAATGAAATGAAATGAATTCCTTCATTCCAGTCTTAAAGAACAGAGAAGAGTATTCAATTTGCAAGTGGTATAGGGTGGCTTGGGGCTTTGTTGATGTAACCAGTACAGACATGCTTCATAAAGTTTAGTTTACTCATTAATACAAAAGTTATTCTCTAGTGTGTGACAAAAATACAAGAGAGGCCTTGAGCTTTAGGAACTTAATGCTCAGTTGTCTATTTATTTAATAGTCCCTACCCAGGTGTATTCTACTATCTTTGAATATTTTGACTAGAGATAATCATGAGAAAAACATATTTAGCTTTCTGCTTGAAATTTTCTGCATTAAAAATGTTTTTTTATACCTCCTAAACAGCACACATATTAGATCTTTATTGAGGCTTATAGAGCATGTAAACTCCATAGAAAGTCATATACTCTAGATTGAAACTTGGCAATTCACTACACTTAACTAATCTTCCTGATTTATGATAATCCAATTAATTTAAAAATGAGTGAGAGAAAGACAGAAAGAGGGAGAGAATGAGTGAGAGGGTAATTGCTCATTGCAGTTTGCGACGTATGACACATTGCTTACTTATGTATGTAAGTGCATGTATATATCTTGATACATCATAAAATACAGTAAACAGGCTTGTTACTTTATAGGCTGGTGGCTTGCTTAAGTGGCTGAGTAGGTGAATGGGAAATCATGGAGTCATCCACTTTAAATTTCAATCAATGATATACTCTATGGCCCCTTGATGATATAAATAGGCTGTGCTTCAACTGTTCACTTTGTCCCTCAGTTTTTAAATTAAATTAGTCAACACAGTGGTGCACAGATCAGCACTGCTGTTCCACAACTCTAGGAATACATGTTAAAGTCTTTATCCAATCTCTTTGATCCCTTCTTAATTGTGTATGTTCTTTCACTGTTCATGTGACTTTTTCTCTTATTCATATGTTTTTCTTTCCATCAAATTTCAAAGGATATGTATCTTAAGGTAATTGCTAATTGTAAATTGGTCTGGAATGTTTTAGTGTGAAAATGTGCTAGAGTGTGCCATGTAATTAACTTGACAACTCATTCAGACAGTGAATGCTGTCTTTCATCTGACACTGCTAGGATAGATTTACTGTCTTCACCAAGAATCATTTGGCGTGATACTATTTGCACTAACTTGTCCTCATCATGGTATTATATGATTGAAAGATATAAATAAATATGAGGGCAATGTGGTAGAGTTGTTGAGTAATAAAGATTTTACTGTTCTGCTCCACTAACCCTGAGTACAAATAAAAGGTTTTATTGAACAAAATACCTTACAAAAGGTTTATTTGTAGTCAAAACACAAATCTTTCTCTCTCTCTCTGTCTTTTTTTCCCTCCACACCTACAATGCGAGCTTTGTCCATCCTCCACACTTGATTCTGATCTGTCTGAATGAAGCTAAGTGCCTTATTTTTTCTTAGACTCAGGAGTTCTTCCACTGTCAGGACATAGCCTGTTGGAAACACTTCCAGGTCAATCTTATGTTCCACAAAGTAGGGATCATGTAACTCTGCAGCACCCACTGGCGGCACCTATGTTACCCGACAAGGCTGCCCTATTGGACTCCAGTTACCAGCATGCCTGGCAGGTGTCCGCATATGTACCCTTTCCAACGAAGGCTGCCATCTAGTACAGTATGTTGGGGGAGTTAGTAGTCTTGTCAGGTTTTCTTACCTGTCCTTCCATCCTACTGACCTATCAGCCAGGATAATGGTCTTCGGGCCATCCCTGCCAGAAAGCTAACATGCCCACCTGTAAACTGACATGCGAACTGACATGCTTTATCAATCCTCTGACAAGGGAGGGAAACATCTTGCCCTTCTTTGAGCCAGTGCCACGGCCATCCCAGGTAAGGGATCAAAACTAATCTCAACAGGAATGCCCAGGGATGCCCAGGCATGCATGCTGTCCATCACAAAATCTAGGGAGGAATGTTGCAGATACATTGTTGTGAATATATAAGTAGAGTTGGGGCACGAGGATGAGAGGAAAGACAGAAGTGAGTAGTCTCTGTTATAAGATGTGAGAAGGAGCTGTACCCCTGAAGGTCTGATCCATATATCAAGAGAGAGAGCAGGGAGGAATAGATGACCCAATTCAGTTCCTGAGCAACTGAAAAAGAAGGACAGATGAAGAATGTGTGAACTGTGGAAAGAAGCAAACTCAGAGACACAAATAGAAAGAGAGGGGGAGAGCTGGGAAGGTCGATGAACAGAAGCTGGATGTCAGGATTGAGCCTCTGATGACAGTAGATGTGAGGCATAGACTCAGTCTTGGGAGAAGCAGGAAGACGCGTTGGGTTTTTCGCCTTAGTTGCTCAAGAGCAGTTTTTTTTTTTTTTTTTTTGTCTTTTAACCACAAATTAAGTCTGTGTGAAGGGATTCTTTTTAAAAACAATTTTGGTTGATTGGTACTTTACCTTTTTTTCTTCAAAGACTTAACACTAGAATTACCAGAGCCTACAAAAAATTCCATCCCACCTTAGATCGCTTCTTAAATCCCTTCACACCTCTCCGCCAGTGTCCTTTGTCCTCTAAATGTGCTGATAAAGAGAAGCTAGGAGCAGCCGGCTATTCCATCCCCCCAACAATTTAGAACGTGCACGAACTTCTCTCAGCTCATGCCTTGATTGAATATCTGGGAGTGAAGTGGAGTTTTAGAGTGGAAATAATAGATCGTTATTTGGAACACACGCATTTCATGTCTGTTCCGTTTCAGAAGGGAACAGCAGCAAGAAATTTGTTCATTATATCTTCTTGTTGATCTTTTGAACAGTTTGGTTGCTACCTTTGCTCCGGTCTTTTCAAAGCAAATGTCAAAGATCTAGAAGTTAGACACTACAAATAAGCTCTATGGACTGTGCTATATATATGTACAAAAAGAAAGAGAGTATTTTCAGCTTCTTCAACAGCCAAGACAGATTATTGAAGTCAGCTTCCTTGGATCATGCAGCACAAAACAAAACAGCTTTTGCTGTGCAGAAGGATCGCCACTTTCAAAATCAGCTAATTGCAGCAATTAAATAAGCACTGGGCACATTTATCTTGTCACATCAGTGGAAGTGAACTGTGTCAAGGCTAACTTTGAGACAAGCTGACAGCTGTCTTCCTCTATAAATGTGGAAGCATTTGGAGGCAACTGCTTTATGTGATCATTTCTAATGTAGGACTAGTGTCATTTTTAGACAGAAACATATTTGTTTGGCAAAATAATTAATGTGATTGTTACTGTGTTTAAAATGTTTGTTGTTTTCTTTTTTCATGACTTTTCTGGGCATTTTAATGCTTTTCATCATTGATCATTAAGTGATAAATCATTCATATTCATTTAATACAGCCTTATTAATTGCCATTCTGATAGATGTGAACCACTAGGGCTACTGGCAGCTGGGTACACGCCCATATTCTTTTGATGGAATGTCTGCTAATGATTTTTTCCATAATTTAGATGATTTCAGAACCCAAATGTCTATCAAGATGTTAAAGTTTAATTTCATGGTGTGGAAAAAAAAAAATCAGAAGGAATGAATCTTTATGAGGTATAACAACACCATGAAGATCACTATGGGAATTTCAGTATATTATATAAAAATCTTGTCTACCCCAGTTATGTGAGTAGCTTTGAATGACTGTAATAATTGTTTTCCATTTCTGCTCACTGTCTTACAGGATAGAAGCTTTTTTTAAGAGCTATGAGATTGTAGATTATAGTATTGAATCTAAAGCCTGTGCTCCTCCTGATCTTTTCTGTAGTTATGGAGCTGGGGCTGAACTGGCTCCTTTGTTCTTGCTTTGCCTTTTATAAATACTTGCTTAATTAAAAAGAAAATATTTTCACTATAAAAAGAAACTGGGTTTCATTTATTTTTGGGATGAGAGATTTTGTCAGCTTTTCTTTCTCCTCCTTATTTTGTCACATTTTGTAACGTTTTTGATGTTTAAAAGCCTTAACCTCATTTTGACACTTGTACAGGCCAGAAACTTTCCCTTTGAGTTTGAGGCTAGGCAGCATAAGGTGAGGCCTATTCTATTTTAGACCTGGGTGAAGTGCTTGTCTGGTACTGGTGTGTTATTAAAGCCTGATGTAGATATGATGATATCACAACATGTATGGCATGAAAGTAGGAGAAATTAACTTTTAAAGGTGAGGCTTCTCTTTAACATTAGCAGTAGAAATTTTGTGCTAAGTGCAAGTTTAACATGAACTGAGATGCCTATGTAGTAAATATCACTGCCCACCATATCCCCATATAGGTAAACCACTGCTTTCTCAATGAAAGGCCTTCAGCAAGACTCATACAAACTATGCCAGTCATTTCTGTGTGTGTCTTTGGATACAAGAAATTAATGTGAATTTTTGATGAGTGACTAAATGCCATTGCATTATGTTGTCTATATGTATGGCTTCCACTACCGTAGCTACACTTGCCATTTACCTTGAAATGGATGACCAATAATTTAAATTAATTATAACATTGACATTAATGTTACTGAGCACTACGCTAGTTTAATTAAATTACAGAATTCCATTTTCTGGATCCATTTTGACTAGAATATTGATATATTAATAATTAGTGATCTTTAAAGGCATCACATTTTCTATCCCCAGAGCTGCCCTTCTTTTGAAATGAAAAGTAAAGCAGCATCCAGTGAAAAAAAATAACATTTTTTTCTAGATGTGGCAGTAAAGCTCACGTGGGAAAGCACTTGATAACCATTCTGATTATGACATTTACATGAGCTGTGAATATCAGTCAGGGGTCCAGTAAGCCAGTTAGTCTGAATATTTTGGCACACCTGGAAGTGATGCTCAAATTTGCACAAGATACCTAAAAAGGGCAAATCTTACCACCTAACAAAGAGAAATCTACACTTGAAAAAACTATTTGAAAAACTGCCAAAACAGATCCAATCTTGCCCAAGAATATATGAAATTCTAAAATTAATTTCCACAGACACCCATTTGTTTGCATTCAAATTGGATGTTGTCTTTAAGAGTTTAATGTCAAAGGCAGATCTGAGGTACATTAGTACAAGAGTGTCAAATTCTTCAGCATTGACATGCTAGAACAGACTTATGTACAACAAAGTCATAAAATATTAAGCAGCTTTTCACTGTAAAAAATACTATCAGAATTTCTTTTACAACTTATTGCTGGTCTGGCTCAATTGAATATCGAATTAGTCCAACAGCTCATTTCACTGACAATATTTGGAATTGTGTTCATGTTGTCCTAAATGTGAAGGTTGGGACAGTTTCACAGAGGAGAGTACTTTGAATAGTTGGTTCTGAACATGATAGAACAGGGGGATCCTGAAGTGCCGCTGCTTGTGCTGATGCCAGTATGTTTAATGGAATTAAATGCCTGGCCTTAGCTGTAGTGCACATGCTTTTCAGCTTGTCATAAATGACAGCCTTTGTTCAGAATGAGTACTTGAGGATGGCCTTTCAAAGCTGCAACATTTTTAACAATTCACTTATTGAACAACAATAATTCTCTCCCATTCAGGGATAATAATCCCAAATCTAGTGATTACCTTATCTTCAACTGAGGAGGTAACACTTAAAATAAGAAGATGGAATCTTCAGCATCATGTATTTTTCCCCTTGTAACTGTGCTAAAGCATCTGTTTAAATAAGAAGGATCCACCATTGGAGGAGCCCCAACCCTTCAGAAGACAGTGTTGGAAAGCATTGAGAAAAGCTTTGCAAGACTGGCCACAAAGGAGGTTGTTGCAGGTTGTGGGCTTGGCCCATTATACAGTGTAAACAACACCTTCTGACAAGAGGTATGTTGAATAAAGAGAAATCTTATTAAATTTCGTGAACTAGGAATCTCAAAAGCAGCTAAGTCCCATAAATACTTCCAAAATTACCCACTATGGAGTTTACCTTTTAAATCTCAACTAGAAACAAAAAAGGGCTTTGAAGAATCTTAGTGTAATAAAATAAAATATTTATTTTAACAAGATGCTCCATGGAGTACAAAAAAGAATTGCCTAACAGCAAGTCAATCCAAGGCAAACACAATCCCAATAAAAATATCAAAAAATGGGCCAACAACAAAGAAAAGGTTAAAAAAAACAAGGAAATCCCAATAAGTGCAATAGAAACACACGTAAACTGTTCACTACCTAGTGCATTTGAAATGTTCCGCCAGGAACTAATGAAGGACCTCCAATTTATAGGATGGAGGGCAGTTCCTAGTGGTGATAGGCAGGTGGCCCCACTTCTTTAGGAACCAACCCTTGTGGTCGAAATTTAACATCTTACTAAAGACAGAAACATCCTCTAACAGGATAATTCAGTTATCAAGCAGGAGAAAAGCTGTTTATTTTACCTTTTAATGACTCCTCAGCAAAATGCCTTGAAGAGAGCATTCTTCAAAAGCAGTCTGTTACAGCATGGTCAGAATGGTCTGAGAAAACAAATAATAGAGGTTCAATTTATATACTGAACCTACATACAGTGTCAATTAATGCATAAATTTTAATCTGGGTTGTTCATTGGTTTACACCCAAATGATTTACATAAAATAAAAGTATGTTATATTCTGGTTCTCCTTATACCTTTAAGTTGCGCCACCACCCTTGATATTTCTGTGCATATAACAACTGTTCATTCTCATATATAGACCATCTGCTGATTTCTTAGTCTTCTCTCAGTCATCCTTCAGTACATTTTGTATATTACATCAACCTTTCTTCTGGTACATTATTTACTTGACCATCTCAGTATTTTTCCTAAACCAATTCTTATATTTCTGTGTACATTTTGTTGTTCACTTGACCTTTATCTGTCTTCCTGGTGTTCCTGAACAGGTTTCTAACATATATTAAGCCTTTATGATATTTCTTTAAGATGAATGCTATGTTACTCTAAAATTATTCTTCCACACCCTAAAAAACATAGTACATAACTCATGCTACATTTAAACAAAGGTAACATCAAAAATAAAGAGTGAACATTATGTACATAAATTAAAGAATTAAAAATGACCAAAAGAGACACTAAACATGAGCTTGCATCACAGCCAGTGGAGGAACTCTGGCTGAGATATGACACTGCCTCATCAGAAAGCAAATCTTCTGTAACCTGCTGTGATTTCTAGACTGGAGGAAAAGTCCAAAGATCTTCACGACAGCCTTTATAAAAAAGAAACAAGGGTCTTCATGAAGATGGGCCTCAAGGAAGTAATGGAAAGCTGGAGTAGTACTTTAAAGAGCCTGTTACTAACAGGAAGACAGTAACTCTGTCAGAGGGGGGATTAAAAACAGTACTCGTTTTAAGCAATTGTCCTTTCATGTGAGGAAGTACTTGTTTTTTATACCTTCAGTCATTCCAAGTGAGAGGATTTAAAAAAAAAATGAAAAACATTTATGATGTCAATAGGGGTTCTCCCTCAGGAGAAAAAGCAGAGAAGCTTCCTCCACTGCAGTCTCCAATTGGTGGAATGAAAAAATGAAGACTTTGACTTGTGTTATCCGTAATCATATATTATCTCCTCCTTTCAGAAAGAGAAAGACAGAGAAAGAGAGATTAACAGTTTAACTGGGATAAGCACATACTGTATACGGAGAGCATTCATGTTAAAATTCATACCTGTTTGCAGTGTTGTGGAACTGTTTTTGAAAGTCAATGGGAATTATTAGCAACCATTGGTTAACTGTTGTGGATGGGTAATTACATGGTGAGTTCCAAAAAGTTTTGGGGTGCTAGCTAGGTCACTTCTTTTAATTCCAGACAATTATAAATCAATATAGATGCACTTCAGCACAAAACAGATGTAAGAATAATGCAGTCTTCTTGGCATCTTAAGTCTGTTGGCTCTTGAAAGCAGGTCACTCATGCAGAGCTTCATCCTTTACCAAGTCCAGGTTATATCAGACGCTAACAACTGGAGGCATCATATTTTTATAGCCCTTCAACCAGAAGAGGCAGGGTTAATTGACATCAAGGGGAGTCTTTTCACTGCTGTAGAGGAAAGGAAAGATGAGACTGTTAGCGACAGTGCCACTTCCTGCTCAGGCGGAGTACTGCTTAACACTAGAATTACTAAAGCCAACAAAAAAAACTCATAAATCTGACCCACCTTAAATCCCTTCGCACCTCTACGTCAGTGTCTTTTAAATCTGCTGATCAAGACAAGCAACAAGCAGCCTACTATTCCACACCCCCCCTTTACCCCCCAGCCACACCCACCGCCGCAGAATGTGTACAAAGTTCTCCCACCTCAAGCCTTGATTGATTTTCTGGGAGTGAAGTACTGTAGTTTTAGATCATTATTTGGAACACATGCATTTCATGTGTGTTCCGTTTTTACAATTATCTGTGTAAACACATTGTTAAAACAGAAACGTTTTTCATATTTCAGTAGTAAATGACAAAATGTAGTCACAAACTATATAATGTGTGAAGCATGAAGTCCAAAGATCAAATAAACACTTTCACAAGAGAAAGTTATTTACTGTAGACTTATTTAGGACATAAAAAGGTTAAAATTAACCAAAATGGTTACTGAACTGTTGCTGAAGTTATTTTTCACTTATACACTCACCTAAAGGATTATTAGGAACACCATACTAATACGGTGTTTGACCCCCTTTCGCCTTCAGAACTGCCTTAATTCTACGTGGCATTGATTCAACAAGGTGCTGAAAGCATTCTTTAGAAATGTTGGCCCATATTGATAGGATAGCATCTTGCAGTTGATGGAGATTTGTGGGATGCACATCCAGGGCACGAAGCTCCCGTTCCACCATTACATCACCACCACTAGCCTGCACAGTGGTAACAAGGCATGATGGATCCATGTACTCATTCTGTTTACGCCAAATTCTGACTCTACCATTTGAATGTCTCAACAGAAATCGAGACTCATCAGACCGGCAACATTTTTCCAGTCTTCAACTGTCCAATTTTGGTGAGCTTGTGCAAATTGTAGCCTCTTTTTCCTATTTGTAGTGGAGATGAGTGGTACCCGGTGGGGTCTTCTGCTGTTGTAGCCCATCCGCCTCAAGGTTGTGCGTGTTGTGGCTTCACAAATGCTTTGCTGCATACCTCGGTTGTAACGAGTGGTTATTTCAGTCAAAGTTGCTCTTCTATCAGCTTGAATCAGTCGGCCCATTCTCCTCTGACCTCTAGCATCAACAAGGCATTTTCGCCCACAGGACTGCCGCATACTTAATGTTCTTCCCTTTTCACACCATTCTTTGTAAACCCTAGAAATGGCTGTGTGTGAAAATCCCAGTAACTGAGCAGATTGTGAAATACTCAGACCGGCCCGTCTGGCACCAACAACCATGCCACACTCAAAATTGCTTAAATCACCTTTCTTTCCCATTCTGACATTCAGTTTGGAGTTCAGGAGATTGTCTTGACCAGGACCACGCCCCTAAATGCATTGAAGCAACTGCCATGTGATTGGTTGATTAGATAATTGCATTAAAGAGAAATTGAACAGGTGTTCCTAATAGATAGATAGATAGATAGATAGATAGATAGATAGATACTTTATTAATGCCAAGGGGAAATTCACATAATCCAGCAGCAGTATACTGATACAAAGAAACAATATTAAATTAAATAGTAATAAAAATGAAAAAAATTAAAATAAAATTAATGTTAGCATTTACTCCCCCGGGTGGAATTGAAGAGTCACATAGTGTGGGGGAGGAACGATCTCTTTAGTCTGTCAGTGGAGCAGGACAGTGACAAAAATCTGTCACTCAAGCTACACCTCTGTCTGAAGATGACACTGTTAAGTGGATGCAGTGGATTATTCATGATTGACAGGTGTTTGCTTAATGCCCGTCACTCTGCCACAGATGTTAAACTGTCCAACTTTACTCCTACAATAGAGCCTGCCTTCTTAACAAGTTTGTCCAGGCGTGAGGCGTCTTTCATCTTTATGCTGCCACCCCAGCACACCACGCGTAGAAGAGGGCACTCGCCACAACTGTCTGGTAGAACATCTGCAGCATCTTACTGCAGATGTTGAAGGATGCCAACCTTCTCAGAAAGTATAGTCTGCTCTGACCTTTCTTACATAGAGCATCAGTATTGGCAGTCCAGTCCAATTTGTCATCCAGCTGCATTCCCAGATATTTAAAGGTCTGCACCCTCTGCACACCTCTGATAATCACAGGGTCCATGAGGGGCCTAGGCCTCCTAAAATCCACCACCAGCTCCTTGTTGGTGTTAAGGTGTAAGTGGTTTGAGTCGCACCATTTAACAAAGTCTTTAATTAACTTTCTGTACTCCTCCTCCTGCCCACACCTGATGCAGCCCACAATAGCAGTGTCATCAGCGAACTTTTGTTCGTGGCAGGACTTCGAGTCATATTGGAAGTCTGATGTATATAGATTGAACAGGACCGGAGAAAGTACAGTCCCCTGGGGCGCCCCTGTATTGCTGAACACAATGTCAGACCTGCAGTTCCCAAGACGCACATATTGAGGTCTGTCTGTAAGATAGTCCACGATCCATGCCACCAGGTGTGAGTCTACTCCCATCTCAGTCAGCTTGTCTCTAAGCAGCAGAGGTTGGATGGTGTTGAAGGCGCTAGAGAAGTCCAAAAACATAATTCTTACAGCACCATTGCCTCTGTCCAGGTGGGAGAGGGATCGGTGTAGCATATAGATGATGGCATCCTCCGCTGCTACCCTCTCCTGGTATGCAAACTGCAGAGGGTCGAGGGCGTGACGGACCTGTGGCCTCAGGTGGTGAAGCAGCAGCCGCTCCATGGTCTTCATCAGATGTGACGTCAGAGCAACAGGCCGGAAGTCATTCAGCTCACTAGGACGTGATACCTTTGTGACAGGGGTGATACAAGATGTTTTCCAAAGCCTTGGGACTCTCCCCTGTTCCAGGCTCAGGTTGAAGATGCGCTGTAGAGGACTCCCCAGTTCCAATGCACATGCTTTTAGCAGTCGTGGCGATACACCATCTGGACCCGCTTCTTTGCTGGCACGAAGTCTTTTCAGCTCTCTGCTCACATGGGCTGCTGTAATTGTGGGTGGGGATGTCTCACCTATGCTGGTATTAGCAGAAGGATGGTTGGAGGATGCAGTTCTCCGAGGTGAGAGTGGGTTACTGTGATCAAACCTATTAAAGAAGTTGTTCATTTGGTTTGCTCTTTCCACATCTGTCTCGATAATCCTTTAGGTGAGTGTATAATGCTTTCTTTTATATGTAGGTAAATATGAGTGGACAGGGAGTACATTGATAGTTTGATATTACAATGCAATTGAAACAGGATGAGCTCATTTGTAACAGAGGTGTCAATTTAAAGAATGCAATCACAAATTATAGTAAATTGCGTTTAAACTGAGGGTTTCATAATAATGTGTCCATTTATAAAGACCAACAAGGACATCTAGAGATATTGTATTAGATGGTATAAACCAAGAGTTTCATAATGAGAGACAATGCAAATATCATAATCTAATCTACTGTAGTACTCTGTTTTTCTTTGCTATATTCTAAATTGTGTGGATATGTGCATAAGTGTGGCTTGAGATGACCTGACGCTACATCAAGGGTTAGTTTCTAACTTGCTTCCAAAGCTACTAATAAACACCAGCTCCCTAGTGTTATGATTACTTGATATAAGAAAGAACACAATAAGACAGGCACTTAGAAGTTAAAACCCTGAGTTTTACTGAAACAATTAAACAAACAAACAAAAAAAGAATTGGACTATTAATTTAAGAAGGAATAACAGAAACCCATAGTCAGATTAAATTGAAAAGAAACAAAAAATCATTTTAATAACTTTCCGAAAAGCTACATTAAAGCAGAATTCTCAAACCAAACTTTCTCAACAAGAGACTAACATCAAGAAAGAAACTTTATAGAGGAGGGAGTCCAAAATCAAGGAAAATGTTCAACCTTTCACTATAACATTTCAAAATGACTAGAAATGTTAAATTACCCAAAAACACCTTTATCTTAGAATTAACTACTAAAAAAAGAGAAACCAAGAAAGAACAAAGAACTCAATGTCCCAGTAATAAGACAAGGGCCCCAAATATTTTTACAGACAGCAGCCTCAGGTGATGTTCAAAATAATGGTACAGCTGGATAATTAGGTGTTACCAACTTACTGGGCTCTACATAAAGAAACCCATATAAAGTACAATTAAAAATAATTAATCTATTAATGCACAAGAGAATGACAATTACAAAGTAGTTAACTAAAAGGATAAATACATGGTAACTGAATACACAAGAGTTAACAAACTCATTTACAAGTCAGGTCAAGTTGGGTTAGCATGCACTGGTGCTGCACATTACTGCATCCACCACATGTCGAAACATCCCGGGATCCCAGACACACAATCACTCCAGTCCATCTCTCTGGAAATGACCATCCATCTGCCACAGCCAAGTGTTACATGGGCATCTCCTAAGCCTGGTCCAGCCGCTCAGGTCCTCAACATTGAGGATCCTGTGAGCCGGATCACTCTTGGGATATCACACCACATGGCTGTAGTGCCGTAACTGACTCCGCCTCACAATGCAGGTAATGTGCCTCATTTGGGACTCTGTGTGCAATCACTTGTTCGACACAAAGTGAAACTAGCAGTATCCAAGGATTCCCTGAAGAGACACAGTACCAAAGGAGTCTAGTCTTCATGTCAGGTCATTGGATAGTGTCTCTGTCTCACAGTCATATAGCAAAACACGAATTACCAGGACTCTAAAGAATTGGACCTTCGTCCTTTTGCAGAGATGTGGGGAGCACCACATACCTTTGTCCAATGACCTCATGACCTCAGCATGCTCTCTCAGTCTGTCTACTGACTTCATAGGAAGAGTCACCAGAGACATGAATGTCACTGATGAGGTAAGTAAACCTCTTGACGAGGTCAACATTATCTCATCAGACAGACACACTGCTGATGGCTGTGCCCAAGAGGACATTAAATAACTGGATCTTGGTGTTTATCCAGGACACTCACAAGCCCAGACTCTCAAACTCTTTGTTCATTCTCTCGAAAGCCCTGATCTGAGCCCCCTCAGTGAAGGTCACAGCATTGTCATCAAAGTCATGATCAGTTACTTCTTCTTCACCAACAGATGCCCCACAGGTGCTGAATCCCATGACCCTGCACAACTTCCAGTCCATGTAAGCATTGAAGAGAGTAGGAGCAAGAACACAACTCTGATTAACCCAACAACAAGAATACTGGCAGTCTCTTTTCAGCCTTTGTCAATTTTCATAAAGCGTTCAACTCAGTTGATAAATTTCCTCTGTGGAACATCCTGAGACTTCAAAAGATTCCCCTGAAGTTTCTGGATGTAATGGCCAGCTGGTATACTGGCACTGTGAGTACTGTGCAGAGTGGAGGCAGAACCTCTGTGTTTTTCCCAGTTGAAAACTCAAATATAAACAGAGTAAATAAAACAAAACAAAAGTCAGTAAAAACACAGAGTAGTCCTGACACTTATAAGCCTGATCTAGATATGCTGGTATGAAGATGGATGAATGGATTAAAGTACAAGCACCAGCTTTATGTGTTTCATAATTAAACCACTATGTTCTTCACACCTCTAAACCATTTTTATTCATTTATGCTGAATCAAAAGCTTTGCATTAGATTGGAGAATGCATTAAAAAATATGACTTTTGCATATCTTTACTATTACATAAGTGATGAGTGGTCAATGGGTTAATAAGGCTTGTGAGTGAATATATTTGTTTAATACAAGTACCAAAGGCATTGATTAATTATGAATATCTCTCTAGACATTACAAGTAAGATGAAAGTGTTTATGAAATGTAATGTTAGAGCTCTGCGGTCTCCAGTTGTTTGTCTAATACTAGTTTCATCGACATCAAACAGAATTTTCCATGTATCTCTTGTGAGTATTTGTACATTATGATATAAACACAACAACAGACAATAATATGGTTATTTGGAATTTTAAAATAAGTAGTGAAACAAAACTCAAATGGGGTCCAATTAAAGAAAACAAATTGCTGTAAATGCATTATTCTTTTTTGTATGAGTTGCCATCTATCTATCTATCTATCTATCTATCTATCTATCTATCTATCTATCTATCTATCTATCTATCTATCTATCTATCATAAAATACTAGTGACATCTAATGATATCCATGTAGTATTTGAATAGAAATCCAGCTCTGTATATTACCCCTGTCACTGTGAAAGAAGAAAACTTTATAGTATAATCAATAAAACAAGATATAAATAAAAAAGAAAAATGAAATACATTCTTCCATGTCTGTCATTTATGCTACAGTGTAATCCCAGTCAATGAATACACTCATTAATTTAATGAAGTACATTGTCCAATGATTAAGAGCAATAATGGGTCATGAATAAGTTATATACTGTATATAAGACAGATAATTAAAATCATATTACGTAATCATAGAGTTGGTATTTACTCTTAATAATTGAAAAGGAGCCTCATTAGTTTTTTCAATTTATCTGGATTTTGAATATCTGATGTGTATGTTTTTTTTATTTTATTGAATTTATTAAAATTAAATAAAATTCCATACATATAACTCAAGTTTTATAAAAAGAAAAAAAAAAGTTTCTAAACAAATCAACCCCACCCCTGAGGAAGAAAGCTAGGCCAGCAGTGTAAAACTTTATGCTAATAAAGACAAATGAATGGATAAAATAATAAATGAATAAAGATAAATGGAGTAAAAGAGGGTAGAGAACCTGCTTCCTCAATTTAAATGCTTATTTTAAAATGTTATTGATTAGATCCTGCCAGGTTTTGAAAAAGTTTTGTACTGCGAATTTGATTTTTTCCAGTTTCAAATAGTAAATAACATCAGTTACCCACTGAAAATACTATAGACTATAGACTAATAGACCAATACTAAAAGAAAATTTGGAAAACGCTCAAGCAGCACAGTCTCGTTTTTATAATAGAAACACCACCATTCGTGAATTTGTCCTGGTTGATTGTGTAATGGTGCTCATTCCTAGTTCACATTCCACATTGTTGGCACATTGGCAAGGCCCTTATGAAATTAAGGAAAGAAAAGGTCTCGTAGATTATTTGGTAAAACAACCAAATTGTCAACTGAGTGAGCGAGTATATAATATTAATTTGCTGAAGCCATGAAAGGACAGGGAAATTGATCCCTCCTCTGGCCAGCCTCACTCCCTTTTCATATCAGAGTCTCGCCTTAATTTTGGACTTGATTTGACCCCAGAGCAAAAACAGGACCTAGAGATGGCTATCCTGTCGGTACCTGAAGTAGTAAACAACTGCACTGATTGAACATGACATCACTGAACCGGGGCTTAATTGTCAGAGAAAGACCCTATAGGCTCCCGGAGGCAAAGAAGGTGGAAGTAGAGTTGGAAATTAGATGAATGCTAGAATTAGGGGTTATTGAAGAAAGTTATAGCCCCTGGTCTAGTCCAATTGTCTTAGTTCCTAAGCCTGATGGGTCGCCACACTAGCACGAGCCGGACTTCACATTAATCCTAAGAAATATTTCTTTGGATTAAAAGAAACCAGATATTTGGGCTATCTGGTGGGTGGGGGCACTGTTAAACCACAATGCTCCAAAATTGATGCCATCATAAATTGGCCCGGTCTGTTGACTAAAAGGCAAGTACAAACATTATCTGCTTATTATCATTAGCTGCTATCGCCGTTTTGTACCTCGTTTCTCTGAGATTGCTTCACTCTTATCTAATTTGACTGTAACGGTTGTCACATATTTTTTTGGCGTGCTTTTAACTGTTTCTGCCACTTGCTTCCTTTTAGAGGTTATGTCCAAGGAATTAACATACTGTGGGATATCTCTTTAAGGAGAGTAGGGGGCCAAACTACAAATGGTGTGACGTAAGGGGAACTGACTTTAAAAAGGCAAGGAAGCGAATATTTAAAAAAAAAAAAAAGGAGGGAGAAGAGAGAGAAGGAGCAGAATGTGGGAAGAAAGTCTGTTTGAGTAAAGAGCTGGGAAGGTGAATAGAAAGAAGCAGCCAGCTGTAAAGCAAGGAAGACTCTGTAATAAGGACGGTTGGGTGCACGGAGAAGGAGTGCCTGCTAACCTAAAAGGATATTCGGAGCTCACGGCTTTGCTTGTCTGTTGTGGAGCGGGCATCGGCCATGGATGGACGCTAACGCAGAGTCACCCGGGTGAGACGGACTTCATCCTTCAATAAAGGAACTGTCACCATGCCAGTGAGATCGCTCCTTTACATATAAATTTAGTAAACGTGTCAGCGGCACACATCAGGATTGGTCGCTGGATTCACTGCAGACTTCCCAGGCCGTGTGAATATAAACTTTTAAAACAAAGTTCAGATAAAAGGGCCTGGGGAACGTTTGGGGATTGTGTGTGTGTCTATGTCTAATTTATATGTGTATATAGATGTAATATAGGTTAAGTACATGTGAATATATTTGCTCCATTTATAAATAGGATATTTTTTCATTTCTTTGCCTTGCTTTCTTTTTCCTTACTGCATCAATAAACAGCTCGTCTTCCTCTTTATCTGAGACATCACACACTGCATGCACGGGTTTACCTTTCCCAGACCTGCAAACTTTAGCGAAGTGGTTCAATTTACCACATTTTTTACACTGTCTTCCTTTTGCTGGACATTGACTTTTTCCACCATGTGCTTTGTTTCCGCAGTAGCTGCACTTATGAGTATGTTTGTATGCATCACTCGCTTCATATTCTTTTGCTGCCTTCTCAATTGTGTAATGCGTTTTTTGTTCAGCGCTCTTTGGAGCTCTTGCTTGTTGTCTGTGTACTGCGTTTACAGTCAGTTCACGTGAACCGCTCGGAGTACATGCATCGAAGGTTCTCAGCTGTGCTTGTGCTATCTCATGCGATCTTGCGTTGTCCACTGCTTTATTTAATGTTAGCTCAGACCCGGCACTTAAAAGTTTCTGTCGCACTTTCGCTGAGTTTGTGCCAAACACTATTCTATCCCTGACCATCTCATCTTTGTTTGCATAAGCACAGTCCTTCACCAGCAATTTTAACTCCGTTACAAAGTGATCAAAAGTCTTGTTTATACCCTGCATCTTCTCATTAAACTTGTATCTCGCGAATATCGTATTCGTCTTAGCCATGACAAATGCCTCAAAACGGTCATAATAAGTTTTCAGTACCTTGGCTTCCTCCTGGGTGAGAGTCCATGTGTTAAAAATGTCTCCCCAGTCCACAAAAGCAGGTAGCTGCATTTCTCACTCTCGTCTTTGCCTTTTTAGCGGGCCAGAAAACATCAGCTCCACATGTTGTCGGAATTTTTTCCATTCTCCTGGCAGGTTAAGAGAATTCCAGTCAATTTGTGGCGAGGGAATTCCAACAAAATCCATGACTGTCCTCTATTCTGACACCATGTCTTGTTTTCACAAATTGTGAAAAATGAAATGATGGTGAGACTTTCTTTTAAAGTATGCAGGGGAACTTTATTTATTACAGCTCTTATAACTATTATTATTATTATTATGGAAATTACCTTCCATAATAGTAACCTTCCTGATGACATAGATGCCTAAACCATGCCTGATAATGATACATTTCAATGACATATAAATATTACAGTGATCACCTCAATAGACATCTCACCACCCAAATCACTACTCGTGAATCTAAGATGTTTAACAGGCATTTCCGGTATTAACTTTTTGATTTGCCTGCAAATATTTAGTGGCAATGTGTCTATTGGATTGCTGCTGACGGACGGCCTTATATGGGCAGGCACTCAATTACGTGGGAGGCGTGGGTATGGGGGACGCAATATAGGCAGGCAGCCAACTACGTGGGAGGCATGGTGATAGGGGACGCAAATCCGCCTCACACAGCGACCGAGCTGCAGGCTATGGCCGTATATATGTACGTAAGTAGGATTCAGTTATGAAATTCGAAATGAAAACTGCTTAACTTTTGTAAGTAAGCTGTAAGGAATGAGCTTGCCAAATTTCAGCCTTCTACCTACGCGGGAAGTTGGAGAATTAGTGATAAGTGAGTCAGTGAGTGAGTGAGGGCTTTGCCTTTTATTAGTATAGATAAGGATTGTTTAAAGGATGTTTATTGTTTTGTTTGATTTATAATATATATATATTTTTGATTGTGTAAAGAATTGTTGGGGTGATTATTTCCTTTTTTTATAAATTCACAAAAGACAACTCCAGCTGAGGACATCAAAGTGGGGCTAAGGTTCTGTCGGTTTCTGTTCCTAATAGAATTAATTTTCTTAAGAGTAGGAGATTTTTGTGTGTGCCGGGCTCCTCATTCAACTTAAGAGGAACTCGCTACATGACAAAAAAACGAGCACCCTTAAAAGTAGTATGGGATGATCAGGCTGATACTGCATTCAGTGACTTAAAATTGGCCCTTATGTCAGCACCTGTTTTAAAATCTCCTGATTTTTCTTTTCCTTTCATACTCCAGACTGATGCATCGAATACAGGATTAGGTCCTGTGTTGAACCAATACATCGATGATGCTGAACACCTCATTATGTACCTCAGCCGGAAACTGCTGGACCGGGAGACCAGGTATACCGCAGTTGAGCAAGAAGCCTTAGCAATCAAATGGACTGTCACGCAGTTAAGGTACTGCCTATTGGGGCGGGAATTTACACTGGTGACGGATCATGCTGTCCTTCACCGGGATTCTAATCCCTGTGTTACTAGGTGGTTTTTGGACCTTAAACCTTATCGTTTTAGTGTTGTTTTTCGTAAAGGTTCTTTGCAGGCCAACGTGGATGCTCTCTCCTGTGCCCACGACCTCTCGGTGCAGGTCATCCGACGCGATGGGTCTGGGCTGGGGGGGTGGTCATGTCACACACGTGCATTTAGGAGGCAGTCAAAAAGCCAAATGGTGAGTAAAACATCGCAAGACAAGGGGTTGTCACGTGGTACTTACCCAAATCTCTTATAATCTCTTATCTCTCCCAATAGGAAAAATTCCGGGTTCCAATATGGCTGCAAGACGTCACTTCTGGCGCCATCTATGACGTCACTTCCGGCCACCACTGATGACATCACTTCTAGTTCCATCAAAGATGACATTGCTTCTGTCTCCTGTTTTCAACGTCATTTCCTGCCAACCACTTCCTGTCCTCAATTCAATATACTGTATATAAACGCCATTTTGTTTCATGTAAATTTTCAAATGCTACAATTACAAGTACTTTTGATCATTGCAACCGTTTTCTTGCCTTATTTTTGTCCATTGGACAATATACGGGGATGGTCCCCAAAATTTCTTTTTTGTGGAGCTTCTTTTTCTTTCATACACAGCATATAGAACTCGAGTGAATTTTGTGCATTGTGTATTTTAGGTGCCTAAAATTTTTATTTCTTAACTGAAATTCCTTTTCTCAAAAGTTTTTCTTGTAGGCAACTAATTAATATAACCTTGATTTCTTTTTTGCAGCAACTTTATATTCTGTGTTGAGGTAGGAAACTATAATCTTTTTAAAATTTTACAAATGTTTGCAATTTTACAATTATTTGCAAGTTTTTTAATAATGAAAAAAAAATGGAATGTGCCTTTCTTTCAAAGTATGATCACTGTTCTGTGCTCCCATCTTTTCACAGTCTCCCTTCTGCTCTGGATCGGTCCCAACCTGACAATTCTCTCACCTTCATAACCTTCTTTCCTTTATCCATTTATGATATTCCTACCCTTATTTCTCAGCATTGAAATTGCTCCGAGGATCTGCAAAGTTCCCAAATCTCAACACAGTGTACTCAAAGCTCTATTCATGGAAACACTCAAATATGTCAGGAATTTTCATTCCTTCTTTATCTTTTTTTTTTCTTTCTCTTTATGCACACTGACATACTGGAAGTGCTCCTGAGTTTAAAAAGTTTATTCAGGTCATGAGGAGCCAGAGCGTACCCTGGGAGCACTTTTAAAAAGGAGCCCTCCACCTAAACAAGGCAAATTGTAGTCAGGAGAGGATGAGAATAACAAAGCTTGCCTGGGAAAGACTGGAGGAGGAAAAGGAAAGGAAAAGAAAAGAATTGTGTATTGTGAAGAACAAAGCTTGTTCAAAAGTAACAGAATCTATCTGAATCCAGGAAAATTGTCTATACAGTTGTGTCTGGGGTTGGGGGTCTGAGACACCACCCATTGGTCAAAATAGATAGTTAGATAGATTGTAGGCAATTAATATTAAATGACTGTCTGTGGTCTGTGAATTTAAAGAGCTCAAAAACTGATTATGAAATCTTATAGTTTCATACAAAATATATATTTTGTTTGTATTAGTGTTATTATCATTTTAATTTGCTTGCTCTTCTTTTTTCATACATTCTTGCCTTTGGCTTTCATTATTATGTGGTATAAGTGTAAGAAGAAAATATTTTTCCCAATCCCCAGTCCATGTGATTCTTTATCACTTCCGGGTCAGGTACAAGTCCTTTTCTTCACCCCGGAAGCATGTCACTTTTGTTGTCGCTCTTCCTGTGACGCACTTCTGGGTTATAGGGCACAAATGATTCTTCTGTCCTCCCTGCAGCTCCCTGTTGCGGCCCCTGTGGTATCCAGCAGGGTCGTGTATAAAAACTACATAGTCCATGATTCCCTGCTCGTCTTCGGGGGACCTCCATACTGCAGGGAGGGCTCCATCTGGCAGCCTGGGGGTATTGGCCGGGATGACAAGCCAGCCATATACCACAGTACTCCTCCCCCATTAATAGAATGTTCTTGATGGCTATATTTCTGTATTTAGACAGAATTCTCTCAGATTGAAGTTAGGCAGCCAAAAATAAATATGAAGTGCAAGACAGCAGAGCATTAAGGACATATAGATTTCTGTTCATTTAAATGTTACTGTTTGTACAATCTTAGTGTGTGCGATAACTTATAGAAACCTTAAGAAATGTACCTAGACATTTTACCCTTAATGGAACATCATACATAAGAATTTTTTCATTTTTTGTGTTTGTGTGTTATCAGCTTTCTTCTTTATTTTTTATGTGAACTGTTTGCTTTGAATTTCACTAAAACTTTTAAAACAAAGAGGCTTGGACTGTGTATTTTTTTTTTTATACAAATAGGCATGCTAACGTCTGCCATTTGGACAATCACATCATAAAGTACACCCATTCTCTGTTTAATTATTCCTAGAAATAAGCAATGCCTATACTTCTCCATCCATCCATCCATTATCCAATTCGCTATATCAAAACTACAGGGTCACTGGGGTCTGCTGGAGCCAATCCCAGCCAACACAGGGTGCAAGGTAGGAAACAAACCCCAGGTGGGCAAAATTACTGCTGTGCATTTCATTTTCATGATTATGGATGTCTGAGGTGTACAATTACCTCTTAGAGCAGTTTAGTAACCAGTGTTAGGGCGCATGGTAGGAAACAAACCCCAGGCAGGGCACCAGCCCACTGCAGCCCCTTACATGTAATATTTCAAATCACCTGCTCTACCACAATGACAGGTGGGCAAAATGACTGCTGCATATTTCATTTTCATGATTATGGATGTCTGAGGTGTCCAATTACCTCTTAGAGCAGCTTAGTGACCAGTGTTAGGTAGCAATAAAAGCAAGGAGTCAGTTGTTGCCCTATAACCTAAGAACTTGTAAGCAGACCTTTTTCCTGCACTGTCTGACAGCATGTCTTTACCATTACTCTCTGACGGCAAATTTACAGATGATGGATGTGGGTTTCTAAGCAGCCTCATCAGAAATCTGTTGGATCATGACAGTGAAAACAGAGAATGATATAGTCATGTCCCAAACAGGCCAGTGAATAGAGGATTCAGCTGGTGCACACGCATTTAGTACAGTAAATATCCATAAGCTGTCACTACTGCTAAGAAGACTGTGCTTTCCGGTGTGTACGTCAAGAATTAGTTTTCAGGTATAGAAAGAATCTCCACAAGTAACTGCCTATTCAAATTATAATGTCAGCTTGGGTAGCAAGGCATATGCAAAGATGATGAAAGTACAAAACTTTCAAATGTAGATCTAACCTTTGGTGGCACGGTGGTTACAGAGGCTGCCTCAGAACCCCAGAGGAGTTGAATTACACTGCCTGTGGAGACTTATCACATTTTTCTCATGGGCACACAGATGCGCAGTTTTTTACTCCAGCAGCACAGAAATGTGTGCCTTAGGTTCATATTGGGCCCTTATGACAGTGAGAACCCTACAATGGACTGGTAGCAAAAGATCTCAAAACATGCAAATCAGTAGATAGATTTCAGTTTCTCTGGAATGCTACCTACGAAAAGTGACAGGTGATGATGCAATTGCAATATATTTTAGCAATGTTTACCAGCCAAAAAAATCCTCTTCAATGTGGAAGTTGAAAACTCAAAGTATTTTAGAGAGTTCCTCTTTAGCTTGCAAATTTACTAGTAGCTTTTCATTCTTGAGGTGTTTTGGCTACATTGGATATGTGAACATTTGGTTGTGTTCACATTTCAACCAGGAATGCATTTTTCCACAAATATTTTGAGTGTTTTACATCCACATCATTAAATAAGGTTAGGACATTGCATGTCTTTTTTAGCCATTTCCATCAAGTGTATGCCCTTTTTTAAAATCTCAGCAGCTTTATTTGAGAAGTGTTTAGGCAGCATTAACCATCACATCTGAAGCTATTCCATCTGTAACACCAAGGTAAGCTTTGCCAGTAGTGATTTTAATAAAATGTTTATTACAATATTTACATATTAAAGATGAGTAATGGCTCTAACGAAACCATTTGCATTGGGTGTGACAAGGATGGATAGGATTAAAAATGATTACATTAGAGGGTTAGCTCAATTTTAATGGTTGGGAGACAAATTCAGAGAGGCGAGATTGCGTTGGTTTGGACATGTGCAGAGGAGAGATGCTGGGTATCTTGGGAGATAGATGCTAAGGATAGAGCTGCCAGGTAAGAGGAAAACAGGAAGGCCTAAGAGAAGGTTTATGGATGTGGTGAGAGAGGACATGCAGGTGATGGGTGTAACAGAACAAGATGCAAAGAACAGAACAAGATGCAAAGGACAGAAAAATATGGAAGAAGATGATCCGCTGTGGTGACCCCTAACGGGAGCAGCCGAAAGAAGAAGAAGAATGGTTCTAACTAAACAAGGCAAACTAAAACTAGTGTAAATTGATTTCAGTTTCATGTTACCAGCTTTTTCATTGTTGCAAGAGACACAGTTGTTGCAGTCCTTCAGACTAATGATGACAAAGCAATAAAGTATACAGAGTAATGGAGTTTATTAATAAATGGTGCACACAGGTAAGGAAAGCACAAATAAAGATACTAGAAAAACCCTACTGCAACTCTATGTTTTCAAAGGAAACGTTTATGTTGGCATAAGCACTTTGAGCTACTGTTTGTATGAAAATGTGCTATATAAATAAATGTTGTTGTAGAAGGATGCAGGGAAAGACATTATGAAACAGGAACAGCTGTGAATGGAAGTGCCACCTCTACAACCATGATGCCCATTTATTGATTCTGGATGTAAGCAACCCTAGATCATTTGATTACAAAAGGAAATTTTAATAGATTAGATTAGATATCTGTATTTTCAAATACACTGCAAGACCATAGTAATGCTCTTACACCACAGATAGGTAATGAATAAATAAATGCAGTAAATAAATGAGTTTCATAAAATAAATAAATAAATAAATAAATAAGTGAATAGCATCGATAAGATAAAGAGTTAAAAAAAATGTATTGTAACATTACACATAAACCAGCTGGTGGGTACAGTCAGGCAGGATCAGGTTACTGGGAGTTTATTGATCTTTTGGCCTTGAGGAAGAAGCTGTATGTGGAAGCCTGTGGAGCAAGTGATGAGACACCGGTACCACATCCCAGAAGGCAGTGAAAACAGGGGATGAACTGAATGGCTGTCATTACATATGATAATTCAGCTCTCATCAGACATCTGGGCTGGAGTCCAGGAGGCAATGTAATTAAGGAACAGAGGGAGACACTGTATTTGGAGCAGTGGCTTCCCTGGTACACTACATGGCGGCAAACCCAGACCAGCGTTCCCACATAGATACTCGCAAGGCATAATGGGAATTGTAGAACTGTGGGGCAGCCTAGTTGGGTTCCGTAAAGGCAGCCAAATGGAACTACTGGGATTAGTAATCCATGTTTTGTAAGACTCCTGATTGACCCAGAAGTACTTCCATCAGGCTATGCCCTAGCACTAGAAGTGCTCCCGGGTACAAGATAAAAGGAGCCACTCTGCCACATCTAGGTGAGTCAGAACCGGAAGAGGAGATAGGCAATGCTCGCCTGGGAGCAGTAGAGGAGAAACAAGAGAGACAGAAAAGAAAGAGTCGTGATTTGGTCGTGAGATATTGTTAAAGGAGCCTTTTGTAACATATTTGTTAAAAATAAACCTTATGTTTTTATTGAGGACTTGTATCTGTGTGTTTGTGTTTGGTGTTTAGGGCTCTCTGGTGTCTCCTGTGGTTTACGTTGAGTAAATGGTATGAAACTGTGGAATGACAACCAAAAGATTTTAGAAGCAATAAAGAAAGTAATTTGGAGGAGTTTGCTGTCCTGGCAAGTCAAAACGCTAAACTACACTGGAATGCACCTTGTTAGAATAATAGTTCACTAATATTTTGGTTCCTCCCTAAAGCTCCTTAGTCTCTTTGGGAAAAAGAACCTTTCCTGATCCTTTTTGACTATGCATATAGTGTTGACTGACCACAAAATGGAGTCAGTACTCAGGTAGGGCAGCCTATGATGTGGAATGGATGTTGACTGCATCTGTTTTTCTGAAGTCAACAATGATCTCCTTTGTTTTTTACAACATTCAGGGAGTGGTTGTTGTTATGGCACCATAAGGTGAGGTCTTCCGCAGGAAGCCAATGAAGCAATCGAGAACAATCGCACCCACACATGCGGGTGCAACTCACCCCAACTATGTAATTAACTCCCTGTGGCTGTGTTATTGCACCCACGGAGACTAACACGGCTTTATGGATTTAGCCACGGACCCGCTTATACCACACTCATATGCTAAGAATGTGAGTGATAATATGTTAAGCAGTCTCCTGATAGCATAGAAATACATGTAAAGTTTATTTAAAAAAATCTACTGATTTCCAAAAGTACATTGCAGTGCATCTTAAATAATGTGCTGTTAATTTCCCAGGTAAAGATTAAAATGGAGTATGTAAGGTCAATGTAAATAATACCACGCAGTTCTCAATAACACCAGTGATGCTACAGTGATAGTAGTGGAATCTTTCAAATGTCAAAGCTCCACCCATTAAACATAAGACATGTTGTGAATACAACATGAGAATGATGTAAACTGACATTCTTGGCCATCTCATTGAACACATCTCAATCTAACTGAGTAAATAAATCCAATTCTGGTGTGATACCTGAGACTGTATTTTGAGCAACTCAAAATTTATTATGAAAAAATAGGGTTGCATGCCTCTAGTGTAGTTCTTGATACTTGTAGAATCTATGTCAACACACCAATGAAGATGTTGTGGCAGCTCACGGTGGTTCAGCTCCCTATTGAGATAAATTATGTAGGTTTCTTTGTTAATTTGTTACCTGTAGGTTACAACTATAAATTCAGGTGTGTAAATACCAGGGCAAGTAGAACTAAAGAAGAAATTCTTGATGTTAGTTATAAAATACCTCAGTTTATCTGTTGTTTGTTTGAAGTATTTAAAGCTTTCAAAACATACTTTTGAAAATTGTACTTATGACAAAAAAGAATAAAAGGAGAAGAAGCACAAAGGAAAAATACTGATACTGTCAGGACTAGAAAGAAATGTAATCAGGTAGTTGAAAAAATAAACTCAATCTGTTTTTTTTTTGGTCTCTTAAAGAGTCAAACATGGCAGATTTGGTCTATTTTTATCAAGAGGTTCCAAATGTAATATTTAAAAAAACATAAAACATAAAAATATATATATTAACAACAAAATGCATAGTAAAACTATGGATCTTTTGTAACATTTCCCCATCTTAAAAGAATAATTACATTTGTTTGACGGATTTGCAAAGGAGAAGAAACAATCAAAGAAGCAGAGGGAAATGCACTCAGAATAGCTTTGGTCCCATCACTTGAATACCAATCTCTTTATTAATCACTATGGTGACAGAGCAAGGACTGCTGTTAATCTCATGTCTTTATCTCTTGTGTTTTCAATCTCATCTTTGAAGGGGATTGAAAACATGTGAATGGAGCTAATAAAAGAAAAGTCAGAAGCACCTATAAAAAGGTAAATATCATCAATAATTTTTCTTCTATTGTATCAAGGTTCATGGGGGCTGCACACAAGCATATTAATTATATCTGACAAAAATGTCCAGAGGCAGCACTGTTAATGATTGTGTAAACTCAAGTCTTCAGAAAGTAAAGAAGCAAAATATGGTATTTTACAGCAAGACTTACTCTATTTTAGAGAGGCACTAAACCACATGTTATCATAACAATTTTTTGAAAATGCATGACAAGGTTACTCTTAGTTCATTGCTGTTAGAATACTGGAAATCCATCCCTCCATCAATTTTTTTAACAATCTTTTCTTTATAGCATCACAGTAAGGCAGGACCTATACAAGATGGATGAGAAGCAAAAAGTAACCAATCTTAAAACCAATGCCAAACAATAACAGGGCACATTCACTCTTGTAAACTGCAACACTCACTCATATTGAAAGTCACTAATTAATAATACAGACTCCACACATACATTACTGGGCCACAAACAGTCACCACATCGCTGTGCCACCTGAAATACATTTCTGAATATCTTCAACTGATATCTTGATCATTTCTGTTTAACTGAACATATTTTGTTTTATGTCTATCTTAGAATGTAAATCAAGGCCAAAGGCTCTTTATTTTAGCATAACCTACCCATGTTACACCTGCTCCTCTGGCTGTTCACTTTACTTTTTTCTTTACTGTTGCAGCATGATGAATCATTACTAAGTCTTCCCTGTTCTGCATTTTGGACAAGATGAGTTATTATCAATGATGGGCCCATGGTCACGACATGGTGCTACTATACAGAAATAATAATTTCTTGCCTGCATAGACTTGCATAGTAGAATGCCTAGACTAGGGGTGTCCAACCTTTTTCCCCTGAGAGCTACTTTTACAAAATTAAAATGGCCAAGAGCTACTCATGTTTTCTAACGTTTATTCTCATAGCATATTTCAACCCAAACAAACTGAATAAGCTTGTTTTGCCTGAACATTTACAAAATGTTGGTGTCCACAACTCACATTTTGCATTAAAAATCACAAAAAAAAATTCACTTGCAATTGCATTTTGTATGTCTGTATGCATTTTCTAGTGTATCTCACACTATTGGATTAAAACATGAATGCTATCAAAACAAAACAATGCAATTCCAAATACACAGATTTACTTATTCATTTCTCATTTTGTTCCATGTCGCTGTTTCACTTCACAAGAGTATTCAGATGTCCAGTTGCATGTGTGATGTGTTTTTCAGTTAGTCAGATGACTGGCACTGCATGGAGTCAACAAGAGGGGTAGACGGATGATGGAGTGTAGCCACTTAGGTTCATTTTTATGAAGTCATTTAAATGTTCATCTGTTAATCTTGTTCTGAACTTTGATTTCATGACATTCATGTCAGAAAAGGCAGACTCACAGAGGTATGCAAACCCAAACAAAGCAGACATTTTCAGAGCTGCTTGGTGAAGATTCTTATAGTTATCTGACTCTACTAAGCTCCAGAAATGCTGAGTATGCTGTTGAGACTTTAACTGCACATTATTTTGAAGATTTACGAATATATAATATGTAAAATCCAATGTCTGTCTGTCTGTCTGTCTGTTTGTTTGTCGTTTTAAACACGAGAACTACATAAAGGATTTAGATCAGGGTTTTTTCTATAATTTGCTTGAACATTCCGGTTGATTTTTCGACTTCTCTCATTTCGCTATGTATCATAGTTCGCTTGCGGTACTGATTTATTTGAGCGAATCCGAGATGAGAGGCCTTCCTCACTTACTCGCCAGCTTCGGGGTGTGTACCTTAACTCTGCTTAGCTAGCGAATGAGAGAACAATTGAATTCAGCTTTGTTTGATATTTAAAATAAAGTGTAACTTAGGTCTTGATGAGTTTGAGTCCAGATATTCTCTTAAGTGTATGCCTCATTGAAAAGATATGATATGATATAATTCTTTGGAAAGATTGCCCACCCCCAATTTGACTAATCAAGTTTTCAGATTTATGTAGGATTCATTAACCCTTTGGCGAGCTACTTGGAAAGGGGTGGTGAGCTAACTGGTAGCTCACGAGCAACGTGTTGGAGACCCCTGGCCTAGACTGTGTGAATGGTCATATAGGTCACCTAAGAAAGTTGGAATATGGGAGTAAATTGAATTAATTGGAAATACAAATGTATTTTAATACATGATTAATGATTAAAATCTTCATATTTCTGAATACATTTTAAACTATACTAAGTTAGTAAGGTTTAAATAAAGTAAGGTTAATATAATATTCTCAAACATCACATAATCCAATTCAGGGTACTACTGGAGCTGCATCCTATTCCAGGAGCCTTCAGCATAAAATAATAACTAGCCCTAAACAGAACTGACAGCCTTTCGCAAGTTTCACTGACACATATATTCACTTAGCCAATATCAAAGTACCATTGAGCATAACAAGTATGTCTAACATGTACATCATCTTTGATATGTTAGAGTAAAACAAGTTTCAAATTCTACACAGATCATGGACATATTTGGACTAAAGACACTGGTTCTGGGGGCAAACAGTACAAGCCACTTTGATGACAAATGCTCTCATACAAGTACAAAAAGTGAAAGCAACCTGTAAACATTGCAATCGAGCTCCAGCATCACTGGACCATATGTTTTTGACATGCATTAAATTGATATTGTTTTGGACAAAAATCTTTGAATGCCTATCAGTAGCCTTGGTGTCACAATCACTCCTAACCCATTAATTGCTGTGTTTGGTGTGCTCCCAGATGGGCTTAAAGTGGACAAGGACAAACCGTAAATGCCTTTACCCCACTACTAGCATGTAAACTTATGTTGCTCAATTGGAAGAGCCCACCACCTTTAAGACAGTCGATAACTTGTGTCCTATACTATCTGAAATTGGAAAAAAACAAATTCCCACTCAGAGGATATGTTCAGAACTTTTTTTTAAATTTGGCAGCATCTAATCAATAACCTTTTAGAGTAATCATCTACAGTATATCAGGAAAAAAGGATATTCTTCCTTCCTTGCTGCTTCAAAGATTTGCTTTGTTGGCTGGACCTCCTCTGTTTCTTTCATTTGGGTGGGGGTTGCATTTTGGTTTTGTTACATTTCATTTGATTGTATGGATTGTTATTTGCTTTTAATTAAAATTAATAAAAAAGTGAAAGCAGTACATTGTGCACTTATTTGCTGTGTGACAGAGAAAATACATGTTTTTTTATTTCTTACAGTGTGACTGTACTTCTTGAAATACTGTACTTAAGAATTAAGGTGCCAGTTTCTAACATACCCTACTGTATGTAAAAAAAGGATTAATTCACAATTACAATCTCATATCTAATAGGAGCTTCATGAAACATCCACAGATACCCCAGCTCTTCATTTAATACCAACTGTTCAATTAGTTTGCCTTGGAAATCTTGAAACACAATGCAAAAATTGTGTCCTGAGTATCATAACATTTGCTGTAAAAGAAAAACATACTATTACAGTACATACAGTTTGTTCATTAATATACTGTAGATGAACAACAGATGAAACACATAATGCATTTCAAATTTAAATTTAAGTCAGTTTATTTTATGTGTGTAAATGGTTCAATGCAATTCTTACTTGTATGTCCCCTCAGAAAAGCAGACAAAAAATAAATGAATAAATAAATTAAATGATTGAAATAAATAAAAAGTACACATGGTATGCAACATCCACCTTAATAAAAGGATAAGTGTCTTTATGTGTGTGTATGTCAGGTTGCTATGTTTCTGTCATTCCAAAAGATAATCGCAAACATTTTTATTAAATAAATGCATTGATTGGCACATCACAAACATAAAACTGCTTTTATGAATCCCATTCCAAACGGAATATAACAGAGACATATGCATTGTATGGTGTACTGCAAATGCTAATGGTGACATTATTTACATTTTAAACCATATTAGACAGGCAGCACAGCTATGCTATTATATTGTCAGGAATATGTGCTTGGGGACCACCTTTCTGGCTCCAACAAGGAAAACCCTACCATTCCAAGATGAATAAGGTGCTTTTACTAATGATGTCTTCTCTTCTTCCTCAGTCCAGATCTGAAGTTCAAGGAGGTTGCCTAGTGTTCCCCATACTCCACCCAGATTTGCCACTCCCCTTCCGATGCAACCACCATAAAGACAGAAGAGAGCAGAATGGTGGTGGCACTATTGGACAGAGCAAACCGCTGTCGTCATAGTAAATGAAACGTGCTATGAAGTGTCATTTTGTTGTACCTGCAGCCCTATGTCCCTTTATTTTTATGAACGTATTAAAAAGTGTAACCCTGTTAGTACACTAACATTCCTGTTTTGTTGCTGTGGGTCTCTATCTCTATCACAATATGCATTGTGAGATTTTTGAGCTCTTTTGAGACTTTCCCCAGCAGTGCTGCATGCCAAAATGTGGTTGACATGTCTGTCAAGGGTTGCTTGTCACAGTGCTTGCACAGTGTGCTCAGTTTTCCATCCAAAGACATGAAGGTTTGGGGATTTGGTGAAGCTACAATGACGCCTGTGTATGTGTGTGCTTGTGTTCACCTTGCGATGAGCTGATGTCTTTTCAGAGATATTATGGCTAGGTGTCCTCGGAATTTAATGGATGTTTCGAGCACATGCATCGCATTGCACCTTAGGCGCCTTACTTTTCAGCTGACGATCTTGACTAGGGCTTATTTTTGGGGTAGGGCTTATATTACAGAGCAGCATGAAAATCATGCTAGGGCTTATTTTCGGAGTAGGTCCTATTTTTGGGGAACACGATAGATAGATAGATAGATAGATAGATAGATAGATAGATAGATAGATAGATAGATAGATAGATAGATATGTACCTCACACTGGTCAGGTAGAGTCAATTCAAGAATGGCAACTGTCTTAGATTTACAGCGAGCTGCCTGTCATGTTGTATATCTTTTCAAATAATGCGAAAAGATCAAGTGCCTTATAGAGAGAAACCACTGTATTCACGCCACAAAAAGTACTCTACTGGCTCACCTTTCCCTGAAAGAATTATTGCAGTTTTCAAAATCATGGCTACTTTATTAAAAGGACAGGGCACTAATGTAAAATTAATTTCCTCAGTATTATATTTTCATGCGTTTTCTGTATCAATATATTTCTTGCTACAAAATGATTTGATGAAATTGCATCCCTTATTGCAGTGCAGAGAGCTTTTTTGGGCAGAAATACATGCTTTCCAACTAGTGCCATATGTTTAAATGTTTTTCCATAATATTACCCCAGGACATTACTAAAGCCTGCGAGATTCACTTCTTAATGATAAATGATTTGCTGTAAGGGTTGTACATGGCAGATAATGCTATAATGACACAGAGTTGCAGATCATGTCAAACATCTTTTCTAGGATTTATGATGGTGAAACCCTGTGACAATAAAAATAAAATCTTGGGGGAACATACTTCTCAGTCTGTGGACTAATTAAGTGAAAAATAGTATTATGGTTATCATTTTAAAAACTAAAATATATACATAATCTTTATCATTACTTAGTGTACAGGTGAAATTAATATATATTTTTTTAATTTGCATTTATTTGTGTGTATTAAAAATTGCATCTCTTTTATTTATATGCCATGTTAAAGGCTTTCATTCAGCTTCATTTGTTTTTATATTCAGAAAACATTTATGCGTTTTATTACAAATAATGAATAAATCAGCATCTAAAGTGAATAACATATGTTGCAGAAATCTTTTATTTTCAGTTTATTGAAATTAATGTTTTATTTAAAAGTAGGTAAGATGAAGTCACATTTACTTTTTGCTAAAGTATACACAAAGTTGAAAAGAATGGTAACTATGTACAATTTTGATATTCTTTAAAGCAAAAAAAATAAATAAATAAAAAGGAATAAGTTATTTCCATCTCCCTCAAAAACTCAAAAACAAGATGAAGTTTTAATGTTTTCTGTTAATGACAGCATACTGCATTGATGTATAATTTAATACAACAGTTCCCCAATAAAGTTTGCAAGTAAAGAAACCCCACAATGTCCAAGTCACATGGCTTATAAGATGTGTGTGCACATTTTGAGATTCAACCCAAATGACATAAAGTACTAATGTACAAAAGATAAGACATGATTTTTACTTTTTAGTGCTTTCAAGAATGCAGTAATGTCATTGCTTCATCTAAAATATATGTAATATACCTGAGGAATGCAAATTGCTCCAACAACAAATTTTCAGGGACATTAATCCCCCTAAGTACATGCTGTAAGTATAAATACAAGTACAAATACAAGTACAAGTTGTTTTACTTGCTGCAATAATTTTTTAGAGATCACAAAACTACAACAATAGATGCAAAAATAAGATTAGAAAGAGCTAAGAATTACAAATTCCTGTATTTTAACACTTTGATATAACTTTTATTATATATACAGTATATTATGTATATTTTCACGGATATATCCTATTCATAGATAAGGTGTTCTGTGTGGGCTGTGTGATGGGGAGTGGA
The DNA here is from genome assembly GCF_016835505.1 of Polypterus senegalus. NCBI lineage: Eukaryota > Metazoa > Chordata > Cladistia > Polypteriformes > Polypteridae > Polypterus > Polypterus senegalus. Next base: position 112,502,918 of record NC_053166.1, read on the forward strand.
GGTAACACCAGGAGATGTATTTGTGGCCATATGCAGAAAAAACTATTTTTGAGAGGCTTATCACACATGAGTGACAAATGAGATTGAGCAATAACAGGTCTGTGATGCCCTTAGATATCTGGGGCTACATGTGTACTACGCTGAATGGATCAATGTGTGTCCACCTAGCGTCAAGAGATGTGGATAAGCCGGTTAACCCCATTCTTGATGGGGACCAGGGCTTGCAGTTATTCCCCCACTAAAAATAAATTCTCAGTAAGTGTAGATAATAAGTTTGTACCAATTTAGTTCCTGACCTTTATACACACTGCCTGCCTCTACAACTTATTGGATGTTGTAGTGAGGTCCTCAGATCAACCCTGCTGCAGTCACTCTTGGCCTCTGGCAGAGAGCAGAGAAGAAGATCAAATTTGACTACAGAAGAAGTAAAAGTCATAACAAGGTTTTTGTTGTTGAGCTTGAGGGAGGATCATTATCAAGCCTCGAAGGGCAAGAGCGTGTGGTATAGCAGGTCCACAGCTCAGATGAAAAAGCCCAGTTTTTAAATAGATAATCGCCACACTTGCGGCTTATAGAGGGGGCATGGATGTGTGGCTGGAGCGGTTCCCGGGCTCATGATGTGAGCGATCCTCGTTTATGTGCACAGGTGAGGAATCGTCCGCATCCGTAATTGATGCCGGGAGCTGCTAATCGCGTGCGGAGGGGGAAAAAAAAGAAAAAGAAAGTGAATGGCATTTAAAGGAGAAGAGAGGGAAAAAGAAAAAGAAAGTGAATGGAGGTTAAGGGAGAAGAAGGTGGCAGGACGCAGGAAGGAGAAAGCAGGTGCATGAGTCAGTGAAGGCACGCTGTCTGTCGAGAGCAGAGGGCAGCTGAGCAGTGAGCCCTAGTGGGGTGTTTGGCCAGCACCTGAGTTAGTCGGTAGTGGTCACTCCTGCTGAGCGTTTAGTGAGGAGCAGGAGTCACCGGAAGGAGGATGGCTCGCCTCAGAACACAGCGGGAGTCAGGAGGCTTGGGAGGTGGATTCCCCAGCGTGAGTGTCTTGGTCGCTGGGGAACCCAAGTCTCGGTCTGGGGATAGCAGAACGAAGCCAGGGATCAAGAAGCCACCAGACCAGAAGGCAGAGAAGGTCAATTGCAGGTTGGGTGATTCCACTGGTGCAAAGCCCGGATGGGAAAAGAAGGGGAGTCGCCAGTTAAAGAAGGCACTGGGTTTTGTTTTAAAGGACTGCTTCCTGCCATTATTTAGCCATGTTTTAATTGGATCTATTTATGGGATTTTAACCTCCAATTTTTTCACTTGTTTTTAATGGATTATTTATTTAATGATTTTTTTGATGCACTGCACTATTTATTTGGACACTTTGTTTTGACTGTTTTTAAATAAAATAAATGGAGTGGAACCTGCATCATCACAGAGCGGAAGGACACATCCCCCAATAGTTCTCCCATTGAGCTGGCAACTAGAGTGCAGCTAACTGCAGCTGTAGCACCCAGAGCTGCCCCGCACCTTCCTGTTGGGGCTCTATTAAACCATACGATCCCGCAGAATGATGTTGGACTCAGAACACAATCTGGAGAAGGCTCTGCTGAGTTGTCTGTGCCTCCTTAACCTGGGAAACCTTTATTTATTAGAGTGTTTCACTCCATCTATTTTGTTGTGTCATTATTGCACAACTTTATTTTTTTCACCTATTAAACTAGTACCCTAATATTCAAAGTGGCTCTGCTAGTCTCTCCACAAGTTACTAAACACACGATCCTTATACAGTCACTGAACAAGTTGTTAGGAGTACTGTACTAATACTGGTTAGGGCCTCCTTTCTTCTTAAAACAGATTTAATTCTTCATCGCATGGATCCCACAAAATGCTGGAAACATTCCTTTATGATTATAGTCTGTGTTGATATAGTTGCATTATGCAATTTCTTCAAATTTGTCTAGATATTCATTCATGCTGCAAGTCTCCTGTTCTACCACATTCCACAGGCTATACTGATATGGAATGGGTAATGTGTTAGGAACAAAAGGATGCCACATCGTTTGATGGAAATGAAAATTATCAACCTACAGAGGGTTGAAAAAAATGATGTGGAAGGCTAGTCCATTTTGTGTAAATTTCATTGCAGCAACTCCAAATCGTACTCAGTAGTTTGTATGGCCCCCATGTGCTTCATCAGGGCATGCTCCTAATGAGACGACAGATGGTGTCCTGGGGGATCTCCTCCCAGATCTGGACCAGGGCATCACTGAGCTCCTGGACAGTCTGAGGTGCAACCTGGCAGCGTTGGATGGACCGAAACATAATGTCCCAGAGGTGTTCTATGGATTTAGGTCAGGCGAGCGAGTGGGGGCCAGTCAATGATATCAATTCTTTCATCCTTAAGGAACTGCTTGCATACTCTCATCACATTGTCGTGCACCAGGAGGAACCCATGACCCACTGCACCAGCATAGAGTCTGACAATGGGTCCAAGGATTCCATCCCAAAACCTAATGGTGCCATCAAGGTGCCATTGTCTAGCCTGTAGAGGTCTGTATGTCCCGCCATGGATATGCCTCCCCAGACCATCACTGATCCACCACCAAACCGATCATGCTGAATGATGTTACAGGCAGCATAATGTTCTCCACGGCTTCTCCAGACCCTTTCACGTCTGTCACATGTGCTCAGGGTGAACCTGCTAACATCTGAGAAAAGCACAGGGTGCTAGTGGTCGACCTGCCAATTCTAGTATTCTATGGCAATAGCCAATTAAGCTCCACAGTGCCGGGCAGTGAGCACAAGGTCCACTTGAGGACGTCGGGGCCCTCAGGCCACCCTCATGAAGTCTGTTTGATTGTTTGGTCCAGTAGCCTGCTGGAGGTCATTTTGTAGGGCTCTGGCAGTGCTCATCCTTCTCCTCCTTGCCCAAAGGTGCAGATACCAGTCCTGCTGATGGGTTAAGGACCTTCTACAGCCCTGTCCAGCTCTCAGAGTAACTGCCTGTCTCCTGAAATCTCCTCCATGCATTTGAGACTGTGCTGAGAGACACAGCAAACCTTCTGACAATGGCAAGTATTGATGTGCCATCCTGGAAAATTTGGACTACCTGTGCAAGCTCTGCAGGATCCAGGTATCGCCTCATGCTACCAGTAGTGACACTGACCATAGCCAATTGCAAAACTAGTGAAAAAACAGTCAGAAAAGATGAAGTGGGAAAAATGTCAGTAGCCTCTAGTTGTTAAACCATTCCTGTTTTGGCAGTCGTCTCATTGTCCATCCATTTTCCAACCCGTTGAATCCAAACACAGGGTCACAGGGGTCTGCTGGAGCCAATCCCAGCCAACAAGGCAGGAACCAAACCCAGGCAGGGTGCCAACCCACCGCAGGACACACACCCAAACACACCCAGCACACACTAGGGCCAATTTAGAATTGCCAATCCACCTAACCAGCATGTCTTTGGACTGTGGGAGGAAACCGAAGCACCCAGAGGAAACCCACACAGACACGGGAAGAACATGCAAACTCCACGCAGGGAGGATGCGGGAAGAGAATCAGGTCTCCTAACTGCGAGGCAGCAGCGCTACCACTGCGCCACCGTGCCACCCTCCTCTCATTGTTCCCCCCAATGCACCTGTTCTTAATTTCTTTAACACCAAAGTAGCTGAAACTGATTAACAACCCCCTCTGCTACTTAACTATGCAGATCAATACCCCAGAAGTTTCATTGACTTGATGCTATACTCTGATTAAAAAGTGTTCCTTTAATTTTTGTGAGCAGTATATTTTGCATCATTTAAGAGCTTTATGTCTGGTGTAGTTTCATTGATAATGTTACTTTTTTTTGTATTTCTTAATTTATAAATGTATAATTCTATGCTATCATATGAAATGTATTTTAATCTGCTGTAGCAGGCACTACTTTAGATTCACAGATGAGAAATACTTACATTCTTAGGAAGAAGAAAAAAAGATATTTTGCAAGAAGCACATACTCTCTGAAAACTAAGCACTTTTACCTTATGCTTAATGCTAGCCCCCCAAAAAACAGGTGGTGAGAATAAAACTCTAAAACATTTTAAAAAAACTATTTGGCTTTTAAAGATCATTTCACTCTTCTTAAAACACATAGCTATGAAGTCTGCATATCAACATCATCAAATAAGGATGTGCACCACAGCAGGATCATGGGCAAGTTTTTTTTTTTGGTTTGATTCTCAGATTTTGTCTCTCAAGCTTATGTTCAAATGATATGATCTGAAGGTAAGTTCCAAAGGCTGGATGGCTCAATGACTTCCAACAAAATAACATACAGATTTTAAATGAAAACACAAAAAGCAGTGGCAACAGGGTATTGTAGCTCTGCTACTTTTTATTATTGCATTCAGATATTTACCCACTAATTGATACAAATCCAAATGTGTCTCATTTTTCTCACTGTTTCTTTTTGAACCCAATCATATTGCGGTTGGTTGTGCCTGGCCTTTAGGTAATGTTTTTTTTTTTTTTCTAATTTCCATTTTGATGTGTATATAGCTGTTAAAGTGTCTAATGTTCTAAGTAGAGCTAAATATTTTTAAATTTTGGTGTAAATGCCAGCTAATTCTATATGTAAAATAAATGAATATAGTAAACTTTATAAACATATAGTAAACATATGTGTCTGCATAACCATTTAAAGAATACATCACAGCGACAAAATGTTATACAAGCATTGCATCCTTTGGATTTGTATAATACTGTATTTTCACTCCCAAATGTTTTTTTAAAACCATTTTTTTTGATAGATTTTTTTCAACTGCCATCAAAATGACACAGTATGTGTTTTTACTTAACCACCTTGTGACATTGGTGGTACTGTTATTAGTTTCATGAATCTCATGTCAGGTCATTATTTTAACAGAGTGTGTGCATATTTTCCCCTTGTCCATGTTGCTTTTTTTTCTCCTTATACTCCAGTTTTTCTCTTGAAAGGTGTGTTTGCTAGGATAAGTAATGATTCCCAATTACCTGCATATGTTAGTGGGCTCTGCAGTAAACTACTAGGGTTATTTCGTACCTTGTGTCAGATGCTATTGGAGTGAGCTCTGGTCACAAGTGACCCTGAATTGTTTGAGAATGTTCTGTTATGTTATGAACTTAACTTTTGAGGAGGAATTCTAGAGTGAGATACAAGATCAGAAAAAAATAGTATTTTTCCTATATTTCTGATTGCTAATTAGTTTTTACATGACAAAACTTCAACATCAATTTAACAAGCAAAATCATGGTCACAATCATCAAAAAAGGGAAAACCAAACACTACTATTGTTTTTTACTTATACACTGAGAAATTACATAATATCTAGGGAGGGATTTTCCAAGATGTTTCTAGTGTATTAAGGAGAGCAGAAGACGTAAAAAGGTTTGCGGATAGCATCCCCATATACTGATAAGCAGCAAAAAAAAATATGATACCAAACAGAGTTGAAGACAAAACTGAGTACAGATACAGAGGTTTCTATATAGCTGAAACAGGAAGGGGATGGATTGAGTGACCAGAAGTGGAAGTGATGTCTACGGTAGGTGGGTTCTGAGAAGGAAGATTTCATCACAGTTCGACGGAAGTGATGTCATCAAAGGGAGGGTTCATGGTGATGTCATTGTTTGGGTGGTTCTTCGGCTGGTCTGCAGAGGAACAAAAGGAGAAAGGAACAGATAACAGTGCCAACCACCTGTCCAGCTGAGAAATAACATTACCTGAGCCCATCAACCTTCTCCCAAGTGCACATGTGTGCTTTTTCAGATTATTAAATATGAATGGATAATTATATCACAGAGTAGTAAGTAGCACTCGCATGGTAATGTACCTGAAAATTTTTGGTCATACCCGCCCACCCAATGCTTAGTGGGAACATTTCTGTCCTACTTTCTTCACTATCTGCTTACGTATCTGTACATACTGGCAAAAAGCTGGGTGTAAATGGCAAGGTATTGGCTGGAAGTACTTCAAGTATGGCACAGACAAGTACAAGAGCATGTGTGTACTTGATTTTGGAATTCAGGTTTATAAACCACAAATGGCAAGAACCTGACTGTATTATCGTAGTATTTCCCTCTACTTACCCTTTACCTGTTTTCTTCAAGGGTAAGTGTACTCGTCAAGTTCGTTACCGGGTTGATCTAATGTTGCACTTTAAGATTAACACGCACATACATAGCTATACGAATACACACAGAAACTCAACAGTGCCCCATGAATGACAAACACACACCTTTTTAACCTCTAGCCCTTTAAACCACACAAATGCCTTAGGAATAACACACTCTCTCAGCACTTCAAGAGTCTTACTTATTATTGGCACGAACAACACAATGTTTTAATGATATCTCAGACTTAAATATTACTTTTGGTATACAAGAATACATTTAAACATACAAAGGCTCAACACTATTGACTATAGGCCATTTATCAGCCAAGAATGCCTTACTTTACGTACTGTTCCCTACTATGTGGTGGAGCTTTCACCCACAGCCTTAATAAATCTCGCAGCACAAAGGTAATGGCAAACCTCCAGCTGCACCAGGTGCTCAAAGAAGTCTACCTTATTACTTCAACTAGCAAAATACCCGCGCTTCGCAGCGGAGAAGTAGTGTGTTAAAGAAGCAATGAAAAGAAAAGGAAACATTTTGAAAATAACGTAACCTGATTGTCAATGTAATTGTTTTGTCACTGTTGTGAGTGATGAGTGTTGTTGTCATATATATATATATATATATATACAGTATATATATAAATATATATATATTTACACACACATAAAAATATATATATATATATACATATCTATACATATACACATATATACATACATATCACATACATACATACACACACATATATACACACAAATACACATATATATATATACATACATACACACACAACTATATAAACATATATATACATATACATACATATCTACATATATACACACACAGCTATTTCGTATCAGTGCAATACGCTGTTTGTTAAAACAGTTGACTCCCGCTCTTATGTGCAATAACAAATCAAATCATTCAGTTGTCTTTGCTCATATGTCATTTTAGAGCTGGACGCCTGGCATCTTTTTGGCCACAAGTTCGTTTCTGTTTGGTGTGAGGTTCTGTGTTGTGGAGATTCTCAGGATGGATTGCAGGTGCTCATCAGTGAGGCGACTCCTGTGTGCTGTTTTGTTAGTCTTTATCACTGAGAAGAGCTTCTCACACAGATATGTGCTACCAAATATGCACAAGGTTCGAGCCGCATGTAGACGGACTTTTTTTGTTCTTCAAAGTCACCAAAGCGCCGTGCAAACTCAGTGCGCAATAACTCTAGTAAGTAATCTGTAGTTTATTGTGTTACCAGCGCTTCATATACCCGGGCTTTAATAACAATAATACAGTATATAAAATGATCTCGCGGGCCAGATATAATTACACGCGGGCGGATGTGGCCCTGCCCTTGAGTTTGACACATATGGACTAAATAGAACTTGAAAAGATATATTTTTTCAAAGGTGATCGTGCAATTCAGATAGAGTTGACGCAAGACTACAGCCTGCATGCCTCAATGAGTCATCCTCCCCTCGCTCTTACTTTTTTACCGTTCATCTAATGAATACACTGAGTATGGCTTTACCAAAACAATCACTGATGGCGAATAAAGTGTCCATTATTCGAGTATGTAGATCGGGATATATATATATACATATATATATACCCGCGTATCGCAGCGGAGAAGTAGTGTGTTAAAAAAGCTAGAAAAAGAAAAGGGAACATTTTAAAAATAACGTAACATGACTGTCAATATACAGTATTTGTTTTGTGAGTGTTACTGAGTGTTGCTGTCATCAAGGATTTGATTATCATTATTTCTTTCAATCAGGTTCGTATTTGTAGGATGTGTTGTGTAAAGTTACATTCCGTGTTTGTCAATCGTTGTAAAGATGACAGGTTTCATTCATCGATTCGTTTCTTACTGCATCAATAAACAGCTCGTCTTCTTCTTTATCTGAGACCTGACACACTGCATGCACGGGTTTTTTTACACTGTCTTCCTTTAGCGGACATTGACTTTTCCACCGTGTGCTTTGTTTCCGCAGTAGTTGGATTTATGAATATGCTTATCAGACGCTTCATATTTTTGCTGCCTTTTCAATTGTGTAATTCGGTTTTGTTCAGCTCTTTGGAACTGTTGCCTTTTATCTGTGCACTGCGTCAGTTCATGTGAGCCGCTCGGTGTACATGCATCGAAGGTTCCCAGCTGTGCTGGTGCCATCTCGTGCTATGTCCATGGCTGTATTTAATGTTACCTTAGTCCTGGCACTTAAAACTTTCTCTCGCAGTTTCGCTGAGTTTGTGTCAAACACCACCCTGACCATCTCATCTTCCTCTCCATAAGCACAGTCCTTCACCTGTGAATATTTACCCGTGGCAGTTTGCTATTGGATTGCCGCTGACGGACGGCCTTATATGGGCAGGCACTAAATTACAAACGCCAGCGGCAGCCTGTCTATGAACTTAATATAAAGTGTAGGTTTACATCGTGCTTTGTTTCAAGTAGCAGAACTCATGAATATGGTTGTATATGTCACTCGCTCGCTTCTTATTGTTTCGCTGCCTTCTCAATTATATAATGCATGTTTTCTTCAGCGCTTTTTTGAGGTCTTCCTGGTTTTCTATGTACTGTGTGATTACGTGGGAGGCGTGATGATGTCACACGAAACTCCGCCCTCACGGCGTTGAAGCTCATCTCCATTACAGTAAATGGAGAAAAACTGCTTCCAGTTATGACCATTACGCGTAGAATTTCGATATAAAACCTGCCCAACTTTTGTAAGGAAGCTGTAAGGAATGAACCTGCCAAATTTCAGCCTTCCACCCACACGGGAAGTTGGAGAATTAGTGATGAGTCAGTGAGTGAGTCAGTGAGTGAGTGAGTGAGTGAGGGCTTTGCCTTTTATTAGTATAGATCACTCTAGACATTAATATAAAGCACAGAAAGTTAAAAGCAGCATGGTATTTGTTACAGGAATAATAATACCAGTGGAACAAAGAATAATGGAAAATAGGACTGATAGTAAAGTCTGGATATTTATATTCTTTAGAAAAAGCTTATGAAAAGTTAAAGATGATAAGGATGAATGTTGCAGGCGGCTTGCGATTTAGCACTCATAGTTATTCATTAGATTAATTTTTCTGACGATCAAATGAAAACAGTCGCACATTACCGTCACTCTGTTCTCTTCTGAAGTCTTTGTCCCTTCTTCTTCCTCCCTCCTTCTTTACTATATCGCTCCTCAGACAAGGCATATTTACTCTAAAATTCTACCAGAGGGTTTTACAAGATGTGATTGTTAGATATTCTGATTGGCTGGCTCTCAATATGATGAATGAATTCACTGTCCGTTTTCCCAAACAATAACACTTTTTTGTTGTTGCCTGAGGTGTCACTATGTCTTCCTTTCCCAGGCTGTAAAATAATTAGATGTCCATCCCTTCTCAGGTTACAAAGTAATTTATAGCTTGAGCCACCAGATTTTCTTCCTTTCTTTGTTGGAACAGCTGTTTTAAAAGTGAGATATAACTGGGAAGAAGACATGCTTTGATTTGTCCTGAATGTAGTTCATCTGTTGTCTTGTCTTGAACAAAATATAATGGAAATATAAACCAAAATGTACAGATTTTGTACCCCACAACAGTGACAAAATAAGAAATCCACTTACTGCTTTCACAAAGGTAACTATAAAAAGGTTGATGACGGCAACATGCTGAAAAAACACAAAACTGTCATAGAAGGTACAACAACGGGCTAAATTGGTCAAATTTTATTTTATGTCTGCACAAATCTGCTGTTTTTTCACCTTGGTCGATCAAACACAAAAACAGAATGCAGAGCTGTTCTGTTTAGTAAATCAGGAATATCTAAGCAGGTTGTGTGAATTGTTTGCCTTTAAAAAGCACCATGAGGTACTTGATCTGAAGATTAAAAGTAAATAGTTGGCTCCTTGAACAGATGAACACTGCTACACCATGAGTGAGTCACATTTTACAAAATTTTCAGAATTAACTCTATAGATGGTGGGAGCAAATTCACTGTGCATGTAATAGGCACATTTGAGTGTTCCTGCAATCACAGCACTATGGGGGCTCTTGTTTAAGTTAACACAAAAATTAAACTGAAAAGATTCAAAATAGAAACTAATTGAAATAAGTCAGCAATAATAAAACTAAAATAGAAGTGGATAGAATGTCATAAAACTAAAGTGAAAATGGATTAACAGGTGAAAAAAGCATATAAATAACAACTGGCTTTAAAAATGGAACTAAAATAATCATGGTAGAGACTGCAGCCCTGTTTAAGGAACTATATGAAACTCTTTCTGGTGTGTACTCCTGATTTTAATAATGCAGCCCCTTAACAAACAAATCTGGCTACACCCCAGAATAATTATTTGATTGTGTGTTTCAGAAAGACTTACTTGTTACAAAATCATCTTATTTTTTGCAGTTATTCTGTCTAGGTTTAGTACTTGAATTACATTTTTCAGTTTGGATTGGACTATCATAGTATGTCAGTAAATACTGAGACCATCTGCACATATTACAAAAAGATAAGTTAATAGAGGACAATATGAAGTCACCAATTAACCTAACATGTACTTTACTCAGTACTTTGTTGAAGCACCCTTGATGGCAATTCCAGACTGGAGTTATCCTGGATATGACCTTGACTTGGGGAATTCCCTTCTATTCTTGTCTGCTCTCTGCAGATCCTGTCAAGCTCTGTAAGGATGGGTGGAGACCATCTCTCCAGTGATGTTGGACTGGGATCGAGTCTAAGCTCTGGCAGGATAACTCAAGGACATTCCTAGAGTTGTCTCTAAGCCACTCCTACATTGTCTTTGCTCTGTGCTTAGGTTCATTGTCCTTTTCAAAAGTTAACTTTCAACTCAGTCTGAGGTGCAGAGCACAAGAGAGTAAGATTTCATTAAGGATATCTCTGTACTTTGCTCCATTCAACTTTTTCTCAACCTTTGTTTAGCCTCCCAGTCCCTACTGCTGAAAAACAACCCCATAGTATGATACTGCCAACACGCTTCACCATTAAAATGGTATTGCACAGGTGTGAGGGGTGCCTAGTTTCCACCAGACATGATGCTAACCTTGGCTTCATCAGACCAGAGAATCATGTTTCCAGTAGTCTAAGAATACTTTAGGTGCCTTTTTGCAAACTCCAAATGGAGCCAGAGTGACCATCAAGTCCATGGTCACCTCTCTTACTATAGCCCTTCTACCATGACTGCTCAGTTTGTCCAGGTGACCAGAACTGAGGTTGTTCCAAACTTCTTCCATTTAAGAATTATGAAGGTAACTGTGCTTTTGGGAATCTTCAATTTTGCAAGAAGTTTCCTGTAGCCTTCCCCAGATCTGTTCCTCAGCACAAATCCTGTCTCTAAGATCTTCAGGCAATTCCTTCAACCTCATGGCTTGCTTTTGCTCTGAGATGCATTGTCAGTTGTAGGTCCTTGTATAGACAGATGTACTTTTTTCCTGATCAGATCCAATCAATTGAATTTACCACACATGAACTCCAAACAGGGTGTAGAAACATGTCAATGATGACTGATAGAATCAGATACACCTGAGCCAGATTTCAAGCATCATAGCGAAGGGTCTAAATACTTGTGTCAATGTGATATTTCAGTTTTTTAGTTTTAATAAATTTCCAGAAAATTCTAAAATTTAGATTTGAAATTCTCATTCTGGAGTATTGTGTGGTGAAAAATTAATTTAAATGATTCTCTAAAAAGTTGATTCTGTTAATCTATTTTTTTTCCGATACGTTTCATCACTCATCCAAGTGACTTCCTCAGTCTCAGTTGACTGCAGGTTTCTCCAACCTTAAAAACTACCTTTGCCTAATGATCAAACTAGGACCATTAACTAACAATGGGCCGTGTGAACAATGATATGCAAATTGTCCATTGACCAATGGCCATGATTACCATTCACAGAGAGTTGGGGAATGGCTGCAATCACCGCATTGTAAGATGGTGAAAAATGTACCCTTAGGACCCCTCTTCGGTTCAGAGATGGTTGTTCCTTTTTCACATAAATGGCCTCCTTGACTCCTCGCTCGAACCAGCATTCCTCCCTGTCCAGGATGTGCACATCTTCATCACTGAAAGAGTGACCACTGTCCTGTAGATGTAAATAGACTGTGGAGTCCTGGCCTGACGATGTAGCTCTTCTGTGTTGTGCCATCCGCTTCGCCAATGGTTGTTTGGTTTCCCCAATGTATGATTCACTACAATTCTCTTGGCGTCTTAACTGCATAAACTATATTACTCTGTTTGTGCTGGGGCACCTGAACCTTGGGGTGAACCAATTTTTTCTGTATCATGTTTTGGGGTTTGAAAGCCACCAAGACCTGGTGTTTTGAAAAAATGCGTCTCAGCTGTTCCAATACTCCTGACACATAAGGGATGCCCAAAGGTTTTCGCTTGGGCAGCAGTTGTCCTTCCTCTCCTGCATTGCTTAGAGGGTTCTTTTGGTGTCTTCCCTGCTTTGACAAAAGTCCAGCTGGGATAACCATATTTACTTAGGGTCTTTTTGATATGATGTTCTTCTGCTTCCCTAGCCGCTGAGTCTGTGGGTATGGTGTTTGCTCAGTGTTGTAGTGTTTGCTCTGTGGTGCTAGTTCGATCATTGGGCAAAGGTACTGTTTATATGGTTGGAGAAACCTGCAGTCAACTGAGACTGAGGAAGTCACTTGGATGAGTGATGAAATGTATTGGAAAATAAACTATATCTAGGTGAACAGAATCAACTTTCTAGAATTTCCTTACCTGGATTATTAAGCATGCAATAATATGCAATAATTTAAATGATTTTTGCAAAGGGCTGCAATATGTGAAAAAACAACAAAATGTGAAAAAACAAAGAAGTCTGGATACTTTTTGAATCCACTGTATATTCACATGTGCAATTAAAAAACAGTTACATTCCAGATTGGGGTACCTTTTATATAGCATTTGCATGTTCTTTTCATGAATTTGTCAGATGATCTGGCAAATTAGGTTTTCTTCCATAGCTCAAAGGCATACTGAAGACAACATCTGAGTGTGTGCAGCTAATAATGGATTGCTCCTCACTCCATCTGTGTCCTTGTTGCTGTCAGAAAACTGTATGGACTCCTTTGACCCTTAACTAAGAAAAATGTACAAATGGATATAAAATCAAATGATAACTCTGATGCAAAGGGTCCTCATATTTTCTTAGAGAAATGGATGTCCTTTAATATAAAATTGCCTCTGAAAATAATGTCAAGGCATTTTCTACATTAAATTAAAAAAAAATCTCTATCTGGCCATATGACAAATATGCTAAAGTAAATTTAATTTCATTCATAATTCTGGGTGTATTTGTGTCATCAAACCCACAGAAATTTATTATTGCTCATTCAGCTACATGCTGATTAGAGTAATATTTTTATAGCCAGGCATATGTAGAAACCAAATGACTGCGTGTCAGTTTTGCTGGAATAGTTTCAAAACATCGCCTCGTCACAATAACATATTTTCATTTGAATCACCTTTATTAAAATGTAAGACGTCCACTTGGTGGTTAATAACCTCTTGAAATATCTGAACTATAAAGAACAATATTTAATCACGAGATATTCATTTAATCACTTGGTGTCTCATGTCTATTTATATTTTATTCAAAAATTTGTGACATTTAAAATAAAAAGCTGAGTAAATGGCACAACTGAATGCAGTTTAACAGATTTGTTTTTTTAAATGATTAATATTTACAAAGAATGAGCTGGTTCCTTCTACAGTTTGCATTATATCATGCTGCTTCTCAGAGTGAAATTGAAAAAAAATTAAAATTAAAATAACGATAAATAAAATAGGCTCAGTATAGCATTTGTTGCTGTACGAATCAAATGGTGTACATTTTTTGATTTTCTTGACTTTGATGTTCAAAAAGGAAAAATAAAAACAATAAAAGTGGATATCTGATTCTGCACATTATTAGACTTTTAATAGCATAATGAAAAAAAATCATGTTAAAGAAGTGGATTGAATCCTGGATGAAATATGCATTAAGATAACAAAAAAGCTTGGAGACTCTAGAAATAATGCAGTGCATAGACTTTGTAATCAAAATAATGTATTAATATTTTTAATACTTATTGAGGATTAAAGATTTGTCACGGCTGCATCCATGTAATTTCTAACCAACTTAATGAAGGCCAGGGTCTCTGTTGAGAGGTGGAGGCTGGAGCCTATCGCAGCTAGCATAGGGCACAAGGTAGGAATAAACCCTGGACAGGACGCCAGTCCATTACAGGGTGAAAACATACATTAGCGTGAATTTAGTGTTGCCATTTCACCTAACTTGCAGGTCTTTGGAGAGAACAAGAGCACCCAGAGGAAACGCAAACAGTCACTGGGTGGACTGGGTGGCAGACTCCACACAAGGAGAACCCAGGATATGAACCCTGGTTTTCTTACTGTGAGGCACATGATATGTATATCCTATTTTAAAAATTTGGCTTCTCTCTCTCTTTTTCTTTGCAGATGATATTTGTTTGCTGTCTTCATTCAACGTGTCCTTTTGAAAATATGCTTTATTGATTATGACAAAGTACATAGATGTTCTGTCTGTAAGGCACAATAGAGAGAATATGTATATTGTTAGTTGAGCAAATGTCTCTAAAATTTATTTCATGTTTTATTTGTACTCTTTTTATTGTGGTCATTAAATTGACAGCTGCAAAGAACCTCAGGGATTGTAGAGTTTGAATGCATAATGAGCATTTCACGCTTTAATTGTGCTGTATCAGCTAATAATAGATGCAAGTGATTTTTTTAATATAATAATTTTCTTCTGAGATAGAAACAAATAAATGCCACATAATTTTAAATATTCATTTTCACTTTGTATCATTAACTGTTTATAGCCCGGTAGTCTTTGTGATGGTGTATATCAGGTCTGAATCTCTTTGATTCCCAAATTCACAATGATGTCTTCTCCACTATCCATCTATTCAGCAATGCAAGAATTGTGTAGGATAAGTGAGGACTGCAACATTGAAACGCACTGGGTCAGACCTATTTAATATTCTGTCAGCACTGCTTATCTAATGAAGTGGTTTTAGGTGTAATTTCAGCATTGCACTCTTCAAACTCCGCGTGCATATTCCTATTACCATGGTAGAAGATATAGAGTATTATTTCCCCGCCTTTCCAATTTTTAGGGCCTAGAAAACTGACTTGAAAGTATACATGTGTCTCATAGGTTTTCTGTATATTGTAATGAGTGTCAAGGCAGAAGAAAAGCAAAGATACCATTTAAACTCTTAAACAAATAAGCATATTCATTATTTTTAACAAAACAGGCAAATTTATTAACCCAACCTTATCTAAACAAACATGTTAGGGGCTATAAGAAATGTCTCCAAAATATCAAATATGGACCTAAACACCAGAATAAGTCACAATTTACTTTGCTTTGTCCTCTCTTCACATCCACTGGTCACCGTTCATCTTCCATCATACAGTTGCAAATATGGGGCCAGCATGACACAATCTCCTTTCTGCATATTTTCAGTGCTCTTTACTCCTGTTTCCTTGACCTCTCTTCTGCACGCAGTCTCTCTTAACACACTATTCTTCCTAATCTGCCATCCAGTACTTCAGTTCTCCCAGCCTTTTCCATTTAACTGGGGGACCTCCTCATGCAGGCTCTCCTCGCTCAACTTTTACTGCCAGAAACACTGGACTGCATGCTAATCACAGCTCTCCTGTTTAAAGCACCCATGCCAGGTGGTACACAGCCCCCAGAAAGTGCTGTACAGTGAGCTGTGGAAGAGATTGGAAGTTTTTAGAAACTTCACTGTTAGTCACATATCTCGATCCACCCTTTCTGTTCTGTCTTGGCTGCTAAAATCTTATACTTTACATTTTAGAAAAAAAAAATTGAAAACTTCTTTACACATGTGAACAGCGTTGCACTGCTCAATGCCTGACCTACAGTTAATTATATTTTTAGTTTATTGTCTTCTTCAGCTTTTAGTTAATGTTACCGGAATGTCATTTCAGAACACAAGCAGTATGGCTCCAGCACTCTTTTTGAGGAACCTACTTGCCTTTTTAATAAGAAAGCATCTATATATCAGTATTTGGCATAATATTTTATTTTATATATGTTGTTAACTTTCCTGCTTGTCTCCAAATGTGACGCAGAGGAGCTTCTTCTTCTACATGTTTAACCATGACCACTTCTTCAGTTTCCTTGTCCAACTCCCAAACAAAGAAGTGATACATTTAATTTAATACACCATTGCTATGATTATAACACACTGTATGTAATAAATATACAGTTGGCCCATTGGTATCTGCATATTAAACCATCTTTACCACATGCCAAGCACTATGCTGAATCCATGTGAATAGTTTGATGTTTAGGCATACCAGGCTGTAGCCTCCTGCCTATCAGAAGGGTAACAATAAGCTTACAACTGCTGCAAGACTTGTTTGTTGATTCCTTCCCTTCACAGATCCTGACATTATCATTGTAGTGACCTCTGGATCCAAACCTGTGAGGGATACACTCCTTAGCCTACCAAGGACTGGCAGAAGGGATCTGATCTACCCGGAGAAGCTGGCATGAAACAGCCCCGTGAGCGGAAGGTAAAGGGGGTCATGGACACAGTACTTACAGAGCACTTTGATCATGTCTCCTGGCAGCCACAGCCTTTCAGACCGAACACTTGGCCACTGGAGAGTCTCAGATTTGGACCCTGATCTTGAGTTTGTTCACAGAGAGCCGTGGGAAAAGTATGGCATGAAGGTTCACCTGAATAATGATGTGGAGCCAGGCAGCATGCATGAAGTTAAAAGGGGACAAAGCAGCTGGGAGCCTCTGGCACCAGTGAAGACTTGAGTGGCATGGCATAAACCAGGGGTCCTTAATCACGGTCCTGGAGGGCCGCAGTGGCTGCAGGTTTTTGCTCCAACCCAATTGCTTATTGCTCACATAACACTTCTGCTTCACTTTAGTTGTGTCGCTCATAAAGATTTTGTGCCATTATTGTTTATTTTAGTCTTAAACAGCTGTATTCTTGGTTTTTAGTTGCTCCTAATTAGCAATAGCATGCAAATGACAAAAGAGAGCAGCATTTCTCCAATTAGCTTGTTACCATTTACATCTGTGTGTATTTATTGTGCACTATTTAGTTTAATTAAATACTTTGAAGGAAAGTGAAGAGAAAAAAGTGAAGGACTGAGAATTACTCATCCATTTTAGCCTTCAAATCATTTGGATGATATCCTTAAAAAGGGGAGGAAATCTAGGATATTAGAATGACCTGAAATAGCAGATTTAAAGCACTAACAAGCCATGAAATTAAATTATTGGTAAGATTTGCTTTCTAATTATGCTACCGGGTTAGAATAAAAACCTGCAGCCACTGCGGCCCTCCAGGACTGTGATTGAGGACCCCTGACAACAGTACTGTAAAGAAAAAGCCAAATAGTCCTATTTAGGGCCACTTACCAACAATCAGCATAAAAAGGCTAATTCGATTCCTCTGTTTCTCGCACCACACGCTTGTTACAATATTATGGAGCATGCTCCAAAGTGTCAATGTCTTCAATCTGAGTGTTAACATAGTGAGTGTGTGAGAGAGAATAAACTTCTATTTTCTCTGTTCATAATTATATTTTCTCTTTGTATTTGCATTTCAAATTTTTTGTGTTTTATTGTATGTGTTTCTCATTCAGGTCACTAAATGAAAACAATCTGTAAGTGTGGAAAGAAAGAAAATATTACATTATTGCTAACGCGTACTGTGTATTTTGGCATACCCATGGTTGCGTCAGTACTCAAGATGTACAGACTTATTTTCTTATCAATATTCTCTAAATAATACAGTACTGTATAACTATTTACGTAGCACTTAGCTATTATAAGTAGTTGAGAGGTGATGGAAATTATATAGGAGGATGTTCGTAGGTTATATGCAAATACTACACCTTTTTATTTTATATAAGGGACTTGACCATGTTTGAATTTTGGTATCCACAGGGCCCTGGAGCCAAATGCCTGCAGATTTGGAGGGCCGACTGTGCTATAAGCATATATAAGCTCTCTGAGAAAATAATCAAACCTGTGATCTTGAGTTGCACTTTTAACACCTCCCTAAACCAACTCGACCCATATCTTCATGAATGGTCAGGAATGTCATGCTTACGCTCAGAAATGTACATAATCCATTCCTTATGTAAGAGTTAGGATTTATAAAACACAAACCTAGCATGAAAATTAGCAGACTTTTTTGTTGTTGGCATTTTAGCGACTCCAGGTGGTAAAATAATGAAATGAACAGAAAATATCATTTCATTGTGTATTTAAATGATATGTCAGTCATGTTCCAGTGTTCTTGGACTAATTATATCACACATTCTCTCAATACAGCAGTCTTCAATCTTGATGATAACACCTAATGCATACACTTAATGTTTTCCAGTGTAGTGTTGTGGTTAACACTTTGGATGTCAAACTCTACGAGGCTGTAGGTTTAAATTCCACTACTGACTTTGTGTGAACATGAGCAAGTCACTTCACCTGCCAGTGCTCCAATTTAAAAAAAAAAACAAAAAAAAAAACATATAACCAATTGTGTTGTAAATGTTGTCAGTTGTTCTGGATAATGGTTTCAGCCATATAAGTACATAATAATGAGAAATTAATGATGTTGTAGTGTCTAGTCTGTCTTTTTTGTCTGTAAAAAGAGTGTTCTGTGTTTGTACAACCTAACTGGCAAAGGCAGTGTTAGCTCTTTTGAAGGATATTGCCAATTGTAGGCTACACAAGGAGTGAGTTTTTAGAGTGGGTTTTGACTCATGATGATGATTTTTTTAGAGTTGTCCTCTTGTAGTTGCATGCTGAATTGGAGCCTACATTACAGAGACACTGTGGTGGGCTGGTGCCCTGACCGGGGTTTGTTTCCTGCCTTGCGCCTTGTGTTGGCTGGGATTGGCTCCAGCAGACCATCCGTGGATGGATGGATGAATTACAGAGACAATCATGCAAAGATTCCTGTTGCATTACAGTTTTTTATTTGGTGACAGGCTTTTATCAGCATGAGCTAGCTGAGCGGTCAGTAATCTCACAGTCATCCTTGAGCTGTGTCACTCCATTTATATGGAATAGTATAATTAAGATGCTACCCAGATACATTAAATTTCTTTACAGTCAGAGTGAGCCAGCCAAAATCAAAAAACAACCAACTGACTGCACACATGTTATTATAAAGACACCATCACAGATATGGGTGGAGTTTGATATTTAGGCTTGGGTGGGCCTGTTGAACCATAAAAAGGTAATTACGTTTTTTTGAGTCCCAGCTGATTGTGCTACATATTTACATCACATTCCATATCAAATAGCGTAAATTGTTTATAAAATAAATTTACAATATGAAGTAAGTCTCGCTTGCAGTAATACAGTTAAAACTGTGAAACTACAAAAAAGTACACAATTAATGACAGTGAATGTTGCTTTTTAAGTTTATTTGTCTACATATTTTAATTGTGGCAAACTAAGTTAAGTTAGAAAACATACATATAGAGTGAAATTTGGGTGCAACTTAGTTAACTAATTTGAAAATTGGTGCATTTTCTATTATTTGTTTGCTTTATCAGAGAGACAGATTTACTTTTTTTTAATGTTTTGTCACAGTGGTAACGTGTGATAGAGGTTTGCTCAAACTACCAAGTCATTATTTGTACAGACCAGGCATGCTATAACTCTCCTGGGAACTCTTTAAGCTGCACCAATGTTGGTAATACCTCAAGTTCACATTCATTGAAATTTCATTTTCTCTGTTCTGCAATGCTTTGTAATAAAGACATTAGTCAGGAACATGGCCAAAATTTTATGGTGATTAAATCATGAAATATTCATAAAATAAGTTCATGCATGGTAACTAGTGGGAGGTAATAGTAATTAAAAGTTTGTGCATGTGCAAATAGTTTTAAGTTGATTTAAAATTGGTAAAGGAGCTTTGCTTGACACATGACATATATATGGTTTGATAAACCTTTTTTTTTGTACCCTATTTGTGAGTTCTAAGCATAACAAAATTTTAGTATGGAATCTAAGAAAGTTTGTATACATGAGACTCCTGGCCATTAAATTCCTACTATTGCAACAATGTATATTAAACACCTTTTCTATTTTAAGGGGGCACAGAATGGGAACAGAGCTCAGCAAAGAAATGAAAAGCACCCTTGTGGGACTGTAAAGTCGGTAATAAAACTGTTAGGAGCTTCAATTAAAACGTAATGCAATTTTTCTAAACCACTTAATCCGGACCAGGGGTGCAAAGATGCTGGATCTCAGATAGCATAGGGTGCAAGGCAGGAACAAACCCTGGGCAGGATTCAAGTCCACAACAGGGCAAACACATGTACACATCTAACACATACTAGGACCTATTTAGTGTCACCAATTCACATAACCTGCATCTCTTAGGATAGTGGGGGAAAACAGGAGCACCCAGAGGAATCTCACACAGCCATGGAGAAAACATGCAAACACCATGTCACCCTGTCAGGAGTTACAGCAAATTGAGAATACTTTGCTGCATTTTATCATTTATTTGCTTTTTGTTCCATTTGTTTCCATGGAACCAAAAAGGCCACCATGTTGATGTAATGATAGATTATGTTTGATCTGTGAACTTGAGAGCTAATAGTGATGTCTGAATTAATTTACATACATAAAGCAGTAATAGGAATTAGAGTGTTTTGCAGGAGTTGTACATGGTGTGTCTATGATGGTTCAAGTAAAGAATTATTCTTTTTCAAACAACGTGACACTGAGATATTTGAACTCACAATAAAAACAACATAACTTCACTGGTGTGTGGTCACATGGTTTAAATGGTCTGATTTCTTTAGAAAAAAACTTGTATTCTGAGTTTTAATTAGTTATTTGTAAAAACATTTCCATCTGTGCCTGTACTTTTTGCAAAAGTTTAAAAAATGTTTTCTTTTAGTCATGCTCCCATTTTTTGTGATGTACCAGATCTTATTTAGGAGCTACTTATGTTGGAAATAACTCACACAGAATGTACGAAGTGAGGGTACGAAACAAATTTCCGAGCTTAATGTAGATCTTCCATTACCTTCCTTTTTTTCTAGGTAGTGTTAGTGCCTGGTTTCTTTTTGCATTAGGTGCTGCTCCAGCATTTGTTGTCTCTACTATAGTGGGTATCTCACTTACATTTATTTATTTATTTATTTATTTATTTATTTATTTATTTATTTATTTATTTATGTGTTCCTGTCAGCTGCTATACAAAAAGGTGCATCACTCATAACTTACCCTGGAGCCCAAGAGTGAATGAGTGATAAGGAAAGAGAGAGAGAGAGAAGTCTCTTGAGAAAAGCTGCAGAAATTCCCTCAGAGCGCTAGAGGGCAGACAACACAGGGGATGTCAAGGATGACAGACATTCTAGTGAAAAAGAGAGAGACAGCATTTCCACCCTACAAAATTATTTAATTACTTATTCTTTTTGATTTACAGAAGTTGAAGATCTTCGCTTGACATTTTCCTTTTCCTCATGTTTCCTTTTTTATGCCCTGAGGCTTCCTGTTTAGCCACTCAGTTTCATAAACAACCTGTCTCAATACCTCTCTCTTTCTATGAGGTCTGACAGCAGTGAAGAAGGATAAAAGCTGACAGCATTAACTCATTGTGAATCTCTAATTATAAGTAAAACTCTAAAGCTGCTGGTTCAGCTTACAGATATATAATTGATAAAGGAATGGCACATATGTCCTAATATGTGCACTAATTGTCTAGCTGTTTGTCTATCTACCACTCTTGTGTTTATTTAAACTATTAAGCTGATAGATGCACTTATTCTTTTGAAATAATTATGAGAATTAAGAATTTTAGAAGGCTTGGTGGTCATTTATTGTCATTTTAAATATATAGTACCTTTTTTGGTAAAGAAAATTTGCTTCACTGCGGTGGGCTGGCGCCCTGCCCGGGGTTTGTTTTCTGCCTTGCACCCTTTGTTGGCTGGGATTGGCTTCGGCAGACCACCGTGACCCTGTAGTTAGGATATAGCGGGTTGGATAATGGATGGATGGAAAATTTGCTTAAGCTATCAATCAACAAATGTTTTTACTGTTTTTCAGAATAGATATTTTCACAAGGCATTAAGATATAATAACATTACAAGTATTAAAACATGAATGAATTAAACTTACTGACAGAAAAGGCTACAGTATAGAATTATTGATGGAAACATAACAAGTAGTTGCAGCAACTGTGAGTTATAACAAAATGTTTCAGTAGTTCCAAATAGGACAATGGAAATTTAAGAAAGAAATGTGGAAAAGCTGAGTTCCTTTACTTTTAGGTTTAGACCAATGACCTTAGAAAGAGAGTTCATGATACTAGTGGCTGCAAAGATGAACAAGTGCCACCAAAAATGACCTAGTGGGGTTCAGAACATTAGTAATGTCAGCATCAAAAGATCTCAGCAGTCTAACCTATTCATAGAATGAAAAGTGACACTGAAACATATTCTGGAGAGGTGAAGCAAGAATCTTTGCAATAGACATAAGAAAATTCTTTAATAGTCAAGTCAGCTGAGGAGTAATATACTGTAGTCATAGCTTTTAACAGTGAACTCATAGGCACCTGGGAGAAAACAATACATTAAAAATACTTTCAATTCTAGAAGACATTGTGGTTAAGAATAAAAGTATCAATGCAATAATTGTAACAGATATACAAAAAATATAAGTGCCACATATTAAATCCACTGTCAGTTTACACATGCAGCACATTTCTTGCATGATCTTAATCTCTGAAAATAGCAGTCTGTTCTCTTTTGTCAAAAATACAGGCCCACTTATCTAATATGATGACCACTCTCTTGTAACCCTGGATTGTATAACAGTCAGAGCAGCTTGGCTCAGTCATGAAGTTTATATATTTCTGGATCCTTTGTGGACAGATATTTCCCAGTATATTTCTTATTGTTATTTAAAAATAATGCTGTATATTCTTACATTATTTTGTTGTTATTTGTCACAGGCACTGTTATTTTAAATTCTATTTTTGTAACCACAAAACACTGACACCGCTGTACATCATGTCATCACACACTATTTAAGATGGTGGCACCATAGCTTCTTTGAATACAAAGTCAAGAGATTTAATTAGGAAAAGAATTTTAGACAGATTTTCACTTTGATTTTTGTTAAATGTTTTTTGACTTGGCGATCAGTTCTTCAGTCCTTTTTTGGTATTTTGACTCACGGCTCATCTATAGACTTTGTCTTTGTGTTAATTACCCAATAATAATCTTGCCATTACTTTGGCAGAATCCTCAAACATTGGATATACTACTTCTCATATATTTTATCTAAAGATAATTATCTTTTCTATTAGTTTTCACCTTTTTGAGTTTTGTGGCCCCTTTGTGTTTTACTTTGTCTTTAATTTTTCTCACTTTAAATTTAGCATGAAAATAGCCACAAAAATGTCTATGTAAATGATAGTCTGTGTCACCATTCAGACAAAGTAAATGTAAGATATTTTTAAAAAATAATTACAAATTTTGCTTAACTTTATCTAATTTAATTATTGCCATATATCAAAGAGAATAAGGGTGTCCAGTTAATTTGAATGTACACTTCATGTATACACATTTAATTTTGCTTTTTTGTGAACAACTTAAGAAATTACTAGCAAGACTAGCATTCTTCCATATTGAGGAATCTTTTATTCAATGCAGTTCCATTTGTTATTTAATATTCTTGTCATTAATCACTATTTATTGTGTTTTTCATGTTTCTTCAGTTCTCTGTGGTGGCTCTATGTACCACTGCTCACTGATGTAAGTATGCTGCAGTCATGATGAAGAGAGCTGTACAAATGTATCTTGTTAATGGTTACACAATTATGGACAGTAGAACTGTCTTTTGGCCTTGGAATCCCCAGAAGTTTTTCTCAAACATCCTGCCAACTGGAGTTTTTACTTTTCTGACCTCCCTGGCCATCTGACCATAATTTATGTTATTCAGCTGGACATCATTATTTTCTACTATTACAAATAACTATTCTTTAGTTTTCAATGTATTTTATAACACTATTAAGCCATTATTATTGTAAAGCACTTGGGGCAACTTTTATGTGTTATATAAATAAATGTTGTTGTAAAATCTCAGCATTCCATTATTCACAAAAGGTAAGGATTGTATCATTACTATTCAGTCCTCGTTGTTATGTTTTACACTTTGACCCTGACTTAGTACTAAATGGATGAATGCTTAGAAAATGTTTATTCTTTAATACACACTTCATCATTTCCTTGTTGATCATGAACACTTTTGAAAAGACTCAACTGCACTGACGTGGTAACTATGTGAAAACTGTGCCAGGAAGCATTTAAAACCTCACCAGTAGCTTAGCAAATCAATGTTCTGGGGGAGAAAGGGGAAAAGAGGGAGAGAGAGAGAGAGAGACAGAGATGAGCCTATGAGCTACAGTAAGGTCAAATGACATCACATTTATACATGTAAACCTCTGCTCAAAAAACTGAGCTTACATCCCTTTTCTGCAAGTTCTTTTATGATATTAATTTTCCTAATGTCACCTTTTAAGTAAAGATCATAACATTTGGATCGCCTCACATTCATTTTTGTATTTTTCTTTTACCACTTTAGTAACATGTGATGCTGAGATTATCTCTCCACTATGTTGACTTTTGATTGCTATGCAATGTTACCACACAGTTACAGTTACAGTTTTGTCCTATGTGTGTCACAGAGATGTTGTGGTAATCTTATCTAGTGTGAGCTGCAGGGTCAGTTATTCTCTGCAATTTGTTTAAATAAATGAAAGACCTTTTCCTTTCTTTTAGTTTCTCTGACATTTCTTGTTTTTCACTTTTTAGTTTTTTACCCAAAACCTTTATAAATAAAAAAATGTTGATTTAATGAAATAGTAAAAAGGGGTTATGTAAAAGGCAATCCCAAACAAATATAATCCAATAGCAGAATTTCAATAATTTGAGCAGAAATAGTCACAAACAAGAAAATCTAAATGAAAATGAATGCTTGCAAACATCTCCACTATGAACAATGCACCAATGCTGAGATTCAGCCTGAGAGTGGTCTCAGCAGTAGAGATGTGAGGAGACCCATCCTTATGGGGTGCCATCCACAGAACCCAATAAATAGATGCAAATTTAAAATGACAGTACTTACAGTAAGTACTAAATTATAGACAAACATAACAGAAATGACATAAAACTATTGAAAACTATTTAAAAATAATGAAAATAAAACAGAAAATAAACAAACCAGTGAACAAACCTTGACTGTAACATAACAATCATGAAAATGCCTCTAACCCTTCCTTTCTCTTATCACTTTCAGATCTTCTACTATAAAACTAGCACCTTAACATGGAACCAACCATGAAAAAAGGCACATTCTTTCTTTCATCCTTTGCTTTAGCCAACCAATGACTATTAAATAGGTTCTAGGTTCCTTTTTATGTGTTATTACCTGTGATGTCTGCATCAATAGCATAAGGTAAACCCGGGACACAAGTAAAGGTGTTCTAGATGCCTTAAGGTGAGTCCTCAGTTTTTTTCATGTGAGGACAATAAGCCAGCCTTAACAAACCACATCCTAAAGGGCTGAGAAGACATCCAACTTGAGGCCATATCCAGTGATGTATGTAAAATAATTTTTTGAAACCACCCCTTCTTGACTCATGATCAGAAAAACTAAAAATAAATGAGGGGCCAAATGAGGCCTAGGCATTTCAGCTAGAGAAAGAACTCTAGATGATTGTAAAAACTGGCAATAGCTAAACAGCTTACAATGCCTTTGTAATGGCCAAATAAATTGGCAGCAGTTTTAAGAAGAATCAAATCAGAAAAGATAATGTAATAGTAATAGTAATAACAAGCCAGGGGCGACATGGTGGCGCAGTGGTAGCGCTGCTGCCTCGCAGTTAGGAGACCCGGGTTCGCTTCCCAGGTCCTCCCTGCGTGGAGTTTGCATGTTCTCCCGTGTCTGCGTGGGTTTCCTCCGGGCGCTCCGGTTTCCTCCCACAATCCAAAGACATGCAGGTTAGGTGGATTGGCGATTCTAAATTGGCCCTAGTGTGTGCTTGGTGTGTGGGTGTGTTTGTGTGTGTCCTGCGGTGGGTTGGCACCCTGCCCGGGATTGATTCCTGCCTTGTGCCCTGTGTTGGCTGGGATTGGCTCCAGCAGACCCCCGTGACCCTGTATTCGGATTCAGCGGGTTAGAAAATGGATGGATGGATGGATAACAAGCCAGGGTCGAAACTGGGAGGATGAGATTCAGTTATACAATGCACAGGATGTGAGACAAAATTTTAAATCAAGAGACATAGCACAAGAGTCAAAAACCAGAATATTTCATGTAGCCTAAGCCAAAATGCAAGACATAAATCTAAGTCAAAGAACAGAAAATAATTCATAGCCAGAGATCTTTAAAACTACAATACTAGACAAAGTTTATGTTTTTAATTTGTCACAAACTCAGAAGGTAGAGAAGTGTATAATGCTAATCTTTTAACAGTAATTACATCATGCATGTTGGCAACCTTGCATTACAAACTGCAACCAATGGCAGTGCTGAAATAAAAAGCAAAATAGTGCCTTAAGAAGTCACTGTATTTTATTTTTTTTTAAATCGTCAGAAATATCCTATATTAAAAAAAAAACAGATCAGAGCAATAAATGCCTTGATCTCTAAAAGCCCCAATGCATAGATAATACATTGGCCTGGTTAATTTTTGCTTGCTTATTTACATTCAGAAAACATTTTTATTTTACTAGTGCCATTAGAGTGACTTTCTATCAAGTATTAGACTGACATTCTTGATTGCTGAGTTTAGTATTCACTGTCTCTACAGCAGCTAGTAAAAGCTTCTGTATATTATTATGCGATTTATTTTATTTAAGCTTGAGAAACACAATTTATCACTGAACTAAAAGTAGTTATGAAGGATATAAAAACTGAAGCATTTAAGCTGTCTTTAGGGACAGGTTGCAGGATTGTCTGAAGCGAGATATGTTGCTTTATTTAATTGGGGCATTTTACAGTAAAATTGCTTGGAAGAAACTTAAAATGATTTAGGCATATCCAAATATAACATATGAATCCACATCCATAAACTCAAAAACAATCATTTCTTGGCAGATTGTTTGGTCAGAATTAGTCACTGTCACTGTCACCATGGCAGTTGAGCTTCTCCCGCCCGGGGCAGAACGTAAAGGTGTGAAGTTGCTGCCACTGTTTCAGTTTAACCTGATTTCACATGCATGATTCAGGCTGGCAGGGTTAATTTGTTGTCAAAGTCTGTTACTGTAAGCAAGGATGAAAAAAGAGACTAGATAACGACATGCCCCCTTGTTATACATTTGAAAGACATTTATATTTTATCAGCATAGGGTGGCATTTAATCAAGGACTTTTTCTTCTTCAGTGGTGAAACAAAGTGGAATATTTAGGAATATTTAAGTGCAGGGCACTCAAAAGTGACATCTGCATGATTTGCCTTTTACTTCCCTAAACATAAATGCCAGACAAAAATGAATTTGTATGGTGTATTAAGCATACAATTCCAGTTTACATGGAAATATCTTCTAATCACCTTGTCCTATTATTCTCAAAGGGCAAGGCTATAGGCCCATTTAATTGATAAGAACAGCAAGAT
The DNA here is from genome assembly GCF_016835505.1 of Polypterus senegalus. Lineage (NCBI taxonomy): Eukaryota > Metazoa > Chordata > Cladistia > Polypteriformes > Polypteridae > Polypterus > Polypterus senegalus. The sequence goes on from NC_053166.1 coordinate 112,530,725, forward strand.
AGTTGGGTTTTCAACTAGTGCTAAAATCAACCCATATCTGTAAAATCTAGAAAAGGTAAAATTAAGAGTAGCTCAAGTGTGACCAGCTCAGAGTTAAGTAAAAGGTAGTTTTATGACTTTAGAGACAGTTACAGTATTTTTGCTGCTCCAAAAGGCAAGGGCTGTATCAAAAATTAGAAATGACAGGTAGCAACAAAGGCTCACATGGCTTCTTCCTCCTGTGAAACACGCATTACTTTGATGTTGTCAAAGGCGTTGTTTGAAGGCCACCTGAGACAAATTGCCCTTGTTTTTTAAAAGAAGAATAAAAGTGATTCAAAACACATGAAATTTTCTGCGGAATGCAAAATTAAGGAGGGGTGAAAGGATGTACAGGTTCTACATGAATGATTACAGAAAGTGTCCTATACAGCACAGATATGTGAGTTTGAAGGTTGGTCACAAAAAAATGACCAGGTCTTAGAGCAAATAAATGTATAACATCCTGAATACATTTTTTGTGGAAGGTGCGATATTATTAGACAAATATAAATAAAATAAAATTTTTTTGGAGAGAGCTAAGAAACAGAAGAAAAAGAGTCATGTAATACAGCTGAAGTGTCTCTTGGCTATTAGATTTACAGAGTACACATTGGAAATGTTGAGAGTGAAGCAATCTGAATTGTGTTTTTCTTTAGCTCCAGGTTGAAATTCAGGGCTTTATTTCTTCTGGTGTTCATATTGTTTTTTGAAGTTTTCTTTTTTATACTAAGATTTGAACCTTTACATTTTTTCTTCCCCTTACAGTACAGACTGATTAGTTAATGCAATTGAAAAATAGTTTTAGAATTCCTCATCATTCTCCCAAATATGACAAAATCTGGACAGATTGTTTACATAAAAGCTGTCTTCCATAAAGTCCATTTCAACTAAATAAGATTGGCAGCAGCCCCAGAAACACAGCCTGCCAAAAGGGCATCTGGAAGTAGCAGAGGGTGGCATAAAAATCCATACAACTTTCCCCCATATTCAGTGCACAAATAGGGCCTTTTCTGGGTGAATCCTGCATCTCACCCACTGTTGAACATTTTACTAACAGAAGTCTACCAATATCAGAGATGCTTTTCATTTGCAATATTTAAATAAATATGAAAAATTAATCTACTCTCTATATACAAAATCCTAAGCCTTAAAGTGCAACGATTTTGTGCAACGTTTTTATGTCACGCTTTAAATCGGGTTTATTTTAAAACCTACATATATATGTTTGGTATCATTCTTTTCAGAATTTATTGAACTTTAATGTGATGTTGTTAGATTTTCAGATTCGTATTCCGTTCAATACGTATTCGTATTCAAAAACTCACATCCCACGAGATGGGACTTTGCCAACAGATTTAAACACGCCCGTGGTTGGAAATAAAGGACAAAGAGTAGATGACAAAGACAGCTGTTGTACAGGCTTTTAAATGTTCAAAATGCCACACGAGATGCAGAACACACGGCACGGTAGCAGTAGCATGTCAGCAGCTGATCGAGCAAAGAGGAGGTAAAAAAAAAACTGTATTTGTTTCCCATTGTATCACCGTTTTTGAGAGGTTTTCGGAGGACCGACCACATCTCCTTGGGGTGCGTTGAGCCCCCTCTTCACATCGCGAGTGGCAGAGACGTGAAGTGGCTGGTGCATAGCACAGGAGGCAAGGGGGGGTTGGTGAACGAAATGAGCAGGGGGTAAGCCCCTTAGTTATAATATAATATTATGCGGATGACTTTGCTTGTATTGCTTATAGTAATTATGGAAACTGTTGTGATAAACTTACTTTATATGCTGTGTCAGCATGTATATTTTAAAGGAAAAAAATGTTTTAAAATAATATCTGGTTATTTATAGTGATAGACTTAGTAAATGTTCTCATTGTCTTTGTCTTCTAGGTATCATTTGGCACCACTGCTACTTTAACTAAGATATTCTGCTGACTCCAGAATAGGACCTCAGGGAGGGAGGAGATGTATTACTATTAGCAGTGACAGAACCCATATTAAGATCTTTGTTCCATTCCAAATTATATACACAATATGCAATCTGGCATACATGGTTGTAGATTATAGATTGTGGATTCCCAGAAAAGGGCTGGATGGCCAATTCACCAAGGAGATGCAGACTTTGACTAATCTTTTCATTTTTAAACAAGTAAACTACTACTGCATTTTAGGTAGCAATGAACAAGTCTGAGACATTATTTATTTATGTTTTTTTATAAGCTGCAGCCAACATTTCTATAATTAAAACCACTGTTGGCAATTTAGTGTTTAGAAGGTGCCCAGTATTCTAATTTAGGAAATGATTAAAGGTTTGTTCTGCTTTTACAACTATTTTGTGAAACTATCCTGAGATCAATTAATCTGCTTGGCATTCATGCATGACATGAAGTATAAATAATTCAAATTCAGTCCTTTTACCACAAAGACACCGTCCTGGTTTCAAAAATGTCCCTAATGTCCTATTATTTGCATCCATTATGTACTTTGCAGTTAGGATTACCAGTAATAAATTATGTTTGATATATGTAATTCATTGTGCCAGAATGGATACAACACAGACATCATATATTAAATATCACATTAGAAAATATAGATATATAGATAACAACAAATATCAGGCACAATCACTTTTCAATGTAAGCAAGTTTTGAGAAGCCTTATAGCCTGAGGGCAAAAGCTGTCTCTGAATCAAGTACTGAGAGTGGTAATGGTTCTATACTCTTTACCAGAATGAAGGAGAGAGAAAGGTGACTGTGCAGGTTGGCTGAGGATTTTAAAAATGGTTTGCTTTTCTAAGGCAGAATGTATTAGATTTGTCCTGATCAGATGTGCATAATATTCTGTGTTTACTTTATCAGTTTTTGTGCTTTGCACTTCTAAGCAAATGAGGCACCATATCAGAACATACATGCTTTTATATCAACCTCAAATAGGCAACTGTAACTCTCAGTTGGTCTCCCAATAAAGATCATTCATAGTTTTAAATTTTCCAAAACAATGCTATAGATGTTTTTCAAAAATCATTAGTCCATTTCAAGTTTTATCTTTTCAATAGCTGCCAATAAAACAAAATAATCCATTTTCAGGATTTTTTTCTGGTCTTCCATCCATTGTCCTAACCTACTTCTCCTGGGCAGAGTAGCGAGGCAGCTGGAGCTTTCAGATATGTTAATACTACTGCACTTGACCTATTTACTACAAATGGGTCTCAAATTTCCTTAGTCTTGGGGCATCTACCCTCTTTGTTCTCCCATGATAAAAGAAGCAAAAATAACCAGTTATGCATTGCTTGAGCAAGCTTATAATTGGACTTCTGCCTGCTTTTAAAATGTATCTAAAGAGTAATTTGTATACCACTTTTTGTTATTATAAGTGTAACCTCCCAGTTACTCCATCTGGGTAAAAAGATTAGACAATAGATGGGTGAACAGGTCTGTAACTTTGTGTATTTGACTTTAAAATGTACTTCCTTTTCACCCTGCATTGACTGATTCCTTTTACACTAGTTGTCTTTTAAACCTTATGAGGTGCTTGTTGTCCTGTTTTCATTACTCAAACTGTGTTATATGTTTTTTACTATGTTGTTTTATTACCGTGAAGCTCCTTGAGATGAAGTGTGTCACATAAATGAAATTTATTATTATTACTTTTTCTTGTCTTCTTAATATTCAAAGGGAAAATAAAACTACGGTTGAATGTTAAGCCTTTTTCTACAAAGCTTTTAAACTGCTTTATGATCCTCCTGCTGGTGCAAGGGATGACCCCCCCCCAAGGCAGCATCTACATTTACATACATAGAGCTGTGGATTAGGCTGTTCAAATTTCAACTATATGTCTATTATTTGTACAAAAGTAAAGTCTTGGCATTCATTGTGAAATTTTACTAATTCACTTCAATTATATTTTTCTCTTCTGTATTCTGCAATGGCACTTGGTGGTATTGCTACTGCTTCTTTGTGAAGGTGTAGCCCTTATCAATTGATACTGCAAAGAGTGCTGTGTAACACTGACTCGACTAACTCAATTTTTATTGAGTATTATCCACCCTAAGAAAAGGACAAGTGTCGGTGTGCCTGTCTATTTGTTCATTCGTTTGCCATGTCTATGTCATTCCAAAAGATGCTGCATTACAAATATTAACAGTGCTTTTAGGAATCCCATACCAATGGCATACAGCAGAGACATATGCATTTCATGGTACACTACAAAAATTAAAACTGAAGTCTATGATGATTACATAGATTTCAACCTGTCTTCAATAGGGTTGTCACTTTTGAGACAGACACTGACAAATATTTAAAGTTTATCTGGATATGAAGATTAAAGGTTTGTTTTACTTTTCTGCTGTTTAGACTAAAAAGTGTTGATAAAAGATACCATTAGTGTCACAAAATATAGTTTCCCCACTTAGTCTACCTAAACATTATTGAAACTTTGTGTATTATTGTAATATTTCCCACTACTTACCCTTTACCTAGGCCAAGGGTAAATGTACTCGTCAGGTTCGTTACCGGATTGGTCTACTATTGCACCTTAAGATTAACACACATACATAGACATACTGTACACATACACACAGAAACTCAACAGTGCCCTGTGAATGACACACACACACACAACTGGTTAAATTCTAGCACTTTAAACCACACAAGTGCCTTAGGAATAACACAGCCTGTTACTCTTCTGGCTGTTCAATAGACTTACTTATTGTAGGCACGAACAACATACAATCTTTAAAATATATATCTCACAGACCTAAATATTACTTTGGTCTCTAGAAATACATTTAAACATACAAAGGCTCAACACCCTTGGCTATAGGCCATTTATCAACCAAGAATGCCTTACTTTACATACTTTTCCCTATTATTGGGTGGAACTCTCACCCTCAGCCTTAATAAACCTTGCAGCACAGAGTGATGGCAAACCTCTGGCTGCACCAGGTCCTCAAAGAAATCTACCTTAGTACTTCAGTCACTCTAGACATGAAGACAAAGTATAGAAAGTTAAAAGCAGTGATTTATTTATTACATAAATAATAATATCAAACAGAACAAAGAATAATAGAAAAGAAGGTTAATAGTAAAGTCTGGTTATATATGGTCTTTAGAAAAAGCTTATGAAAAAGTAAAGATGAAAAAGATGAATGTCGCAGGTGGCTTCTGATCTAGCACTTATAGTTCATTAGATGCTTTTTTGACGATCAGATGGAAATGGCTGCATGTTGCTGGTGCCCTCTTCTGATATCACTCTCGCCCTCCTCTGCCGTTACTCTGTTCTCATCTTCTTCTGATGTCACTCTTCAGACAAGGTATATTTATTATAAAATTCTACCAGGGGGTTTCGCAAGATGTGATTGCTAGATATTCTGAGTCGCTGGCTGTCAATATGATGAATGAATTCACTCATCCGTTTTCCCAAACAATAAAACTTTTTGATGTTGCATAGTACTTACTAGCATGTCTTCTTTTCCAGGCTCTAAACCCATTTAGCAATTTGCTGTGCCAGATTCCCATCCTTTCTCAGGTTATAAAGTAATTGATGGCCTGAGGCATCAAGCGTCATGTCTTCCACTTTTTGTTTGAACAGCTGTTTTAAAAGTGAGGTACAAATCAAGAAGAGGATATGCTTTGAAGTGTCCTGCATTTAAATTCATCTAGTGTTGTCTTGAGCAAACTACAATGAAAATATAGACAAAAATTTACAGATTTTGTACCCCACAATAATTTGTCAGTCTGTTGCATTGGCTTACTCACTTGCTTAGTTTCAAATCACTACCCGACACTGTTTATTGTCTATTGACTCTTTCTATGCCTAGTTCGCCTCCTGTCTCTAACCTCAATGTGCCCTGTCACCTGAAGGCAGGGCCCATAATCACTACTTAGCTCAGGTGCAACCATTCTTTGGCTATAGAGACATTAAGCTACAACTTAATCTGTTTGTGGAGATGTTAATGCACTTCTAAGTTTTCATTTGCCTGAAAATAGACATGTCTTTATGTTGCTGTAACCACAGTTGAAAAATAACAATGTTATATTGAGATTTGAGACCATGGTATTTGTTACTTATGTTTAGTATACATATGTTTTTAGCTGAAGCAATGGCAGGCAGGAAACTTAACAGTTTAGAGCAGTGTCCCCCTGTTTGAAAACATAGTGTGCCTTTTTGGAAACACTTAGTCTCTTGCATCCAACAATCTCTTAATACAAGTATTGAAGTTGCAGTTATATTTTTATTTTTTCGAAAAAATATACACCTACGGGTGACACGGTGGCGCAGTGGTAGCGCTGCTACCACACAGTTAGGAGACCCAGGTTCGCTTCCTGGCTCCACCTTGCATGGAGTTTGCATGTTCTCCCCGTGTCTGCCTGGGTTTCCTCCGGGTGCTCCATTTTCCTCCCACAGTCCAAAGACATGCAGGTTAGGTGCATTGGCGATTCTAAATTGTCCTTAGTGTGTGCTTGGCGTGTGTGTGTGTGTGCCCTGCGGTGGGCTGGCACCCTGCCCGGTGTTTGTTTACTGCCTTGCGCCCTGTGTTGGCTGGGATTGGCTCCAGCAGATCCCCTTGATCCTGTAGTTAGGATATAGTGGGTTGGATAATGGATGGATGGATATACACCTACACACAAACATTTTATATCACTCTGAAGCAGCAAGTAAACAACTACTTATACTGTATATGTACAACTATGTACTTACTACTAAATGTACTTAGTACTAACCCTTACTTTTAAAACTTTTTTCGTGCCAGTCCTTGGAATAATTTAATTCACCACTAAACACAGAGGAAGCTTACATGTACACACTAAACTGGATTTTTGGTGCAGCAATTTACCCTTATTCTCTTGCCTTCTGTTGCAATTTTTGTTTTTTTCTTGCATTTCATGTTTTGAATAAACTAAGTACATACATAACATTTTCAGCTTCTTCTAATGATGCGTTACTGGGAAGGCGATAATGTCTTTGCTGGTGCATAGAGCTCATTATACAGACACATACATCTAAAACAGTGTTTCTCAACAATTTGTGAGTGGCAGGACACCTTCAACAGCTCATGAGCATATGAGACTTTTTCATGTTATAATCCACCCCACACTGTTTGCCCACGATTCCCACAAAAGGATCGACACAGACTTGCAAGTCTTTTTATTCAGATTTTAATTGCACCTTTCAATTTTCTTAACATTTGTCCGCTGTTTGATTCTATTCCCCCTTCATAATCATGCTCATTTCTCCCCTTCTAGGGGTTGGCATTGGTGGAGGAACCAGGGATTAAGGAAGTGTAATTAAAATTGAGCTCAGGTGCATCCTGTTTCCCCTGATCATCCTTGAGATGTTTCTGCAGCATAATTGGAGTCCTCCTGTGGTAAATTCAATTGATTGGACATGATTTGGAAAGGCACACACCTGTCTATATAAGGTCCCACAGTTGACAGTTCATGTCAGAACACAAACCAAGCATGAAGTCAAAGGATTGTCTCGAGGCACAAATCTGGGGAAGGTTACAGGATAATTTCTGCTGCTTTGAAGGTCCCAATGAGCACAGTGGCCTTCATCATCCGTAAGTGGAAGAAGTTCCAAACCACCAGGACTCTTCCTAGAGCTGGCCGGCCATCTAAACTGAGCAATCGGGGGAGAAGGGCCTTATTCAGGGAGGTGACCAAGAACCCGATGGTCACTCTGTCAGAGCTCCAGAGGTCCTCTGTGAAAAGAGGAGAACCTTCCAGAAGGACAACCATCTCTGCAGCAATCCACCAATCAAGCCTGTATGGTAGAGTGGCCAGACGGAAGCCACTCCTTAGTAAAATGCACATGGCAGCCTACCTGGAGTTTGCCAAAAGGCACCTGAAAGACTCTAAACAAAATTCTCTGGTCTGATGAGACAAAGATTGAACTCTTTGGTGTGAATGCCAGGCATCACGTTTGGAGGAAACCAGGCACCACTCATCACCAGGCCAATAACATCCCTACAGTGAAGCATGGTGGTGGCAGCATCATGCTGTGGGGATGTCTTTCAGCGGCAGGAACTGGGAGACTAGTCAGGATAAAGGGAAAGATGACTGCAGAAATGTACAGAGACATCCTGGATGAAGACCTGCTCCAGATCGCTCTTGACCTCAGACTTGGGTGACCGGTTCATCTTTCAGCAGGACAACGACCCTAAGCACACAGCCAAGATATCAAAGGAGTGGCTTCGGGACAACTCTGTGCATGTCCTTGAGTGGCCCAGCCAGAGCCCAGACTTGAATCCGATTGAACATCTCTGGAGAAATCTTAAAATGGCTGCGCACCGTCGCTTCCCATCCAACCTGATGGGGCTTGAGAGGTGCTGCAAAGAGGAATGGGTAAAACCGGCCAAGGATAGGTGTGCCAAGCTTGTGGCATCATATTCAAAAAGACTTGAGGCTGTAATTGCTACCAAAGGTGCATAGACAAAGTATTGAGCAAAGGCTGTGAATACTTATGTACATGTGATTTCTCAGTTTATTTTTAATGAATTTGCAAAAACCTCAAGTAAACTTTTTTCACGTTGTCATTATGGGGTGTTGTGTGTAGAATTCTAAGGAAAAAATGAATTTAATCCATTTTGGAATAAGGCTGTAACATAACAAAATGTGGAAAAAATGATGCGCTGTTAATACTTTCTGGATGCACTGTACATCATTAGAATGCTGTGAACCTCAGATATCCAAAGGTAATGACCCTTTCACTGTATATGAAGCTTGATACAGAAGGGATATTTGATAAAAACAGATTAACTCAGCTGTGAAACGCTGTGTATACTTCTGAATATCACATTTTAATAAAGAAAGAGAGCAGATAGCTTGGAAACATTTGATTTACACCTTTGGGTATATAAAAACACTACTATTGCTTTTGATTGACTTGTGAGTTTAATTGCACTGTGAACAAATAACTTTGAAATAAGTGGTTAAGGCTTGGTAGGATACCTTAAGCCAGAAGCCAAACCCTGTACCAAGATCCATGCCTTCATGGTCTAACAATATGGAACTGAATTCCACAATGACTCCCATTGAAAAACTAAATGATGATTCCACTCTTTCAATAGATTCTCTTCTGTGGTATTTTTATGTATAAATGATTATACTACTGTCTATATTAGTAGTGAAACCTGCTTTTTAAAAAAAGTTAAATGTAGCTTTTCCTTTGTACCATATTTCTCTTGCCTTAATATTTCCACCATGATTACTAAAGAGGGGTTTATACAGGCTCAAGTGTGAGTTGCATTTCTAAAAGAACTGATAACCCATGAAGAAGGCACCCCCTGCTCAACACAGCTGTCCGTTCATCTTTCTCCTTTAAGGGATTTGCCTACGTTTGTAAGATGAGGCCAGGTGGTGCTTTGTCCTTTTATATGCTTTCCATAGCTTCCATGTCTGTCTCCCAGTATAGGGTCAAACATCATTGGCATTGACTGGGTATCTCCTAGAGCATCAAGAATGTATTGACATTTTACTCCCTGGGCTGAATAATAATAATGATAGTAATAATAATTATAATAAACCATAAAATCCCCCATTTATTGGAAAAAAAACTTACAGTATATACTCGCGTTTAAGTTCTCCCACTGATAAGTCGGGGCTTGATTTTACTGTATAATTTCCGGTATTTTATAATGTCAGTCGTACAAGTCGAATGCAGAAAACTCATGCTATTCGTCCAAGAGATTATGATATGCAAATCCCCACCCAACAGTCCAAGGCCGTTTTTTCTATGTATTGTGCCTATGTGACTGCACGGTAATACCTGAACTATTCCGAAGTGACGTTTATAGTGTTTTTTGTTTTTTGTATCTCACACCATCATACACCTTTATCATAAGAGCATCTCTTATCTATGATGGAGTGTTCGATCAGAAGAAAATATGAAGCTGGTTTTAAATTAAATGTTGTTGAAGTGGCAAAAGAAATTGGTAACTGCGCTACTGCAACAAAATTCGATGTATCTGAGAAACTGGTGTGAGATTGGAGGAAGCAGGGAGATATAAATAAAACAGAGGTGCTTATAGTGGGTCCAGCAACTAATGTCCAAATTGGTCTTGGACTTCTTGGCTCTTTCTCTGTCTTTTGCAAACCTCAAGTCCACAATCTAGGTGTTATCTTTGACAGTAACCTCTCTTTTGAGAAACAAGTAAATTCTGTAGTCAAGACTTGCTTTTCCAGCTTTGTCTATTAGATAAGATCAAACCTTTTATATCTTCTTGGGATTTTGAGAAAGCTACTCATGTTTTTATTTTTTCTTGCCTCCATTACTGTATTCTGGGATTAACAAATCCCTGATACACATGTTACAGTTGGTTCAGAATGCTGCCGTTCACTTTCTGGTTGGGGCAAGAAAGTATGACTCTGTTTCTCCTATTTTAGCTTCTTTACACTGGCTGCCTGTCAGTTTTTGAATTGATTTTAAAATCTTGTTGCTGAATTGTGTGTTTTACACCAGCTATCCAGAGTGCTTAGATCTCCTGGTCAGTTGTCTCTTGTTGACCCTCATACCAAGTGTAAAACTAAGGGGGACAGGGCTTTTGCAGCTGCTGCCCCTCACCTGTGGAACTCTTTACATCATCATATAAAGGAGTCGTCTACAATTGAACTGTTCAAAACAAGATTAAAGACTCATTTCTATTCACTTGCATTCCGTGACCTTCAGTAATACTGATGGTTTCCTCTTTGTGATTATATAACATTACTTCTATTTATTATGTATTTTATTTTATGTTCATATATTTTATTTCTATGTTATTTATGTTATTTGTTTGTTTTCTTTTATTCTATTATTTTAAAGCACTTTGGCCACAGCATTCCTATGTTGTTTTAAATGTGCTATATAAATAAATTGACATCGACATGTAAACAAAAAAATTAAGTGTCGTATTTTTGAATGGGCATATAAGTTGGGATCTGATTTTAGGAATGATTTTTCGAGTTTCAAGACCGACTTATACACAAATATATACGGTTTTCTTATTTATAAAAAAACATGTTGAAATGTCACTGAGTATGGGTAAATAATTCGAAGGTGCAACCAAGTCTGAAATTTTAAATAAAGTTAGTTTAACTTGTTTAAAATGTTTGTTTGTACTATACATTAGAGAAGTGCTTGAAGAGGAGAACATGTCCTTCTGTTAACTGGTAGCATATCTAAAATTTGGATTTTACCCACCTCTTTAAGTAAGTAACCTGCTTTAGTTGGGTGCTGCATAGTGAGTGACATGCAGCTGTGTAAGTTGAAGAGTGAAGTTTTGAAAAAGTGAAGAGGAGAAATGTGAGGAGTAGAGTGGGAGGTGAAAGAGGAAGGATGTGGATGGAGCAACTAGGAGTGAAAGGTCAACAAAAAGAGGAACCTAATCAGTGAAGCAGTGCATCCAAAAAGGAATGCGTCCTGAGTCGGTTGGTGTGTTGCAGGCATTTGGTTTAAGCTCTGTTTGAGGCACTCATATTGTGTGTGCCACACATCAGAAACAAATGATAGGCAGTTTGTAAACAGTTACTTACTGTATTGAGCAAACTTAGCAGTTCTTTGTAGAACCCAGATCATTTTGTAGTCAGATGGGCCAATGAGACATGTATCTCTGCTTCCTTGCATCAGGATGAAGAAGGAGTCAGCCTACTACAGATGAGCTGAATAGCAGGTGTGAAAAACCATGAGTACAGCAATAGACATTTGGTATTGTTTCATTTTTTGTTTGCTTATTGCTTGTGATATCCATCTTAAATGGCCAGTTGCAGTTTTGTTGGGCCACAATGCACTCACTCTACAACACAGGTCTGCAACGTTTGAACAGGACAACATGTATTAAAAGGGTGCACTAATATTTTGAGTTCCACATTTTTATTAAATTGATTTTTTTGATAGTGTTGATGTCTCAAAAGATTGATTTTACTGAATTTTTTAAAATAGTTAACATTTTTCACATTATTTTATGTTTGATTTTTTTTTAGCAATTGAAATGTACTGAATAATGTTTGGTGTCTATGTATATCTGTTTATTTCAGTAAGTAAAATGAAAATTTAGTTTGACTCCCAGTGGAGTCTAACTGAATGAGAATAGGATTTAGTACTGGATATATTTATGAGTAAAAAAAAGGTAAAATTACACTTTAATGGGGAAAAGCTTAATTTTATTGAAAACACTTTGACTAATGGATTATGAATAAGAATCTAAGTCATGTGAACTATTGTGGTGTGAAGTCAAACAAGAGTTTTAGGAAACTAGAGTTCTGCCATCTAAAGCACAAGATTATGGAAATAAGGAAAGGTGTGTTATATAAAGAAACCACATTTTTTAATCCCTTTATTTAAAAATGAGAAACTGTGTATCTTCAAGCATTAGTTCTCTCCTTTATGATATCAGATGCTAACTTTAAAGCTACTTTGTTGAAAATGAATGACAATCAAACAAACAAACCTTCAGTGATCTGACAATATCAGATCGGTCTACAATATATCCTGGACACTTTTCCCGTCTTTGAGGTAGCACTTCTGTGACTGCCACTATATCTCTGAACTTCTTCTCCATACTACTATACATGGTAGTAGTATATTTGTTTTTCTCCTTCCCCCTCTTGCTTACTGTTCTTTTCTCCTGACCTGTGCCAACCAGGTGGCATCTTTACATATGGCAATCCATTGCTGTTTCCAACTGGATGGGACATTATTCTGTGATATTTTAGAATATAGATTTTAGTGGTACAACTAACAAGTTCTGATTAAAGAATCTTTATTAAACATAAATAAAACAAGCTTAATGAACACAGCTTTTAAATGAACCATTGCAAAGAATAAAGAGTTATGGACTGTGGAGCTTTTGTGGAAAAGCATTAGAAACATGAATTGAACTTAATGTGTCCAGGGAGTTGTAATACAGAGTAGCCATCTGGTAAATTACTCATGTACATCTTTAACAAAATAAGCTGTTAATTAGATTAATTTATATACAGTATTTGTATAATTTAACTTCTGTGAGAGATCAACAGAAATCCTTTCTTGTTATTTTATATGTTTTTCAGGGTATCTGAAACAGATAATCATTATAAGTTAACATACAGGCTAACAACCTGGAGCCACAATAGACTATGCTCAGATGGTGAGTTTCCTGCAGCATAGCAGTGCCCCGGATTCCCACAGGGCATCATGGAATCGGCAGTTCGGCATTACAGCCCTGCTGGGTACCGTGGTTGCCACCAGGAGACGCTGCAGGAAGATCTAGGGATTGTTATTTTCCATATAGCCTGGAAGTATTCCTAAGTCATGGGGTTGGAAGCCCCAAAGTACTTCTGGGCTAAAGAAAACCTCAAGTCCTTCATCTGACCTGGAAGTGCTGGTAAGTCACGGGGAAAAAAGAACGGAAGCACTTCTGGGTCAAGGACTATATAAAGGAGTGGTGGAAGCCCAATAAGCGAGCCGGAGGTGGGAAGTAGTGCACAGAGCTTGCTGGGAGGAGTGGAGGAGAGATTTGAGATGATTATTGTGTGTATTATTGTTGTATTACCTATGAATGGTGGCAGAGGTGCTTATGGGTCCTACAAACCAGAAAAAAGAATTAAAAACCTTCTTGGTGATTTTACCCTGTGTTCAGTGTGTCTGTCTGTTGGGTTGAAAGGGGCAACAGTGACCCCTAGCATCTTACAGGTGTTAGTTTCAGAAAATAACTGTCCACCAATTTAATTAACAGTATCCACAGATGACTTGAAATGGCATAAAAAAGTATCCATGCAAAGGATTTTTTAAAGATCTTTATTGTCACATACACTACAAGAGCATAGTAAAATTCTTCTGCCACAGTTGCAGGGGCCTTGGAAGTGATACTGTACAGGCAAATAGACAATAAAATGGTATAGAAATAAATTAGAGTAGCAGAAGATAAATAAATACAATGAAAAGGAGTAGCAAATGCAAAAAAGACCTGTGCAGACACTATATGATAATGTTAAACCAGTGGGGACAGGAAGATGGCAGTACACATGAAATACAGTATACAGTATATTTACACATAAGCGATACAATTATGGGTTCAGTACAGACCATGTGAGATTAGGTTACTGAGAGTTCAATGACCATAAGGCCTGGGAGAGTAAGCTGTGCCTGAAGTGGGTGGAATAAGTGGTGAGGCAGGCTCCTGTAGCATTTACCAGAAGGCAGGTATGAAAATGAGATGAGTTGGGTGGCTGTCATTTGAGATGATGGATTTAGCTCTCCTCAGACATCTGGTGGAGAAGATGGCAGGAGGCTATGGAAGGTCAGCCCCAATGATTTTAGTAGATATATAAACAGTTCTTTGGGTGAGTTTATGCTCCTGCCTAGTCAGTTTACCAAACCATAATGCTCCTGATCAGGATACTTTCAATAGTGCAGTTGAGAAAAGTCAAGCAAAATGACACCTTTTATTGGCTAACTAAAAAGATTACAATAAGCTTGATTTGACTACTTTTACTTCACCAAAGTAGTCAAATCAAGCATAATCTTTTTAGTTAGCCAATAAAAGGTGTCATTTTGCTTGACTTTTCTCGACATTCATAATGGCTGAAATGGTACAACACCCTAGTACAATAGTGCAGTAGTAGAAGTTCACTAGTGTTTTGGATCCTACCCTCAGGAAAAAATGCCTTGCTGTGCTTTTGTGAGGATACAGACATGGTGTTGACAGATTACAAAAGACAATCAGTGATCTGGACACCCAGGAACCTGTACCTGTTAACTAACTAGACAGGGAACCTGTTTATGTGGAGTGGAATGTGATTGCCTTTGTTCTTTCTGAAGTCATTAATGACCTCCTTTGTTTATTGACATTCAGGATGAGATTTTTATTGTGGCAGCATACAGCCAGATCTTTTACCCATGTCCCGAAGGCACCCTCATCATTGTTGATGATGAGGTCAATCACAGTGGTGTTACCCTCATGCTTTTGCTACACAGTCATAGGAAAATATATGGTACAGCAGTGGGCTGAGACAGCAGCCTTGCAGAATGCAGATGTGTGTAAACAGTGTAGAGGAGTACTTGTTGCTGATTCTTACTGACTGGGGCCTATTTATCAGGAAGTCAAACACCCAGCCACTGATGGACGTGCTCAGACCAAGGTGTCTGAACTTCAGTACCAGCATGGCTGTCACAATGAAGACAAAACTAAAACCTGTTTTTATAGTTAATTTTAGGAGTTCATAAAAAACAAAAGTGACCTTCAGAAGCAAAATGTTAGGAGTAGAATCAGAATCAGAATCACTTTTATTCACCAGTACTTAATGTACAGAAATGTGCTTTAGTAGATATGGAGTTGCTTATAACAGAACACAACATCACACATAAGTAACATAAATAGCATAAGTTAAAAAGAAAAACCTCATATAAAGTTGAAGAATAGTATTATTTTTAAGAGTCTAAAGGCTTAATATCATGCAAATCTTCACCAGTTGCTTAACAATGATATTTGGCCTGCATTCATGTCCTGGCTGGGTTCAATTGAAGTGCATGTGTGTTTGAGGTGGCTAGACTTTCATTCAGTACAACTTTAAAAGCCATTATCTGCATCAGTACTTTAGTTTCTAATGCTTAGTGGTTTGGACTTGGCTGTTTACCTTTCAGATGTTTCCGTTTTCGTCTAGACTGTGTGTTTTGACCTCTGCCTATTTGACATTGTGTTTGGATTTTGGAACTTTATAAACATAATATTGGTGATTTCATTGTGTTATGTATCATTTCTTACTTGTGCATCCAGATCTGTTCTCCAAAGAAAGACAGGATACCAATGTGCTCCTTGTGTCTCATTATCTTGTCGGGGGATTGTACTGAGAGGGCTAAAGCCTAAATATGCAGTTATGTAGTGCCTTGCTAATGTGAAGATGTATAAAAAGGGCATAATATGTCTTGCCAAACTAGATCAAACATATCAGCAGGCAGGATCACATGGTAATAGACCAGAAGGAAGGAACAAGTTTTAACTAGGCTGGCTAATAGATGGGATCAGAAGCCATATAGGCAAACTCTGGGCTCTAGAACAAGTGTTATTAACAGACTTTAGGAAAAGATCAAGACAACTTTCACATTGTCTATTATGGGAAGAAGAAACTGTGCAATGTTATGCATGGTATACCTGGTGCATGCCACTTAGCAACAATAAAGCATGCACTTCAAAAATGTTGTGATAAACTCAGGAGCTGGAAGAGAAGGAATGATAACTTCTAGAGCAAATAATAAGGCTTAGCTAATCAAAACCCATTCCAGAACTTTTTATTTCTAAATTTGATTTAACCTGAAATGCTTTCTTAGTTTTGTCTTAGTCGATGATTTGTTTCCGTTTTTTGGGCTAATTGATAACATTATGCCACGTTTCATGTTGTGTTTTATATCCAGAGGCACTTCCTTGGTACTGTGTGTCACTGGCAATGCAATAGTTGATGAAGTATGGGATATTGTCTATGCAAATTCAAACTCTATCTTTACATCACCTACAAAATAAATCTGTGGTTGATACATTGAATTGATAACTATTTAAAACTTTATTCAAACCTTAAGTAATCTAGAAAGTTAATGTAATTCACTTTAGTGTTTGCTTAATTTCAACAGAATTATCAGTTTCATATAGTTACTTAGATTATGGTATACTTTTTTTACCTTCTATAAGTTAACACAAAATAGAACTTTCTTAGCTATAACTGGAAAAACAGAGTGTTAATTAAATTAGTTCGAAAATAGTCTCACTTCTAGAAGCATGGACTGTGAGATTAGTTTACAAAATGAAAACTGGTATACAGTTTTCTGACCATACTGACCATCTTTTGATCATTTTAGAAACTTTTAAGAACATATGAAACTATGACTATATGACCAAACATAAAGGTAAATGAAATAAGTAACCCTTATACAGAACTTTTTTTAAACAATAACTTTTCTTTTGTTTGTAATATCACATTTTTCTCTATTTTTGTGGGAATTGTTTGCTTTGAATTATACTAAAATTTTGAAAATGAAGACATTACAATTGTGGAATTTTTTGTTCATGTGCCACATTTTTTCCTGAATTGTTCTAAGAAGTAAGTTAAGGCTGCAGAACCTTAGAAAGTTTGGAGAAACGCAGTTACATCTTTAATTACTGTTTTTACCTCATGGTAACTGACTTAGATAAGTCTCTTTTATCAATTGGCTTAACTAACATAGACATGATTACATGGGAAGAATTTTTTTCATTTTATTTAATTTATTAAAAGCAAGTAACATTCCATACAAGCAAGTCAAACTTGACAAACCTGAATTCAATTCAACCCCCACCCATGAGAAAGAGAGAAAGGCTAACAGCCAGAGTAAAAGTTAAGAGTAGAAAAATGGAGGGGGAGAATCTTTTTCCCCAATATAAATGCTTATTCTAAAATGTTATTAATTAGACCTTCCAGAATTTTAAAAAGTTTTGAAAAGATCCTTTTATTGAGAATTATATTTTTTCCAATTGCAAATAGTATAGAACATCAGTTACCTACTGACTTGAAAGTGGTGGGGTGGGATTCTTTCAGTTTAGCAAGATACGTCTATGTGCCAATAGTGAAGTAAAGGCAATCATAGTTTGTTTGTCTTTCTCCACTTTAAGCACATCTGGGAGTACACCAAACACAGCTGTTAATGATTTAGAAGGGATTGTGACACCACAGCTGTCTGACAGGCATTTAAAAGATTTTGGTCCAGAATGATATTAATTTGGTGAACGCCCAAAACATATGACCCAATGAGGCTGGAACTTGATCGTAACATTCACAGGTTGGATCTTGCCCTGCAAACATTATGGACAAATTTAAACAATACAGATGTGCTTGATAAAAGATTTTAAGTTGAATAATTGTTTGCTTTGCACATATGGAGTTAGAGTGAATTCTGTGCATGGCTTACTTCCACTCCTTTTCTAAAAGGTTGAGTAAGAGATGCTTTTCCCACTATACTCTGGGATCTTTGAAAGGAAGGGACTTTAAATATATATTATAGTTTATATATTATAAAAATGCTGTCTGAGTCCTCAAAACTGATCAATATTTCTTCTGGAATTGAAGTAGATGAGAGGTGAGGAAAATTGGGCAGATTTTGTTTAGCAAAGTTTCTAATTTGAAAACAGTGGAAATATGTTGATGGAAAGTAAAAAAATTGGAGTGTAATTGTTTGTAGAATGCAAATACGTTATCTACTGTATGTACAAATCTCTAAGTGATTTTGATCCTGTATAGTTTCCAAATATTAAAATGAGGTTGTCAGTTCGGACACCCGTGTTCGCTTCCCGTGTCCTCTCTGCGTGGAGTTTGCATGTTCTCCCCGTGTCTGCGAATTTACATTTCTAAAGCATTATAACCCCACAATGTGTATACGTTCAGTTACAATGCTCCTGGCCAACATTCCCCAACATTTTACATAGCTTTGTCCCTGTACTAAAGAAGGACAATAAACACTGAAATGCTGGTAAAGCACTATACCAGCAAACATTTTTTAGGTGTTGTCAAAATGACTCATTCCGTGGGCTGTGTAACATCTGGGTGTACCTATGAACAAAGTCATTCTAGCACATGGTAATGACAAAAAATTAATTTAAAAATAGTTGCTTCAATAAATTATTTAATTATTAACAGCAGTGATCAAACTCCAATAAGAGTATATTTAAAGTAAAGTGATTTGGTAATAACATTGTACTAGTCATGAAAAGAGGTTGCTTGCTTCAGCAGAAATGGTTAAATTCATCTTACATGCTAGACATAGTAATAATTGATTCAGTCCAAAGATGTGTATCTATAGCTACAATTCTTTGCTTGCTTTTAGTAATTTTCATTTGTGAAAAGCATTGCACTTGCCACGTCATATTCAGTATGAACAAGAACAAGGGAGTAAATCAAAACTGCACCTGAAAAATAAAAAAAAATCAAAAACAAATTGGCAGATATCACCAAAAGAATATTTTGCCAAAAATTAATGCTCCTTGGATTTTAACACAACTTAGAGGTACCAGAAAATAACAAGAGCCTGCTTACATTTCCTACTTAATGATTAAATTGTATTGTGGTGAGTGTACTGTAGTTCTTGTTACTAAGCAACAGGAGACATATTTGACTGAATGCTATAACAAACGTGTACATTGGTGTGAGCTGTGACACTGTATATTTAAAAGAAAAGTTGTCTTTGTTTTTGGCAATTATTCAGTTACTGTAGTACCAGATTATTGGTGCTCATAGTAGTTATTAACTACAGCATATTGCCTGAACTACACATATATTTTAATAGTTACATAAGGAAGTTTCTTTGTAAATAAATGTAACTATTTTTACAGTATTATGATTTTTTTGAAGCAATGTTTGAAACAATTAAATAATGAATCATCGTAAGCAACCCTAAATTTGAACTGACAGCAGTCTGACTTATGATTCATCCTAATGTGCATGTTAAGTTATGTGATATGGCAGGCCCAGCAGTGAATTCCAGTGAATAAGGGCCCATTTTTCAACTCTATGGCCACTCTTTTTCCATCCAACAATATTCCTTTCTGACATGATGATGTGCCATATCAAGGCAAAGAGGGTCCTAAAAAGTTCTGAAGGCATTCCACTACTAAATTGGCCTGGTCAATCATGAAATCTCATTTTAGGACATAAGAGAAACTCTAACTCCATTACACATGTATAACACCTTAATAAGTCCATGTTATGGATGAAGTTAGGCTATTCTGGAAGGATAAAGCATAAGATATAGGCTATAAACAGATGTCATGAAGTATCTTACGTTACAAAATTTCCAAATTACCATGACTATAAAAAGTATTCCTTCTCCAGGTATTTTTCACATTTTATTGTTCTATAAAGCAGTGATTCTTAAACTTATTTTTCTCCTGTCCCAATTTTGCCTTTTGCATGTCTTCGCAACCCGCAATCGTTGCAGAGAGTCTTGCAGAGGATTCATCCCCCTTGGGCAATTGCTAACAATCATCTCCTGGATTTGGCTCTCAGGGGGAGTTGGTGATATTGTGACACCCCATGTAGTGGGAATTAGGATCACCAGCCTACACTCTAGGTGTCTAGTATGTGAGACCGAGCGTGACCAGGATGATGGTGTACGACAGGGAGACACGGACACAAAAAGGGTTGGGTTTTTTGAAAAATAAAGTGAGATTTTATTTACGGGTGCACTTAAAGAAAGAAAAATAATATTTACGAATAAGCATGGCACAAGCCGTAATGCTTGGTAAATTCAAAACGTGGATCTACCCAATACCTTTCTCTAAGAAGGTCTAGTCAGAAGAACCCCCTCTAGAGGCCATGATTCCCTTTTGTATTTGGTACCCCTGCGCTGACCAATTAAACTGCCGTACATCATACCTCCGAGGGTACGCGATGCGAAAGGAGGCGTCTTCTGTCCCACACAATTACTATAAATATTTGAGCAGTTGGCACGCACGTGCATAGTTGTGCCGGCTTTTGAGACCCAGACCTTGCTTCTCCCAAAAGTGAAAGTAAACATTTAAAATTTTTTTCCTCCTTCCCTGAGCTACAGCTCAGACAACTACAAACACGGGATCCCTTTTCTAAACCGCGGTAAACAAATACTACAACGCTTCACACTTTCTTTTACTCCTTTAGTATTATGAGGTCGTGGGAGGCACATGAAGGAGTGAGGGACTGACAATACCATCCCAGCCAGTCAATGGCAAGGCCGTCTCTCCAGCCTACATGAGACCGAACGCGAAACTCCCCAAAAGGCGGTAATATGGTCAGTGAAGATGTGTGTCTGCATTATATAAAAAAGAAAAAGGCAAGTTTCCTTTCTTTATACTTTTTTACCTTTTTTTCCCAAACAAATGCCTCTCTCAACACCATGCAGAGGACACTTAACTAATTTTATTTAATTACTGGTAATGCCAGTAAGGCACATTACCACAGATATCCCCTTGCACAAATCGACCCATCGCAAGGCATTCTGCAAACTGTACTATTGTAATTTACAACTCAGTACAACCCATGTTCAGACATCATACGATCCAAAATGTGTCAAAACCCATAGTTGAAAACACAATGTTATAAAACATTGAACCATGGTAGATTTAATTTGTCTTTTTTGACACTGATCAACAGAAAAAGACTCTTTAATGTTAAAGTGAAATCGATCTTTGCAAAGTGGTCTAAATTAATTACATATAAACATAAATAATTGATCACTTAAGTATTCACCCTCTTCAACTACAATATTTAGTAGATACACCTTCTTCTGCCATTACAGCCTTGTGTCTGTGTGCACAGGTGAGTGTTGCACTCCTGAGGCCTCATGTATAAACAGTGAATATGCACAATAATGTTGCCTACTCCCCTTTCCACACTCAAATCGCGATGTATAAAACCTAAACTTGGCGTAAAACCATGCACATTTTGACGCCAGCTAAATGTTTGGCGTACACAAGTTCTCTGCTCAATTTTGCAAACTGGCGGCACCCAGCGTCAAAGCAGTGCTTTTTTTCCAGTGTGATTTCCCTTTCTTTTTTAGATTTACATCCCCGATGCGGCTTTATCATATACACTGAAATTAACCGCATATTGTTTATTAGTTTAAGGCATCTGATTGTAACTAACCTGTAACAATATAATGGTTCACAGAATAGCCAAACTATTCCAAATGCAATAGCTGCTTTAGCGTTGTTACTCTCATTGCACCTTCTTCTTCTTTCAGCTGCTTCTGTTAGGGGTTGCCAAGCGGATCATCTTTTTCCACATTACTCTCACTGCACCACTTGGAGTATTTATATCACTGTATCTGAGTGTTGAATCACAGCTCTACATGTGAGGACACAGTGTCGCAGTGCAGAGCAAGGAGCTGGGGCTCAGTTTACGGATTGTTCCTGCCTCATGCTGTATTTTTACTGGGGCTGGCGCAACACTGGATAGAATAATTAAACATGTACTACAAAGATATTTCAATGTTCCTTAAAAGTTTTGAAGAATCTGCGTTCTCAGCTTACAGACGACTTAACATCTATTTCAAAGTTGATTGTGTGGTGATTGGGTATTTGGAGAAAGAAAAGGAAGAACAGGAATTGGAGGTTTAGTACATTTGAAAGAGACAGTACTGCTGCGATAAATTATTTCATTGAAGGTCCCGCAGTAAGCATCTTGTGGGAGGCAGGAACAATCTCTGGACAGGGCACTGGCTCGTCACTATCTGCGCCATTGTGTTCCCATGTTTAATACATGCTTTAATTCCTATCATCATGAAAATGATATCAAGTATACATCTCAGTATTTTAACTATTCAGAAAGTTGTAATATCACGAATGTAATGGATTCTGTGTCCAGTCGGAGGAAGAGAAAGCCCATTTAAGAAGCACAGAGTGATTCACACACATTGCGCATATAGAAGAACACATACAAAACAAAGTATTTAATGTGCTATTTTAGTTACAATGAAATTTGAGAAACTAGTAAATTAAATGATTTTAAGATGAAGTTTATGATGTTCTACTTTAATGACAAAATAAACTATGTGATTAAAGTGGAAATGTTAAGATTAAAGTTGACATTTCGAGTTTTTTCCCCACTGTGTGCCTATTTTTTTTTCATTTCTCTGTACTATTAGGGTACATATGACACTCAATCGGTGGGCTACAACTTGCCTTTTCACAGCGACTTTGATATCTGACAACTTCTTTTTTATTTTGGGCACTGTGCGACTTTGTGAACTTGAGCTTTCGAGTTTCTCCGACACTCTATGTCACTCGATCAACTTCCTTTTGTTGTTTATACCACTGTTTAATCCAACAAATAGTACGTTTTTCCTTGCCTCCATTTGGTATTCGCTGAAATTCTTATATTACTCCCCGTGCTTTTGTCATTGCCTTTTCACAGAACGCTGAGCTTAAGGGCTATTTATATTGATTTGCATATTCAAAGAGGAGTAATTCTGGGAGGAGTTTGGGAGTGGCAGCAGGCGCGTGCACGTGCGTTACTTTTCACGCTGACCGGGATTTATTGAGCGGAAGAAAATGGTAAAGTCAAGCCACAAATTCTCAGTTGCATTGAGATCTGGACACTTTGCTGCAAAATGCAGCAGTGTCACGTTGTGGAGATAGTTTTCAGCAGCAGAGATTAGTAATATGGTCAGAACTGATGGGAAGATTGTAGCAGTGCTACTATTAGTTAAAACTGCATCTCCCAGCAGTCACTGCAGGGACTTTTGGGGTCAAAGGTGGTCAGAGGGGTTTAAAAGGAGGCCAGGTGTCCAAGGGAAAAAAAAAAGTTTTTTTATTGTTGTATTTTGTGCTCAGTTTACCTTTCAGACTGCCATATTTAGTCATTGAGTCCTGGATTTTATTCGTTGTTGGAGTCTGGATCGTCTTCTGTCTACTTGTACACTGAGGACTGATAGTGGATTCAATGGCTTCCCCGCAAGAAAAGGAGCGCTCCTGAACCATCTATCCGTCTTCACCTTTACAGTGTTTACCGGTAGGACTGTTTTTTCTTTTCCCTTTCAGCATGCAGATCTCTTTATTTACTATTGTCATCTCTCATTGCATCTGATGTTGTTTTTCATGGACTTTGCTGTGTGGAGTTGTTTGTGTTTTTATGGTTAATGTAATTTCGCCGTAGAGGTACAGGGGTAGTATTATTGTTTTCATTTATATTATTGAATTTCATTTTATTCTTTAATTGTTGTTAGTTCCAAGTGTGCTTTATTTTGTCTCTGTTTGTGAGTGTGTGCAGGTCAGGCCAAAGCTGGGAGCATCCCTGGGATCCTCTATAAAAATAAATAAATCACGTCATCTTGATGGTGTGAATTTTAACGGCACTGGACCACTACAAGATGAATGCTGTATAATATAGACAAATTTAAAAGGGAAATCTGCTCCCCTCTGCCAGGAAGGTTAAGCTGGGGTGGAATTTTACTTTCCAACAGGACAATGGCTTAAAGCACACCACTGGAGTTTGGCTTAAAAGAAGGTAAATGGATGTCCATGTGTACCCCAGTCAAAGACTTGACCTTAACTGAATATAACATTTGTAGCGAGACCTAAAAAACTGCTGTCTTCCTCAATGAACCTGGCACATCTTGAGCAATTTTGCAAAAAAGAATTTGCAAATCTTGAGCCATCATACAGGTACTGTGAAAATTAATTATTGAATAAGACTACTTGCTGTAATAGCTAGAAGAGGTGGTTTAACCAAGGCCTAAATGCAGAAGTTGGATACTTTGAAAATGTTGACATTTCAACTTTTAAAATTAAAATTTTTAATGGTTTATAATTTTTTTTTTTCTTTTTTGAGTAGAGAGAGAGGTTGGGAGCATGTGCTGATACAGCACATTGCCACAACCACCACATGACAAACCAACTCAGGATACCAGATTAGGACTAGTAGCCATGCAAAGGGTGACACCTCAGCACCACACTAGTTCAGATGGAATGGAACCAGTGTGAGATTTTTTATGGTGCCTGGAATGCCAATTCTGCCATCTTTTTTTTATTCTTTTGGTTAGCACTGTGAAATAAAATAAAAAATTCCTATGAAAACTGTTTAAAATCTCAGGATATGACAATCATTTATATAAGAAAAGGGCTGAGGCTGAATACGTTTTCAAAGCTATGTATATGTGTATATTTTATTTGTTTTGGAGTTGGATTTTGTATATCAATGCCTTATCTGATAACATAACTATAATAAAATTTACAGTGACAGTGTCACACCCGCTCAGAAGCAAAATATTTCAACAGCATTCAAAAGCAATGCTTCTGGAAATAATCTAGATCAACGTCTTTGTACAACTTTGTGTTGTGAAGCATTTATTCCTAGATGATAAAAACTGTAGTCCCTTAGCAGATGTAAATATAATTGTGCTTCGCTTCACTGAGGTAGTAACATAAATAACCTGGCATTTGATTAAGAGCACATTCACATACAATTATAAAACAATGAAACAATCTTCCATTGCCAAGATACAGGCAGTTAATTTACAAAGATGAGTAGTAAATTAAGACTGGAGTGTAAACCTAACAGTTGAATAATAAGGTCAGCTGTTTAGGCAAACTACTCAACAAGAGACATTAATTACATAGTGCTGCAACTAAAACATGCATATATTTGGAACAGACCAGCTGACAGCGAGTTTTATATTAGCATGAGAAAAAAATGTACCTAGCAAACAACTGAAAATTTGGCCTAATAATTATTTCAAAAATTTTCTTCATGTACATCGTTATCATTTAAACTTCATGCGTCAAAGAAAGTCTGAAAAAAGAAAAGGTAAAAGATTTTCTATTGTCATTAAAATTCATAGAAAATAACAAATGAGCATACAGAGTGATAAGACTTTTGTAGCAGTACTCCAAACCTGGAGTAATTAACCCTCGAGAGTATTAACTAGTGCCACATTCTTATCTTCGGCTCCTCTGAACTGTATTCTAGTTTGCTGCACACATTGACACAAGGTGGTCAGTGCTCTTAAAGGCATTACTTAAAAATTGAGATTGATTGTTTGGTAAAAACAGCAAAGCAAAAATTATTAGTGCATGAATAGGAGAACGAAATCATTATAGAAAAAGTGCAGGACAGTTTTTCTGATGCTTCTTGGCCATTCACAACTGGCCCCTGGAAATATTGAAAACAAAAGTCTAAATCATTCTAGCAAAGCTTATAAAATACAAATTTTTGTTTCAATAATACTCAATAGTAGTAGGATGTTAAGAGCTTAAGAAAAAACTTTTTTTCATGACTCTCTTTTTAAAAAGTTAGCTAAAAATGAGAGCTGGTCTCGGTACGACAGGCTGGTGTAAGAAATGCAGGTGAGATAAAGTTCAAACGACTGTAGACACGATCAGATGTCTGGCCACGGGAGGTGCCGCTATTGACTCCACGGTGATACAACTTTGTTTGTAAACTCCCCTTTCCAATATCGAGATAAGGATTAATCTCAAACACAATCTGAACTCTGAAAGTACTTTAATTCCTGTTGCTGTGCTCTGTAAACAAATTAAATACATACACTAAGTTACAATGTTACGTACAAGTACACATTTTAAATACTCTGAACGTGTAAGATTAACAAACATTTGAACCTCTTTATATAAAATTATCTATGATAAACTTACTTTTCTGCAAGGACGCACAGCATTAATGGCTCAAGTGATAAGAGAAAAGGACAAACTATTCTCACAACGTGCAGCAAGTAAACAAAGGAACAAAAGACGTGCGAAGCCTGAACTTTCACCCGGAAATATGTAAGAAAAGTTTTACAAGTGTTTCTAATATATTGCCATTAGAGGTCGCAATTCAACCTGACAATAGACTTTCTGACATTGGCAATTATTCAAACAATATCAAACTATAACACATTTAGGTAGGTGCTTACCACTCACAAACTACACTTAACATGTGTGGCCCACCAGGGGGTGCACCATCACCCAAAAGCGACACAAACAGTTCAGGGCACATGCTCTTTTATTCCTTTTTCCTTTGGGAAATGCTTTCCCCAGTTTACTTTCTCTTTCTTCACTTCCACTCCTCCTGGCAAGCTTTGTCCTCTTCCACCCAGAGTAGTGGCTGACGGCTCCTTTTATAAGGCACTTGGAAGTGCCCCAGCGCTGTAGTTGACCTAAATCTGGCAGCACTTCTGGGTGTGGTGGAAGTGCTGCAATTAACACTAGAATCCCTGAAGCCTACGAAAAAGTTGTAATCCCGTGCCACCTTAAATTCCTTCACACCTCTCCATCAGTGTCTTTGTCTTGCAAATGTGTCGATTGGAACTGGCAGCAGGCAGCCTGCTCACTCATCCCTCCCCCCACCGATAAATATATGCTTAAATCATCAGTGAAAGACGGAATTGTCAAAATGCTGCCACTGAGTGAGTGTCATAACTTTAGATTACTGTACATCAGATGAATCAAGCATTGTGTCAAGCTCAACATAAAAGGCTTCTTCTTCTTGTCCTCCTTGCCCACCTCTTCACATTGTAGATGACTATGACCCTATTAATAAAGATTTGCAGATGAACCAGACGGGCCTAGACCCATAACATTGGGTTCTCAAAATGTTTCATATGTTACCTCCATAGTAGTTTTCCACTGAATTGCAACAAATTGGCCAGACACAGCATGGGCTTAATTCAATTTTAAATCCAAAAAAACATTATTTGAATAATACTGAGAGTTAGGCAAGTTAAAAATATGATAACCACCCATGTTGCATTTTTCTAGGGACAGACAACAAAAAAAGTGTTAAATACAGCACATTGTGAATGACTTCTCTGTATCCCTTAGTACAGTTCACAGTGTTTAGGGATTTCTTTATATTTTTACCACAGTTTTTATTATGATTAATAGTTATGATCAAGTTTGAAGTATTTTGATTTAGTCTATCTAATTATTATTGTCAATTTTGTCATTTCAGATTGTTATTCCTTTTCATAAATGCTGCGGTGTTGTTGCTCTACCATCTCCACTGTCTCCCCTTTAATTAAAGTTGAGACAGTGAATGGGGGAGCACCTAAAATCTACAACAATATCTTTTGTCTTAGAAATATTAGGTCATAAATTAGAGTGATCACAACATTATATTAACTAATTGACAATAGGTCCATGGCTGTCTTCCTTATCTTGTAGAAGACTCACAATCACAGAGTCGTCTGCAGATTTCAGGATATGTCTATCCTTGTGTGAACTCCTTCAGTCATTTTTACACAAGATAAACAAAAGAGGAGATAAACAACAACCTTGTGGAGTGGCCACAGATGTACTTGGCCTAACAGAGAAACAGCCATTGACACTCAAACGTTGTATTCTGTTTGTTAAAAAGTCCAGAATTCAAACCAGCAACTTAGTGTCTAAACAGAATTGATCAATCAGTTTGTCAACTAAAAAAAAGTTGATGAAAAGTCTATAAATAGCAATCTTGCATGTTTTTTGATCTTTAAAAGTGTTCATACAACAAATTCAAAAGTGTTGGTGTGGCGTCCTCCACATCCCTCTTTGCTCTGTATGCAAATTAGTGAGGGTACAGAAGAGACTCAGAGTTAGTAAATAGTTTCTTAATTAACTTCTCTGAGGATTTCATGATATGAGAAGTTAATGTCACTTGTCTAAAGTCACTTAATGGGGTGTGTAGTTTTTGCCAATGGAATAACAGCTGCCTGTTTCCATAGGCTGAGTACTTGCTGTAAACCCAAGAACATTTCAAATACGGCATGGAATATTGATTTTTGTTTAAGGACCTTTCTGACATCATTGTGGTCAAAGAAGCGCTTCTAGCTGCAGTCCTCTGTTCTTTTGCTGACTTACTTCTGAAGCAAAATCCTGTGCTACAAATCATGAATAGGACTCATTCAGGTTTTGTGCCAACTGATAGTCAGTTTTGACACATTCCAGTTCAACTCAATTATTGCTTTCTCAAGGAATGCCAGTCATCATCTTCATACCTTTCCACAATGAGCCCAGGTTATCAGTTCTCTATCTCTATCCTGTCCTTATACTTCAGCTTTGTTTCACATTTCACATATTTCTGTAATTCCTTCTGTTTTGTTAATGTTTCATGCTGAAATGCCATATTTTTTCGGGTTATCAATTGTTTTACAGTGGGAGCCACGTCAAACAGCCGCCTGGAGCATGACAGGTCCATGACAGGACCATGACAGGACCATGCACGATCCGTGCACGGAATGTGATCCCCCGCGATGACGCAGTTAACGATGCCCCGCCCCATAAATGCCCCCATGCGCTTTCTAAAAAGATGGTTGCAATGCTGTATAATCCCGCCAGATGGAGCATTGACTGCTTCAGTTAACTGCAGTGTCCAGGAAGCCCTATACCGTATCTTTAATATACTGTATAGGCAGTTCTTGTATTGTCAACATAGTTTCATAAATAGATGACGTGGTAAAAAAAACAACAACAAACCGATTAATAAAACAGATTTGTTAAATCACTCAATACACAACCCATGATGATTATGCTATTTATTATTAAATAATGAATTAATAAAACTAGTTAGTAAAATATTTTTATTCTAGACTATAAGTGAAGAAAAAATAAAGCAAGTTACAGTAGGCGGTTGATACGACAGCTTGCGTGGTGCAATGCTAAGAACTGCTGATTTCCGATCTGTGCTGTATAAAATCATCACATTCAAATATTAACAATTCCCACACACCCTTCCTACATTCACGACATGTGTACTTGTTGCAGTGTACACATCTCTCTGTGCTATGGTTCCTATTACACTGAATGAGCACCTGACATTGTACTTTCTTCCCTATATAAATCACATTCGAGTATAGCGCGTCTCCAAATAAATCACATTCGAGTATAGCGCTCCAAATAAATCACATTCGAGTATAGCGTCTCCAAATAAATCACATTTGAGTTATAGCGCTTTTATGCGAAAACAGCATTGTCAGATTGTGGGGGTCGTGAACGCGACTGAGAGAATGGAACTGAATTTAAAAAAAAAAGCTAACCTTTACAATTATCATGCATTTACATATTCGTTTTCAAACAATATTGCATTATTATATAGGAGCTTCCCTGTCTGCCTATCATATAGTGCCTTTCCTTCCTACCTATCTATATATCTATCCCCTTAGCTGTTTTTATATATCTATTATACAGTGCCTTCCCTGTTTATTTATATATCTAGTGCCTTCTCTGCCTGTCTGTCTGTCTGATTGCATATAGCGCTGAACTCACTGCTCTGTACTATTCTGTCCCTGCATGTCCTGGAGTACAAAAGAAACAGCACCATACAGCAACATGTGCGAACTGGCAAGATCGGGGAAAAAACACGCGGTCACTGATTACAAACCACAAGATGAATGAAAGAGACAATATATGTAAAAACATCATCGCAATAATGCAATATTATTTGGAAACGAATAGCGTCAGATCGGGTTTGAATATGCGCTTTCAAACAATATTGCATGTACTGTGCGTTGAAACTGCTTCACTGAATAAGATGACTCCTTCTGTAACAGCATCAGCGTGTATTCAAACCCGATCTGACGCTGTTCGTTTTCAAATAATATTGCATGTACTTAACTATTTTAGAATAAAAACATACATTTGATTTCAGTCAGTCTGTAAGAGCCAGTGTACATTACGGAAGCGTATTAGGGCCACGGTGAAAAAAAAAATACGGACACAGTGAAGAAAAAAAAAATCTAAATGTCGAGATTAAAGTCGACATGTTGACTTTATTCTCGACATTTCCACTTTATTGTCGCCAATTATGTCGAGATTAAAGTCGACATTTCCACTTTATTCTAATAGTTTATTTTGTCAGTAGAATGTCGCAAACTAAACTAAATCTTAAAATGAATGTTTAATTTACTAGATTTTCTCAAACCCCGTCATTAATTAATGTAGCACATTAAATGCTTTATATTAAGTGTTCCCGACCCAGTTAAGTTGTGTTTACACGGATTACTGTAGAAACGGAACACACGTGAAATGCGTGTATTCCAAATAATGATCTATTATTTCCACTCTAAAACTCCACTTCACTCCCAGATAATCAATCAAGGCATGAGCTGGGAGAAGTTTGTGCACGTTTTAAGTCGTTGGGGGGATGGAATAGCCGACTCGGAACCAGTGGTGCGCTGTCAGATCCGGAAATCTCTGCATGACAGTCTCGGCACCTTCAAATTTGGCTTTGCCGTTTGTCCCACTCCAGTTCAATGTAACCCATGGGTCTCAATCACAAAATCAGCCAACACTGTAAACAGATGACACAACAAATTATATACTCTGAAACGTTCATTTGAACATTTAAAAATACAGTATATACAAAAACATAAATATAAAAACAATCAACTATTATTGTTAAAGTCAGTCTGCTGTTCAGGATCAAGTTTACGGGGCTTCGTTTAACGTTGAAGCACTAACGGCCAAAGTGCCACCGGTGTGTGTGTGTGTGTGTGTGCGCTCCGGCATTCGTCAGGTTTGTCTGAGCTGGCTTTAACACAAACACATTTGCGCCAGCAGGACGAAAAAACATTTTAGCACCATCTAACAGTCAGTAATAAGGAGAAGTCAGTACATTCTCCGTTGAGATTTCTCACATTCCACTCCTCCTAAGTTTGTCTTTTAATGAAGTTCTAAGAAAACTAAGAAAAATATTTTGGGTCACTTAACACGAAATAGCACGGACGCAAATGATCAAGATTTTAATTGTTGTCATTTTCTCAAACATGATTTTCCAACTTGGCGTTTATAAAGATTTAGACAGACTGAATTTAAGAATGCACCCCTAGTAACCTAAAAAAACACACACACACCGAAGAGCAAAGCGGAGCTGCATTCACACCTCAGACCGTCTTTTGTCTTGTAAATGAGGTATCCTAATTCACCTTCCAATCCCCACCAGCACACACACTCTTTGTCTGTACTGTACACTGTTGCTGTTTGTTAGGGCACTTGGTTATACAGAGTACTTTAATGTATAAAACACTTACTTCCTGGTTTGTTTTATTTTAAATATAGCTTATTACCTTATTCAGCAAAATAAACAATGTTATCTTTGTGTTAATTATTAACGTATTGATGTCTTTTAATTAAGGACAAAAATAGACCATGCGCTTGTGTTTAGGACTGCTGAACAGCTGTGTTCATAGGTTTAATCAACGATTTACAAGACAACAGTTAAAGCATTTGTGGATGAGAGGTGTGTGTGTGTGTGTGCTCCTGCATTTCTCCGTTGGCTTTAACACAAACACATTTGCAGACAGGTCTAAAGAACCCTCCCCGCCAAAAAAACACACACAGAGCAATTAGCACCATGTCATAGTCAGGATTCTCCACTGAGGTTTCTCACCTTCTAAGTTTGTGTTTGCTCTTTTGATGGAGTTCTTAAAACCCAAAAATTATTTATACTGAGAAAAATTATTATGGGTCACATAATCACAAACACAAACTAGCACAGATACATATGATCAAGTGTTTAACTATTGTTTTCATTTGTTTCTATGACCAGTAATAATATTAATAATAATTATTATTGTTAGCCCAACTCTTTGACTATTTAAAACAAAGGCGTCTCCCATTTTTTGCCCATTTACTGTAAGTAGTTGGTTCAAGTAAATGTTTTTTTTAAATACCCAAACAATCCCCCAACAATTAAAACACGCACACACGACTTTAGAAATAAAATGTATTCTTCCAAAACTAGTCAATCGCTTCTTAAAACCGTTCTCACCTCTCCGCCAGTGTCTTTTGTTAATCTAAATGTGCTGATAAAAGAAAAGCTGCAAGTAGCCGGCTATTCCATCCCCCGAACGACTTAGAACGTGCACAAACTTCTCCCAGCTCATGCCTTGATTGATTATCTGGGAGTGAAGTGGAGTTTTAGAGTGGAAATAATAGATCATTATTTGGAATACACGCTTTTCACGTGTGTTCCGTTTCTACAGTAATCCGTGTAAACACATTTTTAAAACAGAAACGTTTTCATATTGTAGTAGTAAATGACAAAATGTAAGCATAAACTATATAATGTATGAAGCCTGAAGTCCAAATATCAAACACTTTCACAAAAGGAACAAATATAACAGAACAAGTATGCTTTTATTCAAAAATATAACTGCAGAAAAACGCCTTAACATGCGACATTGACACTTGTTTATGTGACTCCTCCGTAGCGCAATTGAATCAGCTCCGACTGAGTCAGAAGACCGTGAGTTCGATCCTGCACCACTTTGTTTTGAGAAGTAAACTGCTCTTAGTCTTACTATTTTAGAATAAAACATGCATTTGATTTCAGTGTGTAACAGTGTAATTTATGATACTTGTAAAGGTTAGTTTTTTTTATTCACTTTTCATTCTCTCAGTCGTGTTCAGGATCCTTCCTACCCCCATCTGAGAATGCTGTTTTCACATACGCTGTAGCTCTGCAGCGTACTTGTGACTGCATTCTCGTACCAATGCTTGCGAACTGAAGTGCCTGCATGCAGTTTTCGTGGCATTACACGTCTATTTTTGAGCATGCCCATGTCGCTCAAACACAGGAACATATGTTGGTGTACAAGAATAAAAACAAGTGCACTTTTATTCTAGACTATAAGTGAAGAAAAAATAAAGCAAGTTACAGTAGGCGGTTGATCGACAGCTTGCGTGGTGCAATGCTAAGAATTGCTGATTTCCGATCCGTGCTGTATAAAATCATCACATTCAAATATTAACAATTCCCACACACCCTTCCTACATTCACGACATGTGTACTTGTTGCAGTGTACACATCTCTCTGTGCTATGGTTCCTATTACACTGAATGAGCACCTGACATTGTACTTTCTTCCCTGTTTAAATAACATTCGAGTATAGCGTCTCCAAATAAATCACATTCGGTATAGCGTCTCCAAATAAATCACATTTGAGTTATAGCGCGTCTTTATGTGAAAACAGCATTGTCAGATTGGGGGGTTCGTGAACACGACTGAGAGAATGGAACTGAATTTAAAAAAAGCTAACCTTTACAATTATCATGCATTTACACTGGCTCTTACAGACTGACTGAAATCAAATGTATGTTTTTATTCTAAAATAGTTAAGTACATGCAATATTAGCGTCAGATCGGGTTTGAATACACGCTGTTACAGAAGGAGTCAGCTTATTCAGTGCAGCACTTTCAACGCACAGTACATGCAATATTATTTGAAGCGAACAGCGCCAGATCGGGCATATTCAAACCCGATCTGACGCTATTCGCTTTCAAATAATATTGCATTAGTGCGATGATGTTTTACATATATTGTCTCTTTCATTCATCTTGCGGTTTGTAATCAGTGACGCGTGTTTTTTCCCCGATCTTGCCAGTTCGCACATGTTGCTGTATGGTGCTGTTTCTTTTGTACTCCAGGACATGCAGAGGACAGAATAGTACAGAGCAGTAAGTTCAGCGCTATATGCAATCAGACAGACAGACAGGCAGAGAAGGCAATAGATATATAAATAAACAGGGAAGGCACTGTATAATAGATATATAAAAAACAGCTAAGGGGATAGATATATAGATAGGTAGGTAGGAAGGAAAGGCACTATATGATAGGCAGACAGGGAAGCTCCTATATAATAATATAATATAATATAATGTTATAATTATAATAATAAAATATAATGTTAAAATCACGTGATTGCAACTCAGCACAGCTAAATTGCTGGCGTGTGTTAACGTGCTCTTGAGAACAAAGCGCCATCTAGTGGTAGAACCAGGTAAATGAATAAATAGGGCATGAATGGGCGTGTTTACTGTGAAATCTTGACACGCTTTCTGTCAGTAGAGGGAGGGGGGGATCACGGCGTGCATAGGGCAGCCGTACGCCTTTCGCACGCCATTCACACGGCCGCGGCTATTTGACGTGGCTCCATCTGTAGATCTCTAGTAAACCACAGCTTGTTGCTATATAAATATTGTATATTTTAAAGTGTTACAAAGGAGGAGTTAGTAATGAATTCTATTTATACACTTCATTGATTAGATCATGATTCCAAGGAATTCATTACATAATTGGAAAACCTTTAACATCATTGGTTACATCTAATTGCTAATGGGACATGGCACTAGGCTGATTGACAGTTCTGTTATCTTAGGAGTATGTGACTTTTTAGGTGTTTATGTTGTCCTGAATCCTTTGAATGACCATATGTTTCCTTCTTTTGCTCAGCCAGTCTGTCAACAGGAAACGTAGCATAAGCATAACAAGAGAAGCAGGTACGCTTTAAAAGACGGCTGTTTCTTATACCAATACATGTTTTTTTCTTTTTTCTGTATTAGATAGTAAAGTCACTTAAATACTTTTTTCTTAATAGCTCAAACCTTTATTGTAGTGAATACCAAAATAACACCTCAGCCTTTAAGCATAAGCTTAGAAAAATAAGGAACTCAACATAACTCAGTAAGCAATATAACTTGCTTCCTTCTAACAGTACACCTACTGTATATCACATGCTAGGTGCACATCAAACCAGGGTTCAAGTTCAATTTCTACACTGGAGCTAGAATTTCAAACAATGGAACAGCTAGTACCATGCTGTTGCATTTTGACACAAATAGTGTGTACCTCAAGACTGAAACTCTATGAGCACAATTATATATCTATTTATCTTATTGCTAGTTTGTGGCCATTTGTTATATTTTGTTTGTGGTTATCATTCTGTCTTTTGTTATTTGAGGCAAAGTAGAACATTGGTTAGAACTGCTGCCTCATGGGAAATATCACAATTTTTTCCATAGTAATCAGTCTGCAACATTGACAGGTGCTTTCCTAGCGTCCACTAGGACACTTAAAAGACCATTGTACCATAATACTCCACTCCAAACAGTTCACATCATTTTGCAGAGTTCTGTGAATTCCCAGAACATTTCTGAGATTTGCAAATAGCCATTGTGATTTGGTGCCACAGACTTGTGAAAGCAGTGTGAAGCTTCACAAGCAGGCCCAGACCTTCAGTAATCTGTCGAGAAATCGCCTTACCCCAGGCTGCCTGTCTCCTAATGAAACTTAATAGCTTTGGCTTTCAGGTCCAAAATAGGTATCTGGCTTTAAAGGGTGCTTTACAAGGGATAGGGTAACTGTAAACCTCTGGCTTGTTAAGTCAATACTAAAACAAAATGATTTTTTGTAAATTGAGAATTTATTTACAAAAACAAACACCAAAACAGAAAAGAGGAGGAAAAGGGGGTTTGCAAAAAAAGGCTAACAAGACCCAACCTAAAATCCACTGTATAACAAAAACACATATACTGTGTATAATATATATATATATATATATATATATATATATATATATATATATATGCACGGTGGCGCAGTGGTAGCGCTGCTGCCTCGCAGTTGGAGACCGGGTTCGCTTCCGGGTCCTCCCTGCGTGGAGTTTGCATGTTCTCCCCGTGTCTGCGTGGGTTTCCTCCGGGCGCTCTGGTTTCCTCCCACAATCCAAAGACATGCAGGTTAGGTGGATTGGTGATTCTAAATTGGCCCTAGTGTGTGCTTGGTGTGTGGGTGTGTTTGTGTGTGTCCTGCAGTGGGTTGGCACCCTGCCCAGGATTGGTTCCTGCCTTGTGCCCTGTGTTGGCTGGGATTGGCTCCAGCGGACCCCGTGACCCTGTATTTGGATTCAGCGGGTTAGAAAATGGATGGATGGATGGATATATATATATATATATATATATATATATATATACTGCTCAAAAGAATTAAAGGAACACTTTTAATCAGAGTACAGCATAAAGTCAATGAAACTTATGGGATATTAATCTGGTCAGTTAAGTAGCAGAGGGGGTTGTTAATCAGTTTCAGCTGCTGTGGTGTTAATGAAATTAACAACAGATGCACTAGAGGGGCAACAATGAGATGACCCCAAAACAGGAATGGTTTAACAAGTGGAGGCCACTGACATTTTTCCCTTCTCATCTTTTCTGACTGTTTCTTCACTAGTTTTGCATTTGGCTACAGTCAGTGTCACTACTGGTAGCACAAGGTGATACCTGGACCCTACAGAGTTTGCACAAGTAGTCCAACTTCTCCAGGATGGCACATCAATACGTGTCATTGCCAGAAGGTTTGCTGTGTCTCCCTGCACAGTCTCAAGGGCATGGAAGAGATTCTAGGAGACAAGCAGTTACTCTAGGAGAGCTGGAGAGGGCCATAGAAGGTCCATAACCCATCAGCAGGACCAGTATCTGCTCCTTTGGGCAAGGAGGAACAGGATGAGCACTGCCAGAGCCCTACAAAATGACCTCCAGAAGGCCACTGGTGTGAATGTCTCTGACCAAACAACCAGAAAGACTTCATGAGGGTGACTCAAGGGCCCCATGTCCTCTAATGGGCCCTGAGCTAACTGCCCAGCAGCATGCAGCTCGATTGGCATTCGCCATAGAATACCAGAATTGGCAGATGCACCACTGGTGCCCTGTGCTTTTTACAGATGAGAGCAGGTTCACCCTGAGCACGTGACAGAAGTGAAAGGGTCTGGAGAAGCCATGCAGAACATTATGCTGCCTGTAACATCATTCAGCATGAGCAGTTTGGTGGTGGGTTAATGATTGTCTGGGGAGGCATATCCATGGAGGGTCACACAGACCGCTACAGGCTTGACAAAGGCACCTTGGCTGCCATTAGGTATCAGGATGAAATCCTTGGACCCATTGTCAGACCCTATGCTGGTACAGTGGCTCCTGGTGCACGACAATTCCTGGCCTCATGTGGTGAGAGTATGCAGGCAGTTCCTGGAGGATGATACCATTGACTGGCCACCACACTTTCCTGACCTAAATCCAATAGAACACCTCTGGGACATTATGTTTTGGTCCATCCAATGCCACCAGGTTGCACCTCAGACTGTCCAGGAGCTCAGTGATGCCCTGGTCCAGATCTGGGAGGAGATCCCCCACAACACCATCTGTCATCTCATTAGAAGCATGCACCGATGTTGTCAGGCATGTATACAAGAACACAGGGGCCATACAAAGTGCTGCGTACAATTTTGAGTTGCTGCAATTAAATTTTGGCAAAATGGACTAGCCTGCCACATAATTTTTTCACTCTGATTTTTGGGGCATCTTTGAATTCAGGGCTCTGTAGGTTGATCATTTTCATTTCCATCAAATGATGTGGCATCCTTTCGTTCCTAACACATTACCCAGTCTATATCAGTATAGATATCCAGGAGGATTTCTTTTTCCCATTGAGATCTGATGTGTTTTCAAAGTGTTCCTTTAATTTTTTTGATATATATATACAGTGGTGTGAAAAACTATTTGCCCCCTTCCTGATTTCTTATTCTTTTGCATGTTTGTCACACAAAATGTTTCTGATCATCAAACACATTTAACCATTAGTCAAATATAACACAAGTAAACACAAAATGCAGTTTTTAAATGATGGTTTTTATTATTTAGGGAGAAAAAAATCCAAACCTACATGGCCCTGTGTGAAAAAGTAATTGCCCCCTGAACCTAATAACTGGTTGGGCCACCCTTAGCAGCAATAACTGCAATCAAGCGTTTGCGATAACTTGCAATGAGTCTTTTACAGCGCTCTGGAGGAATTTTGGCCGACTCATCTTTGCAGAATTGTTGTAATTCAGCTTTATTTGAGAGTTTTCTAGCATGAACCGCCTTTTTAAGGTCATGCCATAGCATCTCAATTGGATTCAGGTCAGGACTTTGACTAGGCCACTCCAAAGTCTTCATTTTGTTTTTCTTCAGCCATTCAGAGGTGGATTTGCTGGTGTATTTTGGGTCATTGTCCTGTTGCAGCACCCAAGATCGCTTCAGCTTGAGTTGACAAACAGATGGCCGGACATTCTCCTTCAGGATTTTTTGGTAGACAGTAGAATTCATGGTTCCATCTATCACAGCAAGCCTTCCAGGTCCTGAAGCAGCAAAACAACCCCAGACCATCACACTACCACCACCATATTTTACTGTTGGTATGATGTTCTTTTTCTGAAATGCTGTGTTCCTTTTACGCCAGATGTAACGGGACATTTGCCTTCCAAAATGTTCAACTTTTGTCTCATCAGTCCACAAGGTATTTTCCCAAAAGTCTTGGCAATCATTGAGATGTTTCATAGCAAAATTGAGACGAGCCCTAATGTTCTTTTTGCTTAACAGTGGTTTGCGTCTTGGAAATATGCCATGCAGGCCGTTTTTGCCCAGTCTCTTTTTTATGGTGGAGTTGTGAACACTGACCTTAATTGAGGCAAGTGAGGCCTGCAGTTCTTTAGACGTTGTCCTGGGGTCTTTGTGACCTCTCGGGTCTCTGCGCTCTTGGTGTAATTTTTGTCGGCCGGCCACTCCTGGGAAGGTTCACCACTGTTCCATGTTTTTGCCATTTGTGGATAATGGCTCTCACTGTGGTTCGCTGGAGTCCCAAAGCTTTAGAAATGGCTTTATAACCTTTACCAGACTGATAGATCTCAATTACTTCTGTTCTCATTTGTTCCTGAATTTCTTTGGATCTTGGCATGATGTCTAGCTTTTGAGGTGCTTTTGGTCTACTTCTCTGTGTCAGGCAGCTCCTATTTAAGTGATTTCTTGATTGAAACAGGTGTGACAGTAATCAGGCCTGGGGGTGGCTACGGAAATTGAACTCAGGTGTGATACACCACAGTTAGGTTATTTTTTAACAAGGGGGCAATTACTTTTTCACACAGGGCCATGTAGGTTTGGATTTTTTCTCCCTAAATAATAAAACCATCATTTAAAAACTGCATTTTGTGTTTACTTGTGTTATATTTGACTAATGGTTAAATGTGTTTGATGATCAGAAACATTTTGTGTGACAAACATGCAAAAGAATAAGAAATCAGGAAGGGGCAAATAGTTTTTCACACCACTGTATATATATATATATATATATATATATATATTATAAAAAAATCCTGGGAGAGAAAATCTAGAGAGACGAGACGTGGTCTTCACGTGAACATCACGGAAGACAAAAGACCCGCGAGACAAAAGAGATTGGCCACAGAGCATCTCCCGGGGACTTTAAACATGAGACTTTGTGCCATGAGACTGACTCAGAACCGTCTCGCGAGACGTAGAACATGAGATTCTTTCAAGACACGCCCTAATTACAACCAATATCAAATAAGACCACAGGCAGCAAAACACTCAGTCGTGTGAAGGCTTTGAGCACACACAGATCCAGGGCTCTCAGTGCATATAAAGCGTATAAGGACAATACATTATAGATGAAACGTCGATGACTAAGCGAAGAAGAAAGAGCAGCGTGAAAAAAAGAAACTGAAAGGCATTGGAGAGAAAAAAAATGCAAAAAAGAAAATTCAGAAAATAAGATAATGTGGAAGTATCACCCGAGGAAGACAGGAATAGTTCTATCTATCTATCTATCTATCTATCTATCTATCTATCTATCTATCTATCTATCTATCTATCTATCTATCTATCTATCTATCTATCTATCTATTAGTCTTTATTCAGTCACAGATGAGTATGTGGATTTATGCTTTGCAAAGTTTTCCGGTTTCAGTGGGCTTTAATATTCATTTTTCTTCCTTCCCCTTACTTATAAAACAGCATCTAAGTATTTCATCAATTCGGCCAGCCATTTCTTTTTTGTGTACATGTCAAAAGGGGCCCCAAAGAAGGAAAGGACATCTTTCCTGTGTCTAACGGACGATTTCCTACAGGAAGTTACCCAAGTTCAACTTACTTCACGTTATCTTATGACAGATGTCTGTATGAATAACCTGCCATTATAATA
The DNA here is from genome assembly GCF_016835505.1 of Polypterus senegalus. Classification (NCBI taxonomy): domain Eukaryota; kingdom Metazoa; phylum Chordata; class Cladistia; order Polypteriformes; family Polypteridae; genus Polypterus; species Polypterus senegalus. Next base: position 112,570,973 of record NC_053166.1, read on the forward strand.
AAACAGCTTTTAATCCTTAGTAGCTTGCAAGCAATTACATTTTTCTTTAACAGTAATCAGCCCAGAACAAAAAGCACAAAGTACAGAGAAAGACACACAAACTCACTAATTCAAGAGCATATTCACAATGAACCACCAAGAACCATGGAGGGCCGTCTGGATTTATAGGACAGAAGACAGTCCCTGGTGGTGATTGTCGGGGTGGAGTGGGGGGGCACACCACATGGGGAATCACCCACAATACACATGGAACATAGCAAAGGCTTAGATACAGGTACATAAAACATAAACCAGTGCTTATCATAAACAAAATGATTAGGAACACATACAAATAAAGCAAAAATGTACAAAGACACAAAACAAGCATTTGAAACCCTGGCTGAGGTATGACATCTTCATATACTAAATAGCAAATAACAGGCAAACAAAGCTAAAATTACATAAAGACACAAAAATAACAACAAAAGAGATAATACACATAAGTGAGGGATAAAACATGGCTATGCTGAAACATAACAGTAGGTTACTTTACTGAGCCGCTTCTAGAATCGTAAGAGGGTGTACAGACTCCTGAAAGCTCCTACATATATTTTAGTGATGTTGTTGACTGTTCAGCCTATCAAATCTTAACTGAGAAAATATTGCACACAAAATGACGTACCCTATGACTTGAAGTGAAGTTACTGTCCTTCTTTTGTGTTGTACAAAGCAACTAAAAGAGGTTAATATCAAGAAGGACATCCAGCTGTAAGATTTCTTCTCAATACCCACTTCATGCTAAAACCCTGAGTAAACCCAGAAAATGGCAATTAAACTAGCAGAGAAAGAGAGAAAATATAAAAGATGCACAGTCAAAAGAAGATGGTCTCCAAAAATTGGAAAATCCAGGAGTCCATAAAACATAATGGATACTGTTGCTGAATGAATCTCTCACAGTCATCTAAAGATCTTAATTGGTAAGCAGAGAAGCAACTCAAAGAGAATAAGAAACAAATGACAAGATTTTACTAAGAAAACAAGACAAAAGAAAGGTCTAGAAAGACTTTTTATGCTTAGAAAAAAGAGTATTCATAAAAGAGCCTTAAAAGTGTTAATAAAATGACAAAAACAGCTAAACCTAAGCTCTGCATCTTGCTTTTATTCTGGTGAAAAGAGGAGGCAAAAATCCTGTAAAGAAACATTGGGATACTTAAAAAAAAAGTAAAGGAAAATGAATGATGTGTGACTTTATTACTGTAATAATTCAGCCAAGGAAAAAGCTTTTATCGAGTTGACTCACACATAAACATAAACTGAATATCATCATAAAGAAACAAAGCAACAGTTTTTCTTTCACAAAAGTTACTTAAATATATTGGTCACATTTTGTGCTCATATATGGCTGTAGTTGTGCTGCCAATTCAGAAAATTGCCTCAGTTAAGTTTTTAAAATACATAAGTGGACAGCTAAAAGGAATAGCATGGGTTGTTTGTTGTTGATGTTAAACAGGGCTATGCATAACACTGTACAGTTGAATGACAAAGAAAATTAAAAGATGTTTTAGAATTAAATAATGGATAAATTAGAGATTCACTCACACTCATTTCATGGATTTTAGATGTCCCACCCACTATGATTCTAGTCTTAAAATTAGATATGTTGCATCACAGAGTGGCTTCACGTAAACTGCATATTATCTCTTGATAAAGTGAAGAAAGGCTTGATGAAACACAAGGAAGACCTTTAAAAAAACTGAAGGTCTTAGGAAAAATTGAAATCATACAACATTTCAGTATTTTAAATGTCATATAGCTTTAATGCTGAAAACAAAAATTATATTTTTTGTGCCACATATAGGTTTTTGAATCTCTGCAGTATTACTAACATCTGTGAGATTTCTGAAGCAATGCATTTTACCAATAAGGAAGTTCCTTCCTTCTACATTCTAACAATAATATACTTCAAATGTTAGCATTGTTGCAGTGATTCCTACACCAAATGCTTTGCCCACATTTATGATGAATGTTTTTGGTTTATTTAGGTGTTAGCAACATTATAGAGGGAACTGCATATAAACCATACAATTTTATATTACAATGAAGCATGAGCAGCAAGATGGTGCAGTGGTAGTGCTGGTGGCTCAGAGTTAGGAGACCAGAGTTCAAGTTCCAGATCCTCCCTGTGTGGAGTTTGCACAATTTCCCCGTGTCTGTGTGATTTTCCACCCAGTGCCCAAAGGCATGTATGTTAGGTGAATTGGCAACATTAAAATGACCGTGGTGTATGGAAGTGTGTGTATGTGTTCGCTCTGTGATGAACTGGTGCTCAGTCCAGGGTTTGTTCCTGCCTTGCGCCCTCTGCTCACTGGGATTGGCTCCAACCCATACCCCACAAGGACCCTAGTATGGATTAAGCGTGTTAGAAAATGACATGACAATCAAGCATTATAGTACACTGCTAAATAGACTTATTTATGTTGAATTTAGAATTCACAAAATTATATAATCAACAATAAAGTGGAGAACCATGAAATCTTTCCTCCAATTACTCATCACATTTAGCTTCTTCATTATTAGCAAGCTACTTTGTTTTTTTCCTCCTTTGTTGATTGACCAAAATAAAATTAAAAAAGGGGATGCAAAGTATCAAGGGACTTTTGTTCATTGTTGAATAATATCGAAGACAGATCAATTTCAAATACATAGTTGTGGTCAACATTTTTTTGCTTGAAAGTGAACAATTTACTATGAAAGTTGCACATTAATGGTCTAAATATACCACATGTCAAAGTTATAAATAAAAGGTTAAAATAGAAATCTGACGACATTGACTGCTTACCCTCTTTCTCTTCCTTTATATGATACACAAATTTGTCATGTTGGTCATAACACATAATGTCTTCCTCCCATATTAATATTTTAGTTTAATTGTGGCATACAATAACTGTTCATTTAGGCAGTTTACCAATGGGTGGGCATCATTCCAGTTTACTCTGAAAACCCAGGTTTCTTCAGATCATGCAGTGTAAAGATGTGTGCATATGACTGGCAGTTTCCAAAATAAGAAGTAATGTGCAGATATAGATTTACTCAAAAAGTAAACCAATGCACGTACGTTTAATTTTTATATATGAAGCTAAGCAGACATTTAATGTAGGGAAATGCTTGATGTTCTGCATGTGTTCTTTTCAGATCTTTATCCTATTTCTAATATTTATTAACACTGTTTTCCTGTTTTTTAATGTTGATTCTCTCTCTCTCTCTCTCTCTCTCTCTAGCTCTCTCTTCCAATCTGCACGTGTTTGTTTTTTTTAGCATCAAGATTTTATTATCTACTATCTTTTATAAGCCCTGCTCTCACAGACCAGATGTTTGAACAGGTTGCATGCACCCTTTTGTATTTTGCTTGACAGAAATTAATATTACCTCTAATAGCAAACCTCCTGGGAATTCTCAATGACTTTGTCCTCTAAAGGGCAAAGACTGCAGCAAAAAGCAAAAGTTTTTTTTTCTTGGCCACATATATTAATATGTACAGTACATGGCATTTTTTCTGTGTGTAATCCGCTTAAAGAAATCTGCGGTATGTAAATCTTGGCCTGTGAAAACATTTTGGCTGAAGTCAAAATTTGAATTCTTTGCATAGAAAAAATTCTTTAAAATGATTTGCCTATTTTTGCTTATGCAGCCTTGTTTTCTCCATCGCAATAAGTCATCTGGTTTAACATAATTTACATTTTCTGAAGTAAAAAAATGTATTAAGTAAAAAGTTAACATGACATAATTTAGTAAAAAACAAGTAAAATACTATAATGAAGAACATCAGTTTACACTATATATATTTTAATGCTCATAATCTCTCCAATAAAGTTTAGTTAAAATAATTTGTGATGAGATGTTTAGGTCTGCTGCTTCACTAAACAGTAGTGTGCTTATGGTGTGTGGAATATTACCACCATCTTAATAAAACAAATACCTACAGAAAAACTGCTTAGAACTGCTTACCCAACCCGCTATATCCTAACTACAGGGTCATGGGGGTCTGCTGGAGTCAATCCTAGCCAACACAGAGCGCAAGGCAGGAAACAAACCCCGGGCAGGGCACCAGCCTACCGCAGGGCACACACACACACCAAGCACACACTAGGGACAAGTTATGTATTATCTTAAATAGTAATTCAATTAAAAATGTGTCTAATCAAATCAAAAATAAAAACAATTTGAAAATTGTGTTGGTAACCACAACAGATATAAGCTGATGCAATAAAAATGTTTGCAATGGCTCATGGGCAATTCGAACCCATACAGCATAGTGCTCTTCCTTTAGTCTACTCGATGCCAAGGTGAAATGAACATGGACACTTTGCTGCGGATTGCACCATTGATGAACAATGTTTCATAGTGAGATTTCATTGGGCAAAGGGAGTGACACTTGCTGAAATTCACTGGAGGATGTTGGCTTCTGCAGATCAGTAAGCTGTTTAGATACCATCTTGTGCAAACTTTATGGTACCCCAAGTCACCATTCACTATGACATGTACAGATCCATAGCTGATTTCCAAATGTCCAACAGTGGACAACGTAATCCATTGGTCTTCTCTGAAGAAGGCATTTGCCATGTGTATGGTGGGCTTGTGTGCACGATGTTGATGGTCATAAGATTGAGCTTCATTGGTGATTTTTGATGTTCCCACTTTAAACCTTCCTACCTATACATAATTTTTTTGTTGAGTTATGCTGTTTTCATTTTCATACTTAGTAAACATCATTTTGTGAATTTCAGCAGGTTTCACTCCCTGCCTAAACTAATCCCACTACAAATTGTTGTTCAACAATGGCGGAAACCTTCAGAGGAGCATCATTGTTCATTTGACCTTGACTTCGTCAGGACTAACAGCAGAGCATTGCACTGTGCATGTTTGAATTACGCATAAGCCAACACGGTGTACTGCATCAACTTCTATCCGTTGCAGGTACAGCGTAATTTCAAATTGCTTTTGCCTTTTGATTTACTCTCATATTTAGGACAATGTAACTTGTGGTAAGATGTGGCACAGGGTTGAGTTTAGCTTATAGAAGAAACTATTTACAGACTTTTTTTTTTCTTTTTAAATAGTTATATTGAACTTACCTTGTTGTTTTGTGATAATTCAGTGGAAGACATTTGTAAGAAAGTATAAAATAAAAGTGTACTCTTTCCTGTGAATTCTCAAGCATATAATGTTAGATTAGATACTGTACCTTTTATCATTGCAGAACAGTTTAAATACCTAGGGGTAAACATCCCAAGTAAACATAAAGCTCCTTATTAACAAAATTTCGCCGTCTGCATGGAAAAAATTAAACAAGACTTGCATAGATGGTCAACCCTTCATCTCACTCTAGCTGGAAGAATTAACACTGTTAAGATAAATATTCTTCCTAAGCTCCTTTTTTATTTCAAAATATCCCAATATACCTCAATAAATCATTTTTTAAGCAATTAGATTCAACAATAACCTAATTTATTTGGAACTCAAAACATCCACGCATCAAAAGAGCGACCCTACAAAGACAAAAGGCAGAAGGCGGCATGGCTCTACCTAACTTCCAGTTTTATTACTGGGCAGCAAATATACAAGCGATTAAAACCTGGACACAAATAGAAGAACATACACAGAGCTGGTGCGCAATAGAAATAAAATCCTGCAGTACTTCTTTATATTCTCTGGTCTGTGCCCCAAAAAATGCAAGTTATCGGCAATACACTAATAACCCAATTGTGCTTCACTCACTCAGAATATGGAACCAATGTAGAAAGCATTTTAAGAAGGAGAAGCTTCTATCTGTGGCACCTCTGCAAGAGAACCACCTCTTTCAACCTTTGCGCACATATGTAGTTTTTTAATATCTGGAAAAAATTTGGGATTAACTTGCTTAGAGATCTTTATATAGACAACGTCTTTGCATCCTATGAACATTAACATTCCAAATTTAACATTCCAGCTACACATTTCTGTCACTATCTTCAAATTACGAACTTTGTTAAACAGAACCTTCCTGATTTTCCTCATCTCGCACCCTCATCCATGCTGGAAAAAATATTGCTCAATCTCAAAGACTCAGACACCATCTCTGCAATATATAAAATCATTTTACAGTCCCTCCCTTTCAAAGATCCAAGAGGACACTGGGAAAAAGATCTCTCAATTAATATATCAGAAAAAGAGTGGAAAGCAGCAATGCAGAGAATTCACTCGAGGTCCATATGTGCAAAGCATACAATTATACAACTTAAAATTATATATCGAGCAAATTTGTCTCGTCTAAAACTCTCCAAAATGTTTCCAGGGCATGATCCAACCTGCGAACGTTGCAATCAAGTCCCAGTCTCACTGGGTCACATGTTCTGGGCCTGCACCAAATTAACAACATTCTGGACCAAAATTTTTAATTACCTTTCAGACAGTCTTGGTCTCACAATCCCTCCTAACCCATTAACAGCTGTGTTTGGGGTTCTTCCAGAGGGGTTTAAAGTGGAGAAAGACAAACAAACTGTGATTGCATTACACTTCTGGCAGGCAGACTTATTCTGCTAAACTGGAAGAAACCAAACTATCCTCTTTTAAGTCAGTGGGAAACTGATGTTTTATACTGTTTGAAATTGGAAAAAATCAAATACTCAGAGGATCTGTACAGACTTTTTTCAAAACATGGCAGTATCTAATCAGTAATATTTTAAAATAAGCTCTTAAAGCACAGAGGAAGCAATTATTTCTGTATTTCTTTGTCTTCTGTATTCATCTCTATTGGCTTATCAAACCTATTAATTTAGGTATGTTTACAAGCCTTAACTTTTACGCCGTTTGCCTTGCTCTCTCTCTCAGGGGTGGGGATCGACTTGTTCTTAACTCAATTTTACTTTTTGTAAAAATTGATTGATTGATTTGTATGGAATGATTGCAATAAAATTAATAAAACTTCAAAAAAAAAAAGAAAAAGAAAGTATAAAATGGCTGGGCAGCTGCTCAAGGTGTTGTTCTGGAAGACAATGCACTTAAGCAGTTGTGTGTGTTTGGAAGGCTGGCCAGGCCCAATGCTGAAAGGTCGACATCTTGTTAAGGTGCTGGTACTGCGAATATTGAGTATTAGGTCATTTGTTGCCAAGGCAAGTAAAGAGCCAAAAGTGAGCTAAGGGCCTTGAGGAAATGCAAGAACAGTAAACTGTGAAGTGCTTGGACAGAAGAGCCGATCACATGTACGAATTCCTAAACATAGTAGTTTTGGTTTCTTGGAGGTACGTAGCATCGGAAATGTGGTCAGGTGTGTGGAGGGAAAAATCCTGTGGACATATAAAAGGTTATTAGGTGAGGTTGTCAGCTTTTGTCATTATGTCTGCTCTTGTTAGCAACCTGCTGAGTAAATGGGAGAGAGAGAAGGTTGTGAAATATCCATAAGACAACCACTTAATCAACACTTTGAGAGAAGGTTGGTATAATGCATAGTGAGTAGATTTCCGAGGAGCCTGAAGAGTGGGGTAGCTCTGGAGTCAAGTGATGAGCTGTTAGATGAAGCAGAGGTTTATTTTTATTTTGGAAATATAGTTCTTTTGTGAAGATTGCATTTCATAGAACAGAAAGAAGGAAAGAAATCTGATTGTTTTTTTATTTTTAGTTTTTACACCATATAATTTTGAAGTGTCATTGCACATAAACTGTTTGTTTGGAAGACTGCTTGATTTGCACAGAAGTGTAAAATTTTGAGCACTGGATAAATAAGGCAAAGTCTTTTTACTGCGTATACTTAATTTAGTTACAGTTTATTGGTATAATCAAAAAGTCCTAGGACAAAAGATGTCCCTTCAAAAAGGTTCTTCACTGCTTCAGCAAGTCAACATGACATTTGACTATTGTAAATGAGAAGTCTTCTCTCAGTCAACACATTTCTAACATAGCTTTTCTTCAAATTGTATAAAGATAAATGGTCTGTGGACATTCTCTCTGTGTCTTTGTAAAGTTTATCCTTTATTTGTTCCAGTCTTTCTACCACATCCTAAGGACATGAGTCTCAGTTTAATTGGTGACTCCAATTTGACCCCATATGAGTGTATGGGTATGTGATGGACAAACTCCAGTTTTAGATTGCTCATGGCTTATTGCTGGCATGGGCTCCATATCTTGGGACTCTGAAATGGGTTAAACAGATGTTGATTTATGATGATAAAAACAAAACATAATCTGACAGCCACAAGGTAGCAGCAAGGAGAGCCTGGGACCCTGCTGCAGATTATATATAGCAAAAGCTACTATGAGAGTCAAGTCCTTTAAGAACTCTTTGGAGCTGGGACTGCAGTACTTTCAGGTCTACTAATTGAACTTCATTTGGTTCTAGAATCAATTCAGAGAATTAGTAGGAGATAAATTTTGCACACTGCATAGATATGAAATTCTTTTACAAACAGAAAGTATGAGTCAGTATTTTTCTGCAAAGTAAAAAAGAAGACATCAGGAAGTTTATTCTATGTTGAAAAACACAAGCTACAAGCACAAAATTTCCTTTGTTAATCAGTTGTCTAACAGAAGTAGTTTAAACTAATTTTAAAAGGGGTGAGTTACAGAGGGCCAGGGTACAAAACAAATGGCCAAAGTGAGTATAAAGCAGCAGGCAGATGAGAGGACCTGTGCTTATGCTTATGTACAAATGGCTACTAATATGTTCTTTAAGATAACTGGCCTGTAGAAGCTGCCGAAAAGAAATGACATAAAATATAGTAAATAAGTGTAATACAATACTAAGTGTCTTGGTGAATTATTTTAAAAACTATAGAGAGAGGTTACTGTATAATTGGGGACATATTTAGATGTTCTGTATAAGGACTTTCCCAGTATTATATTTCAGCCCGGTTTCCCCTAGCTGGGGTTCAAATTCTTGATTTTTGTCATTTTTGTTACTCTTTTGAGTTTTTTATGTTAATTTTACTTTTCTTAGTAGTTTGCTTTATTTTGAGGCATGTGTGAATTATTTTTGTTTTGTGGGTGGTTCCCCAAGAGACAGGGCCACCTGCCCATTACCACAAGAGACTGTCTTTGTCCCTATAAAGGTGAGGGCAACCCACCGTTCCTTGTGGTTCATTTTAAATGCTCTTGGGAGTTGGTGTATCTTTGTGATTTTGCTGCACTTTATGGTTCATTTGATTTTTTGACTTAATTCTGTTTTTGACTTGGCCTTCTAGATTCTGTATTGGAACTCTGTTCGCTTGGATTTTCCAGCAAACTGTTTTTTGGCTTTTGTATTCCACAGAGCTCATTTTTTTGTTCAGGTAAGGGACCAGTTTTAAGATTAATTTGCTTAGAAAAAATAGTAAACCACTTCTAAAACCACACATAAAAAGGTAATGTGCATTATTAAATACTGTAAATATTTACGTATACAGACACAAATCACAGAAACAATAATCATACCAAAAATGCAAATCCTATTTGTATGCAGTCATATTTATATAAAAAAATAGCCTTATGTTTTGTAACAAAAAAACACACATACATTGTTTTATCTAGGTAGAGTAATATATATTGCTCTACTTTCCCCTATTGTATTATTAATATGTAGCCTTTGAATGCCTAATCTCACAGACTTACCACTGTTTATAAGGTATTATTGTTTATAACTTATACCCACCTTCCCTTCTATATCTATAACCTCTGGCAATTAGTTGTAGTAAAAAGACAAGCAGAAGTTACACATAAAATAATGTATTACTGATATTCATAAATAATAACAAAATGCAAAGTACATTTGAATATTGGCAAACATGCAACCTGATAGAATGGTTATGTGTAATTCAGGTGGCACACAGACTTGTAGTTATTTAATGTCTCTAGTTAAGGCATCATTGGTGCTCAGCTTTTAGCCACATGTCTGTTCAAAATGGCTGAAGCTGTGCTCTTCATTGTGTTGTCTTCAGTTCATGGTGTGATGATCTTCTTCAGTTATTAGCAAGAGAAAGATACCTCTACATCATCACAGGTTAGCAAGAGAGATGCTTCTTCATCATATGTTGGTTAGAGAGAGAGAATGTGGTTGAGCAAGCAAATTTATAGGTTTTCTGTCCAACCCCCTACAGCCAATAGGATATCATGGTACTTTAAGGCCTCTGAGACAAGTCAATTCCAAACAGCGATATCTCAGACCAATGGGGGGGAAACAGTACATCTTAACACCTGCAACCCCCCAAGACCATATGTTAAGCTATCCTGGCTTTGTGTCGGGGATGAGAGAAAAGACTTTAGCAAAAAAATACTCATCAAACTGGTTCAAGACACATCCCCCAAATCCTGTTGTAAAATTACAAAGAAAAATCGTAAACTTTGGGGGATGGGCAAACACGAATGCCTCTCACCAAAGTAACACTAAATTACATTGCTTCGCCTAAATTACAAATAAAGACAAACAAAACATTTATCAAGTTATATGCAAAATATTATATCGCAACATACATATAATTTGCACAGCCCAAACCACAATTTAATCTTTTGAAGTTGTCACTGTCACCACATTCCAGGATAATATCTCTTGGATAATAAAGCCTACCTATATAATACCCATTCTATCCTATTCTCCCAGCACATAAACCTCAATGCCAAATTCATGAAGTCTTTCAGTCTAATGATGATCACACCATGTTCCTTAAGCCCCCTTAATAAATAAAATTATCGCTTTGACATCACATTACCAGGAAGTAGCTTGTACAACAAAAACTAAATAATGAAATATTGTATAGTACTGAAATTTTAGTTGACTTAAACACAATTAACTGCCTAAGGCAAAGGCATCTACAGTGTATATAAAGTATATTACTGTAAAATTAATCCACATTCAGCAAGCATAAAGTTTATGTCTTAAAGAAGTCTCTGCAACCCTACAATAAAAGGACCTAATACCTTCCTAAAAATACTTCCATCTTCATAATGTACATTATGTAAGTCCAATTTTATAGGCTTTCTTATAATAGAGATATGAACCTTTTATTTTTCAGTATTATTTAGGGAAAGAAATTAAATAGGGCCCCTACACAATAACATGCTAACAATGGCATCTATTTTTGCTCAGGTTATACTCATACACCATGTATAAACCAGGCAGAATAGATTTTCAGAAAGGAAGAGAGTCAATTTCTGATTTTGGCTGTAAATGACAGCTTAATTTAGTAGATATGACAAGAGTGTTTGAGTAATGCAAAGGTCAAACAATTTTGCAGACTAGTGTTGATATTTCTTCTCTGCAGTTAAAGAACTCAGAAATGAAAGCAAAAAAGATATGACAAGCACTTTGCAAACTATAGAAATATACTCAGCCCAATCCAGCAAAGGAGCTTCTCATTTGGACACTTGAAAAAATTATTAAAGAAACATGTACTTACTTTATGATGAGTAATTAATTAAAATTTTCACTGTTAGATTCATGGATGTATTGTAGAGAATGTTGCTTTGCAACGAAAATATATAAAGCCATCCATTTCTTAAACCAATTTTATTTCCAAGTGCAGTTGTTAATACATTGGAAACATTAGGTGAACCAACTTTGAATATATGTCTAGTATGCATATCTTGTTGCATTTTGGAAGAAAACTAGAATGTCCAGAGAGGAAAGCATACAGACATGGGAAGAAAAAACAAACTGCACACAGTGTCCGCAAATGGGATATGAAGATTCTGGAAATGTGAGAGAGCAGCTCAAACCACTTTGCCACACTGAGATGTTATTTTTATTCAGTGCTTTTAATGTCCACTTTTAGATGCCAATAGCTAGCTGTTGTAATCTACAAGTTCAGCCCTGTCCATTTTCATTTAGTTCTTATATAGTAATCTTCACTGAAGTCATGTTTAAAATGCACCTACAGATTTGCATGTACAAAATTATTCAACCTTGCAATCTTTACAGTTAACGCACAAGCACACATATTTACTGTATAACATGACTAGTAATATAAGAAACATGACAATAATACATACAATACATAAAATGTAACAGAAATAATGCTAACAAAAAGATACAGTATGTTCAGCTGGCAATGTAGCAATGTAAAAAGGATTTACATTTAATGATGTTACTGCAGGAAATAAAAGTCCAAGGTGGGCAAAGTTTTTAGTGGATAAGCAACATCAGAGTTTAGCTGACCTAGGCTAATTGACCTCTCTGTCCATCTTGGACATACTGTACTACAATAACACTGAGGTCCAGAATAATAGCATACATGTGACATTGGTCTGACACTAACAATGCCAACGAATCCCAACTAATTGGACATATTGTTCCATGGCCAGTAGTAGCTTGGTCAAAGAAGGAGTGAGACTAAGAAAAAAATGACAAAAGCACAGTGACAGTTGATTGCCAGTTTTAGTTGAGTCAACTAATTAAGAAATAACCCCCTCCAAATTTGTAAAGCCTTATCTCCTTTTATATTATGGGTGCATGAAAGTAAAATAATGTGTCATCGGTCTGAGCATTTTTAAAGGGTAATATAAGCAGCAATGACATTTATTTTTAAGTTTGCTACCCTGAAAGAAAACATTCTAAGCTTAGTAGATTATATATAATTTCCTATTTTAAGTATATATTATGATTTTTTTAAATCTTTCTTCACTTCCAATGGCCAAAAGCAATAAACCCACTATTTCTATTACCAAATTAATATTCATGTAAAGTAACCTATTGAATATATATATTTTTGGAAATAATAAACACATTTTGAGGTAAACACTTTTACTATAATCTCATTAAACAGAGATTCCAGCAGATGAAACAACAGATCATGTTGGTAAGAAAGAAAGTGTTCATCATTTCCTAAATTAATTATAATGCAAAGTAGTTTTACCAAAACAGTTTGTCACAGTTTTAGTGAATAGATGCTGATCTGATATCTAAACCTTTTGTAAAATGGCAGATCTGGGTAAAGCACCAGTTCCTTCTTAATTCTGAATTAGTTGAGAGTTTTCAATATTTTGTTCTATTGTAATCTCTTGAGAATGATTTTGGCAAGATATTTCTGTACCATTTTTATCAATGTATGAAATACATTTTAGCTATGATTAATTTACAATGATTAATTTTTCTTTGATATTTTAAAGTAAAATATCACCGTGTGACCATATTTAAAGTTCACATTTAAGATAACTGTCACTTTTTCAGTAATTACCCTTCCCTGAATTTGTTTTTCTCTAGCTTCATAACTTATTTTCTTCCATGTACTGCTTAGATCTCTCCTCTTCATAGTATACCACTAATCTGTGAGCTGTTGTGTAACACAAAATAAATATGTATTTGCAACTTTCTATTTACATGAATAATATAATTACATTCAATCACAAATGATGATAATGCTGTAGGAATAAAGGAATGGGACAGTGTTTGCAGAACACAATGAATGTTAAGCAATTAATGAAGAACTTTACGATGCCAGTATGTAACATACATGGTACTTTTTCATGCAGTTCTAAAAACCCTTCTTAATAAGCCATTTTACAAGTAAGTGTGTGGTGCTACTGTGTTAACCCCACCCCTGAAAGCACCTACATAAAATCATCATAAATCAATTAAAAAGCATTTGATTGATAATAGTATCATTATAGGTTTTCATTAGTGGTCCTTCAGTGGAATGAAATAAACTTGTGAATATGAGTATTAAGTAAAAATGCCATTGTAAGTGAAGACATAGTGGCTACAATACATCGTACTTTGCCACAATATCTGTAAAAAGTCCTTAGTGAACCAAAATCAACTACACATTCAAGTCAGAGAACATTTACTGTAGATGTAACAAGGCTGCAAGAGGCTGGATATATATATGGGTATCAGTTACAGCCCATTGATTTAGTTTAGTGTGTTAGTGTTTGTTAGTGTTGAGTTTGTGAGATGGTGGTCTCAGGCACAGAAATAGATTTCAATGAATGTTCTTCTGGGCAGGCTTTGTTTATTTCAGTAATACTCTCTTTATTCAAAACGTTATCAACCTCTTATTTCTATCCTTCCCTTTTCTTTGTTCAGTCTTCTGTATTTATCCAATTACAACATAGAAAAAATGCCTGTCTATTATAAAATAAAAAGACTAGACTATTACCAAGAGATTTTTTCAAGTCCCGTGAGCCGAGACTATTACCAGGAGATTTTTTCAAGTCCTCTTCTCAACCATTTACAACCACGCCCACGGTCCTCTCACCTGTCATTCAAGGGGAATGCATTTGTCAGAAACTGGACCTGCGCCCTCAGCTCTTATGAATTTATATGTTTTCCTCACTTTAAGTTTCCAATAAAAGAAGACTTATTATGTCCAATTCTTTTTGAAGAATTTCATACCGAAGGGTTATCAACAGAAGAAATGAGTACACAGTAAATCCTAGCACCGAGAAACAATAAAGTCAAACAAATTAACGTAAAAATTGTTGATTGATTACACTGCAAATTGGTTAAATGCATATCAATAGACTATGCTGTCAACAGTTTTGACATGTAAAATATTAATAGGCGACAAGAAAAGTAATGTAGTACATCTTCCACGGATAACATCAGACACCAAAGGAGATCTTCCTATGCCATTTGTATTAAAACGTTTACAGTTTCTTGTTAGAATAGTTTTTGCTATGACAATTAACAAATCACAGAGACAAACATTCGAAAGTCAGATTATTTATTACAGAGAAAGAAACAATATTCACTCACAGGCAGTTATACGTTGCGTTGCCATGATGTAAGTTCAAACACGGAATCAAAATTCAATGCGATATTGATGAAAAGTTAATTCAAAAAATTGTTTTGACTGAAGTTACAGAAAAATTGTAAGTTTAAAAAGTATTTGCGTGTTAATTTCAAAGCCAAACAGAACAAAAATGTATAACACAATGAATACCTGTAACGCAACATGAAACATAATTTTCTTTTAATTTATTATGTTTTACTATTTTTCACTATGGTTAATTACTTGTTGTAATGTAAAATAGTTAGTTGTATTATGCATAAGTAACAATTCTCATTAAAATAAAAATCTGTTTAAATTGTACATCCGCAGGGGCTGGCGAGTGAAGCGAGCAAGGGGCAGAACCCCCTAGTCTCTATAAAAGTAAAGTTTGCTACATCCTTAGAACTCCAGTTCTTCAAAACTTTTAAAGAACGTAGAAGCAGTAACTGATATATTTGTAATTATTAACAGTATAGATTATTTAAATGAATTTAACAATTTATCTGTAAAAAATCACACTTAAAGTGCTTTATTGCATTTCACGAAAAGAATATAATCTAAGGGGCGGCACGGTGGTGCAGTGGTAGCACTGCTGCCTCACAGTAAGGAGACCTGGATTCGCTTCCCGGGTCCTCCCTACGTGGAGTTTGCATGTTCTCCCTGTGTCTGCATGAGTTTCCTCCGGGTGCTCCGGTTTCCTCCCACAGTCCAAAGACATGCAGGTTAGGTGCATTGGTGATCCCAAAATTGTCCCAAGTGTGTGTGCCCTGCAGTGGGCTGGCACCCTGCCCGGGGATTTGTTCCTGCCTTGCACCCTGTGCTGGCTGGGATTGGCTCCAACAGACCCCTGTGACCCTGTGTTAGGATATAGCGGGTTGGACGATGACTGACTGAATATAATCGAAAGTATAAATCTTAATATTCCAAATGTTCAGATAGCTTCTGTAATGTTAATTTAATATATTCTCTATGGCACCTGCTGCTTATGCTGCTTTGAATATGGTCGGCACATGAAGAAACCTTTCTAAGAAGCACTTAATGATTAACAACTGGGTCAAGAGGTATGTAAATTGACAAGGAATTAATGTGCTACTTTATTTTGGAAGGATTTGAGAAACATTAATAAATTTAAAATCAATCTTGAAATGGACATTACAGTGTTTTTAGCATTACTTTTGGGAAAAAGCAGGCAAAATTGAAAAATACATAAAAATGAACCAGTTCATTTTCTTCAAGTTTGTTCCATAGTGTTATCATGTTGATTTTTTACAACAAAAAGTGCCTCATAAAACGAATATGCTTGGAAATGTCAAATTATGTATTTATTTTTGAAGTCTTATCCAAATCATAAGTACATTGAGTTTCATGTTTCTAAATTTAGCAGATGGGTTTCAGTTTTTGATATACTGTATTTATTCCCAAGGTCAAATTGTCTTTTTGCATGACCCTTGGGGGTCAGAGTAAAGGGTCAGCAATTGTTCAGTACCCCAAAGCAATTTTCAGGTTAAGGGGCCTTGCTCAAAATAAAAAAAATACCCCCTCCCCCCCCTTATAGCTTGTCAAGAGTGTTACAAAAGTTGTTTTGAAGTAGTGATGGTTTGATATGGATTGCCCACAACCTTGGCACCTCCTTTGAACTCGGACTTTAACAGCCATAACAGCCATGGTTAGAACAATGAAGATATATAAACAAGCAATAAGATTGGTGCAAATAAGTGCTCAGAGCATTGTACTTAACAATCCAGTGTCCAATAAATAGTGCAATCCAATTAAATACTGTAAATAATCCAAATGAGAAATTCTATAAAATCCAGTGTTTGCAAGGAAATTAAAAAATAAATAAAGCAAATATCCAAGGATAAAATCAGAATTAGAGTCACATTTTAATTCATTCCCCAGTGCATCTCTCTCTCTCTCGTCCACGCAGCGTCCGTTGGGATGTGTTGAGCCTGATTCTGTCTTCACAGACACATCAGTGACTGCGGAATTCCTAGTGTGAAAGAATAATCGGGAGGTAACAATAGTTAAGTATTTTGGTTTGCAGTGAACTTTTTTATGCCTAAGAATTTGTTTTAGAAATATCATGAAAATAACTGAAATGGTTAAGCAAATTAAAGCAAGAATGTACTAGGAGAATGGTTAATGTAATACGCAAAATGTACTAGGAGATGATTAAGAGATCAACAAATGTGGTGTAAACAACTAGACTGGACAGTTGTCACATACACAGAGACTACAAGGGTAATAGCTGAACCTAACAGATATGAGAAGAATAAGATTGTAGTAGAACAGACTTTTATTTAGTTTAAGTTGTTTGGGTGTAAGCCAATAAGCCATTCTGATTAAATGTATGCATTAATCAGCATTGTTATGTAAATTTAGTTGTTTATAAAATGGATCCGCCTTTATTTCTTTGATCATTCTTTAACAGACTACTGGGAATGCTCTCTCTTCAGCATTTACTGTTGAGATAATTAAAGACAGAATGATCAGGCTTCCTACTGCCTGTTTTCTGATTCAAACAGGTTTTATTAAACTTGTTTTAGTAGAGGATAAGTTTCTTTCTTTAATTAATATGTCAATTTCAAAAACAGTTTTGCCGCCTGAACATTGGGCAGTTGGATACCCACAGTGACAGACACCGAACAGATTGGGAATCTCAAAAGAAGGAAGGACAACTAAATAGCTATGTTTGATAGGCAGTGTTTGGCAGACTTTCAGACTGGACCATTCTCATCTGCGTGGGACATGAAATGCCAGAGGGCACGACTCTCAAACAAACCTATATACAGGTAGGGAAAAGATTGTTCTTTTGGGATAAAGGAGCTAGATGAAAGTCCTAGTAAAAAAATAGCTAAGTTAAAATCCTGCTAAGAAGGAGGATGGCGTCCCCTGCCACAGTCAAAAGAGGGAAATGGCTAAGTGAGAGTCCTGCCCTGATGTTATGAAGGTTGCAACCAGTGCGAAGGCGAATTCCATGGTAAATAGGGCTTAAAGTAGACTAAGTGTGATTTGAAAATATGTAGAGCTGGAGACACTTTGTAAAATGCCAAGGAAGCATCCAATTAGCGTAGGGGTAAATTAATAGGACACTTAAAGGAGTAGCTTTGTAGTTTTATTATAGATTTAAGAATAAGATGAGATCACAATATAATTGTAGAGATATAAGAGAATTCTATGTGAAACCTCTTATTTGCCTAAGAGAGAGCTTACGCCATCTCAGGGATTCACTGTAATGCACCAAAGACTGCTTGTGAGTATGAATAGTGGCAATTGCTTTCAGAAAGTTGTCAAAAAGGCCCCTTGCATTCAGAAGGAATAACGGGTACTAAACCCATGGACTTGCTAGTTAGTAGGCACTATTGTCTATAGGACTTTTGCAGATCTCACTATGGGTAAAAGGTATTAGTGTTGTTATGCACAGATAAATTTAAATTATGTCTTAGTCTAAAATACTGTAATGTTTAACCCGACAAAGGAGCAGAACCTCTATTCTCAATATGCAAGAATGTGATGCACTAACTACCTTGAAGGCATTTTAGATACAAAGAGATTTTAAATTATAAGGTATCTGATACAATGTGATATACTGATTTCTTTTCCCCTCCTCTTCTTGTGTTATTTTTCATTTCCCATTCCCTTCTTGTGTTATAAATCATTTGTATACTTTAAATGTGAAATAGAATAGAATGTTAATGTTTATATGATTACATAGCTGATGGAGAATTTTGTTTTATGTCCTATACTTTATGTTCTGATGAAACATTCCAGACACTTTGTAAAAATTGTAAAGCTTAAGGCAGAGATATATGTGTTAATCTATTTAGTAAAGTATTAGCTTAACATCCCAAACATCACTCAAGCTGTAAAAACAGTGCTAAAAGTGTTCATCCCATGTGTCACTCATGCAATTGTATAGACACATCTTGCCTAACAGTTAGACATGAAGATTACTCAGGCTGTTAAAGTACCAACAGAGTTAGTGCCGAGCATTACTTGAGAAACGATATAGGCGTGTCTTGCGTAAACAACAAGTTAGAGTGTTACCAGAGCAACGGTGCAGACACGTCTTGTTGCTGCCTCATAATAGCAGCACATAAGAAATGTTTTTCACCTGCCCAGGTGTTGCCCGCTCCTGACAGTAATACAAGCAGTTATGATGAAGTTATTTCAGTGAAAATGAAACGGACAGTGAAATTGAAAGTGAATCTGATGGATACCGAAAAGGATGCTTGTGTCACTCGCACATGTGCAGTATGGTGTTCAAAAGCTGATCAGTCCGGAAAGAAAATCCACAAGGAATTGTGTTACTAATGACCTGAGTGTGATGCTGGATTGTGTATTTTAGTGTGCTTCAAGATATACCACACAAATGACACATTTTGACAGTATGTGTGGTATTATAATTATTTTTACTTATTTTTATTATTATTATTTATTATTATTATCTGTATCATTTTACTTTCTACCCTTCTGTACTTTTAGTATTTTGCATGTTTTACAGTAGAAAGATCACATATAATAAATATGTAATTTTTCAACCCAAACAATGCAATGCTTTTTACTTGTTTTTTCGAGAAAAAATGTAACGTTATGGAGATTAAAGAAACATAACTTGCATATGTATACATAAACTGTTTTAGCTTTTAGATAGCATGTCATTGTTGATAAGAGGTACCCCCAACGAAACAGGCCTAACACCTCACAGGGCATTATTCTTGGGATCCATAAGTAACTTTCAACAATTACAGATTAAGTATTGCAATACTGACAAATTTTTAAAAAAACATTTAAGTCTTTGCACCTGCAGGTAGAAGCACCTCTTCCTAGTACATCAGAAATAACAGCAGCTTGTATCTGGAGACTGAGCTGTAATAAAGGACTGCACACAAAGGAATTTTCCAGCTTCAAGGAAAAACAAGCCTTGCCAGAGGGGGATCAAGCAATGGACCAAGCCATCAACCAATTGACTAGTTTCCAGTTAAAGGGATGGCAGGTCCCGAATACAAACAAGCCAACTGTGCTGGTGACCTGTGATGCCAAAAGATCATTGTGGGTCCTGGATTATAGAGGGCATCCGTCCGCATCAGTGAGTTCCAGATATGGATATCTTTTGCCTTGGGCAATTGGCCCCAAAAATCTGATTATCATATTAAATCTACACTATAGAAGGAATTTTATCACACCCTAATATCTGTTTTTCTGCAGCAACATCTTTCAAAGGGCCAGTGAAATGACCACTGATATAGGAAGAGAAGTTAATTATCTGCAAGCACAACAAAGCAAATTTACTCTTTTCATAAGCAACATGTAGTTAACTATTGTTTTATTAATGGAAATACTGCATGATTATTATGAATTTAAATCGCTTTGGGTTTAAATTGTTCAACAATGAGAATAATAGCAAGTAGTTTACAAAATGTGATTACCATAACATGGTCAGCACTTAGAGTAAAAGCAACATGTAAGAGTAAACATTTTGGCAGATGTTTAAATAGGCCTATTGTCTCGTACTTGGTGAAGGAAAAAAGTTAACTTTAAGGATTAATATTCGTATTGAATTTGCATTGTGCCCATGCTCACTAGTCACTTCCTGTAGTTAATCAAATTCTAACACATGACTTTTATATTTGTTATTGATTATAGTTTAAGGTTTCACATTAAGGGAAAGTAGAGGAATAACACAACTTATATATACAACAGATGTTTTGGGAGTAGGAACACTTAGGTCAAAATGTCTAAAACTAGAAGCTGTTGGTGGCAATACACGACAAACAGTTAATATTGTGGCTTATGTGGCATAAGTCATATAAAAGATTGCCAAACAAAATAATAACTGAGCACAGCAGAGATGGAATGTCTTATGCAAAGAGTTGGTAAGTGCGTAGTTTGTGAATTGGACAGTCCAGATACAAGCCAAGGATGCCAACTGGTAGGGCAAGATTTTAACAGCAATAAGATTTTTTGAGGAATGCTGACGTCTTCTGAAGGGAGGATTTGACACCTACTTTCAACAAGATAACTGTTTGCTTTAACACAGAGAATGTGGTAATCTGGTATAGACCAAAGCTGGATGTTAATTTGGACAGCTTTGCAGATGAGAACATGAGGATGCAGCATGGCTATGTGTATAAGGACTGTATCTTTGGTCATTGCTCTACACATTATTGGCAAATAAGCTAGTAACACCAGTTTTTTGAAGTACATACTTGGGCTGTCTGTGTCACCACCAATGGTACTATTAAATTATCTGATTGTACATGAAGTACAGGGCTAGGTACATCTTTGTAAACTAACATAGCTAATATTTATTGGATAAGAGGGAAATCAAACAAATTACTTCACATACATAGTAAATATGACTTTGATCAAATACAGTAATTGTTGACAATGTTTTATCATCATACTTAAAAGTTATGAAGTTAACCCAAGATAATGATCGGTACAAATGGGTCACTTATATAGCCATATATATAGGGAGTATTATTGACTAAGGCAGGCAGTGTAATAGGTATTAAAATTTTGTGATTTTGTATTCTGTTTTGGTACCAAGTATTTTTCTTTAGAATTGCCATCCACTGAGCATACTATTGACCAGCAAGTTATGTAAGCAAAATTGTTTTTTCCCTCTGACAAAACAGTTGGAGCATTTTTCATGGAGGATTTTCTCTTCAGATGAAGAAATAGGACTTTGATACATGTTATGTCTGACTCTGATTTTTCATGCTTGATACAACTGTTTTTATTTATGTGATTATCTTAAGTATTAATGATTTACACTAATTTCTGTTTTTTCCCAAATTTGCTTGGCTGGGGATCTTTTACTTCTTTTACTTCCAAAGGGGGATATATTTGGTTTCTGATACACACATCATCGATACAAATTAGAAATACAGAAAGATAGAGTAAGAAACTAGAAGTTACAGTTCTGGTTTTACTTTAAGAAGTCCCAAAGGGGAGAGTATGAGGGATTTATTTGGAGATAATAATAGTTAAGTATTTTGGTTTGCAGTTGCACATTGTAATATATAAGAATTTGTTTTAGAAATGTCATGAAGAGAAGTACTGAAATGGTTAAGTAAATAAAAAACAAATTTACTAGGAGAATGGTTGATGTAATACATAAAATGTACTAGAAGATAATTAAGAGATCAGCAGATGTCCTTGAAACAACAAGACTGGAGAGTTGGTAACATACAGAGATTGCAAGGGTAATAGCTTAAATGTGAAGAACAAGAGTGTAGTAGAATATACTTTTATTTAGATACGTTATTTGGGTGTAAGGCAACAAATCAAATCAGAGTAAATGTATTGTGATGGATGTCCGGCAAGAGTTTCCGGCCCTCACCCCCAGGCCGCCAGGAGGAGCTCTCCTGACAGCATGGACGTGCCCCGAGTTCCAGCAGGGCCTCATGGACATTGTAGTTTTTATACACAGTCCTGCTGGATACCTTGGGGGCCACAAGGAGTCGCTGTAGGGAGGCTCATGGACTCATATATGCCCTATAACCTGAAAGTGCGTCATAATCCCGTGACAGGAAGAAACAACATGCTTCCGGGGTGAAGATACAGATCTATTTACCCTGACCCGGATGGGATAAAGACTTGTGGACTGTGGGGCTGGAACACATCCGAGTCAAGGGGTATATAAAGACTCTGGGAAAGCCCAGACACTGCGCTGAGTTGGGAGGAAGGGTAGCTAAGTGTCTGGGAGAGGAGGATTGTTTAATCGTGCTTTATTATTGTATGAATAGTGTAGAGGGGAAGGTGCTTGGTGCACTGTTTTATAAAAGAATAAAAGAGTCTTGGACTTTTACTTGGTGTTTGGAGTGGTACCTGAGGGTTCAAGAGGTGAATTAGAACCTCTACTGCTACAGTATGCATTAACTAAAATTGACATGTAAATTCAGTTGTTTAAAAAATGGACCTCTGTCCTTATTTCTTTGATCATTCTGTAACAGACTACTTGGATGAATGCTTCTGAAGAGATAATTAAAGACTCAATAAACAAATTTCCTCCTTCCTGGTTTCTGACTTAAAGAGGTTTTATCAGACTTGTCCTAGTAAAGGATAAGTCTCTTTTTTAATTGATATGTTAATTCCAACTATACTAGGAGCCCACAATTTCATGTGCTCTCTGCTATTCAGCAGGAGTGATATGATTTTCTCCAGTGGCCTCATGCATAACGCAGGTAGTGTGTGCTATGTGTGTGTGTACCCTGCAGTGGGTTGGTGCCCCGCCCGGAGTTTGTTTCCTGCCTTGCACCCTGTGTTGGCTGGGATTGGCTCCAGCAGACCCCCGTGACCCTGTGGTTAGGATGTAGCAGGTTGGATAATGGATGGATGGATGGATCTATGCATACGCCAACTTTCACATTCTTTCGCTACAAAAATCCCGGACAGCGTGAAAAGTAATGCATGTGCACGCGACTGCTGCCACTCCAAAGCTCCTCCCAGAATTTGAATATACAAATGAATATAAATAGCCCTTAAGCTCATCGTTCTGTGAAAAGACAATGGCAAAAGCACAGGGGAAAATAGAAGAATTTCAGCGAATAATAACTAGATGCAAGGAAAAAGGCACTATTTTGCTTTAAGCAGTAATATAAACAACTAAAAGAAGTTGATCGAGTAACAGAGTGGCAATGAAACTCGAAAGTTCAGAAAGTCACAAAGTGTCCGAAATAAATAAGAAGTTGTCAGATATCAAAGTTGCAGTGAAAAGGTGAGTCGTAGCCCACTGTCTGAGTGTCATATGGAAGCATATTAGGGTACAGAGAAAAGGAAAAAAAATAGGGACACAGTTGAAAATGTCTAAATGTCAACTTTAATGTAGAAAATTCCACTTTAATCATATACTTTATTTTGTCATCAAAGTAGAACATCATAAACTTCATCTTAAAATCGTTAAATTTACTAGTTTCTCCCATTATAACTAAAGTAGCACATTAAATGCTTCTTTCTATGTGTTCTTTTTTGTGCTCTTTGTGTGTGAATCACTACGTGCTTTTTAAACTGGCTTTCTTTTCCGCCGACAGGACACAGAATACATTACATACTCAATCATCTGTGATAGATGTTAAGCCATTAAGCCATCTGTAAGCTGAGAACGCCGATTCTTCAAAACTTTTAAGGAACATTGAAATATCTTTGTAGTACATGTTTAATTATTCTATCCATTTATCTTTCCAGTGTTGCACCAATCCCAGCAAGCATACAGCGTGAGGCAGGAACAATCCCTCAACTGGGTGCCAGCTCATCGCTGGCGCTGAGCCACCGTGTCCTCACATGTTTAATTATTAACAATATACATGATTTTAAAGTTAGGATATAGCAGGTTGGATAATGGATGGATGGATATCAAAAGCTCCAAGATGATAGCACTTGGAAATCTAAATTGACTTAGAAGCCAATCATCATCATATGTAAATACATGCTTTATAAAGTGACTCAGGTTGTGCAATATTATAACTGTAGTGCAAGTTTACAGTGAGGTGATTGTACTTATTCAGTACAAACAGTTCTAACTGGAGCACTTGATGGACTGATTGAGTGTGTTTAGAGCACTTGGGATGTAACTGTTTCTGAACAATGAGGTCCCTACAGGAAAGGCTCTGAAGTGTTTGCCGTATGGGAACAATTCAAATAGATTGCGCGTATGACTGAGGCAGCGTGTGCAAGATGCTGTATACCGATAATCCAATCAGCAGCTGTACAGCTGTGATTCCACACTCAGATACAGCAGGTTAAATACTCAGTGGTGCACTGGGAATAACAACACTAAAGCAGTGATGAAATTTAGAATAGTTTGGCCATTCGGTGCACCATTATTTGGTTAGGGGTTGATTACAATAAGATGCCTTTTAACTAATAAACGATATGTGGTTAATTTCAGTGCATTTGATAAACCAGCATCAGGTATGTGAATTTAAAATCTAAAGGTAAACAACACAGTAACAGTAGCACTGCTTTGTTGCTTGGTGCCACCAGTTTGCAAAACCAAGGGGAGAACTTGAGTATGCAAGGGATTGAGTTAGCGTGAAAATATGCGTGGCTTTACGCCAAGTTTAGTTTTAATACACTGCGATGTGAGCGTGGATATGGGTGAATGCAACATTTATGTGCCTACATACCGTTTATACATGAGGCCCCAGGAGCAGCCTCACATCATACTTATACACAGTGTATCCCCTGACCACTTTGCCATTTTCTGTTGACACTCAGTTCAGCCTTCTCTCATTTGCTTCAACTTACATCCTCAGTTTCTTACAGAATACAAACAGTCCTGATCAATTAGAGCTCCACACACAATGCTACAATGAAACAACTTAAATCTTGCAGAACATCACACGAATTCAATGTTGCATACATTTCTATATTGTTTTAGAAATGTATACTAAACTCTGAATAAATGCATTTGAGAAACTTTTTTAAAATGTTAAAATAAAAACAAAACACCATTTTGATACATATTGGTTAGTGTCAGCTGACTTTAATGAATCTATGTTTACATTGTACCGGCTGTTTCAATCTGGATGGATTTTGAAAGTGATTCACCCTATTGTTAAGATGTTTTTCCTCAGTTGTAGATTGACAGTACAAGTTGAAATAGTGGGATTAAAAAATACTTTTACTTAAAATTGGTGAATAATGCCTTTTGATTTTAAGGTAAACTAACTACTCTTTAAGAATTAACTGCTTCAAGCATACATTGCTATAGCTTGTCACTGTACCTGGGCTTGATTAATACCACTTAGAAACACAGTAGCAAGAGCAAAGATAAATTGCCTAACTCCAAAAACATAGTAGTAGAATTTTCCTTGCATAACTTAATTTTTTAAGAACCTATTGTACAACATGCCCCACTAATATCACTTAAGAATTGATCCGAATTCACATTAGTTTGACAAAAAAAAGGTCTTCCATATTTGTGTGGTCTAATAAATTGGACACATAGGCAAAATCTCTCATTGTACATTGTCTGGGTTTAGCTTGTCCCAGAAAAAAATCTATCAAAAATCTTGGTTAAGTCTCATGAATATTATTACGTATCTCAGTTTTGAGTTCTGATAAGCATGAGAAAAATTAAAAGGCTATCTAATTCTGATTTAATTTAAATATGTACCTCTTGACAAGCTGGGCCCACAAAGCGGATTTTAGAATTTGAGGATGAAAAGATGGTACTCATCTTTGCATAAACATGAACCAAAGCTTGATAAGCTTATACATTTTTAGTGACTGACATGGAAATCACACAAACTGCATGTGAGCATTCAGTATTTCACTCAGTGCCTAAGCTATAGGACCTTGCATCACCTGAACCTGGGCAGCAGAGGGTAATGACAATGTTGCACTGTGTGCAAAGACCTGCGACTTTGATGAAGATGTGTAAGAGACATGACAAAAGATGTAGACTACTGGAAGAGTGTAATGAGGTGTTACAAATATATGACTGGACTAGTCCCACCTTATAATATTATTTTCTCACTTCAGAAAATTATGACATTTGGATAGCATGCTATATCTACTATACCCTGTGCAATGTAGATGGTCAAGAAAAGCAAAACTTTGGAAGTAGAAGAAATTGATGAATTTCTTTTCTCTATAAAATCTGCTGAATATTGAAGTTTTGGAGGTGAAAATAATTATGTTCATACACTACTGCATAATTTTCAGACACTGACATTAAAACTCAAATGAGTCAAATGGAATATTGGGCTTAGCTGATAATAGTCCCCGCAATAAGAATTATAGAGCAAAAAGCTAGAGCAGGGGTCTCCAACATGTTGCTCACGAGCTACCGGTAGCTCGCCACCCCTTTCCAGGTAGCTCGCCAAAGGGTTAATGAATCCTACATAAATTTGAAAACTTGATTAGTCAAATTAGGGGTGGGCAATCTTTTCAGAAAATCATACCATCATCCACAATCTGAATTACAATCTATCTTTTCAATGTGGCATACACTTAACACTCTCTGGACTCAAATTCATCAAGACCTAAGTAACACTTTATTTTAAATATCAAAGTTGAATTCAATTGTTCTCTTGTTTGCTAGCTAAGCGTAGTTAAGGAACACACCCCGAAGCTGGTGAGTGAGTGAGGAAGGCCCCTCTCCTCGGCCCGCTGCCTTTTTCTCGATACCAGAAGCAAACTATGATACACAGGAAAATGACAGAAGTCACAAAATCAACCGGAATGTTCAAGGAAATTATGGAAAAAAACCTGATCTAAATCTGTTAAGTATTTCTCTCGTCAAAAGCTGAAAGACTGAAAGACATTGGGTTTTATATATTATATATTAGTAAACCTTCAAAATAATGTGCAGTTAACACTAGAATTACCAAAGCTTACAAGAAAACTTCTAAATCCAGTCCACCTTAAATCCACTCGCACGTCTCCATTCATCGTCTTTTGTCTTGAAAATGTGCCGTTAATCCCAAGCAGCAAGCAGCCTGCTATACCATCTCCCCCACCGCCAGAGAAACTGCAAAAACCTCTCCCAAATGAAGCCTTGTTTATCAGTGAGTCAGGTACCTAGGCTAAAAAAAATATATTGTTATTCGGAACACATGCATTTCACGTGTGTTCCGTGTCCACAAAGATGATGACAGAAATGTTGAACACATACCTAAAAGACAAACTTTTTCCACGTTTTAGTACTAATGACAAAATGTAGACATGAAGTGTATAATGTGTGAAGACTGAAGTCCAAATATCAAATAAGCACTTTCACAAAAGGTACAAGTATAACAGAACAAGTGCACTTTTATTCAAGAATTTAACCAAAGAAAAAAGAAAGCAGGCTATGGTAGGTGGTATTCTTTCAGTCGCGTTCACACTCGCCCTGATCTGACACGGCTGTTTTCAAATAAAGACGTGCTATAACAGAGGTGAACTCAGACCTCAGAAAGAGAACAGAAGCCCTCCCCGCAAGAAGCGTCCACTCACAAATAAGAACAACACAGCTGCACCAGGCATAAAGGTGAAAGATGGTACCGTTTGGATACAGGATACAGTCCGGTGTCATCCTGCCAATCACCTGTCCTTCAAAGAAACAGCATGGCTTACAGAGCTCGACAACGCATTGTGCAAACTCATGTTTGTGATTATGTTTTGTGATGGTCTTTACATAAGAAGCATTTATATGTTACTTATATAAAAGCCAGATCAAATGTTACTTATCTGGGTTTATTTACTTATCTTCCTGCAGCAAGTCACAAGTATACTGCAGAGCTTCCTCTGTTTGATCGTAAAGGGCATGCTCACAAATTGCACATGTAATGCCACGAAAAATACCTGCTGACACTTTAGTACATGAGCAATGGTACGAGAATGCAGTTAGACTTTTTCGGGCACATACACCACGCTATTGTTTAGACCTGGATGGTGTAGCGTTGGCGAGCTCTGTAAGCCGTGCTATTTCTTTCAAGGACTGGTGATTGACAGGATGATGCCGGACTTTGTCCTGTATCCATATGGTGCCATCTTTTGCCTTTACACCTGGTGCAGCTGCGTTGTTCTTATATGTGAGTGGACGTCTCTTGTGGGGAGTGCTTCTGTTCTCTTTCTCTGATCTGAGTTCACCTCTGTTATAGCACGTCTTTATTTGAAAACAGCAGTGTCAGATTGGGGCGAGTGTGAACACGACTAAGAGAGTAAGACTGAATAAAAAACGCTAACTTTGACAAGCACTATAAATTTACAGCGGCTGTTACAGATGCAAATCAAATGTATGTTTTTATTGTATAATATTAACAATAATAGCAGCTCTCTACTCAAAATGTTAAACTTGAGAAGCTGCCAGCATCAAACCAATAAGCTCTTGATTGGGAGTCAGCAGTTCTTAGCATTGCACCACGTAAGCTGTCGCATCAACCGCCTACCGTAACCTGCTTTCTTTTTCCTTCGGTTATATTCTTGAATAAAAGCGCACTTGTTTTGTTATACTTGTACTTTTTATGAAAGTGTTTATTTGATATTTGGACTTTAGGCTTCACACCTTATACACATGTCGTAAAGATGGTCCTTGGGTGTGCGTGGGAACTGTTAACATTTGAATCTGATGATCGTATATAGCGCAGAACTGACCTCTCTGTACTATGCTGTCCTCTGCATCTCCTGCAGTTCAAAATAAATACCAACATGCAGCAACAAGATCAGAAAAAAAAACCAAACGCGGTCACTAACTACAACTGCATGAAGGTATGCAAATGAATATAATGTTGCATTAGTGCAACAACGTTTTCCGAAATGTACAATACAGGTCATAAAATGAATTATTCCAAATGTCATATATACCTAAGTCTCTCTTTTTTGTCAGTGCTTCTTTGACATCATGGATCAGAAGGTGCATACTAATTCAGCGTGAGCAGGAGCACTAAAGAATAAAACTGAATAAAAAAAATTCACATCCACAGTCATTCTCAGTCACACACAACACTCACATCCATTTCCATAGTTTTCCCAGTCTCGTTCACGCACAAGATCTGACACGGTTTTCAAATAAGTTTGTTTGTTATACCACGTCTTTATCTGAAAACGGCGGCAGATCCGGGGGGTGTGTGAGGTCTACATACCTCTGTAAGTGTGCCTTTTCTGACAAGAATGTCATGAAATCAAAGTTCAGAACAAGACTGACAGATGAACATTTAAATGGCTCCATAAGAGTGAACCTAAGTGGCTACACTCCACCATACACCTCTGTTGTTGACTCCATGCAGTGCCAGTCATCTAACTAAAAAACACATCACATATGCAACTGGACATGTGAATACAGTAATCCCTCGCTATATCGCGCTTCAACTTTTGCGGTTTCACTCTATCGCAGATTTTAAATGTAAGCACATCTAAATATATATCACAGATTTTTCGCTGGTTCACGGATTTCTGCAGACAGTGGGTCTTTTAATTCATGCTACACGCTTCCTCAGTTTGTTTGCCCTGTTGATTTCATACAAGGGACGCTATTGGCGGATGGCTTAGAAGCTACCCAATCAGAGCATGTATTACATATTAACTAAAACTCCTCAATGCTATAAGATATGCATCCCGCGCGGAGCTTGATTGTTTGCTTGTCTCTGTCTCTCTCTCACCCTCTCTGACATTCTCTGCGCCTGACGGAGGGGCTGTTTGCACAGAGGCTGTTTGCTTAAAAGATACTGACGCTCCTCTAAAAAAATGCCGCTTTATTGCAGTACTCGGCATATTTAAAAGCACAAAAGCACATGTATTGATTTTTTGATTGTTGCTTTAATTAATCTCGCTCTCTCTCTCTGACGTTCTCTGCGCCTGACGGAGGAAATGTGAGCAGAGGGGCTGTTTGCACAGAGGCTGTTTGCTTAGAAGATACTAACGCTCCTCTAAAAAATGCCGGCAAACTTAAAAGCACAAGTATTGATTTTTTGATTGTTTGCTTTTCTTTGCGAGCGCGTGCTCTCTCTCTCCCTCTGAAATTCTCTGCTCCTGAAGAGAAGAAGATCTATTTGCATTCTTTTAATTGTGAGAAAGAACTGTCATCTCTGTCTTGTCATGGAGGACAGTTTAAACTTTTGACTAAAGGGTGTTATTTCATGTCTAGAGGGCTCTAATAATGTTAACAGTGTGTGAGAGTTTATAAGGGCTTAAAATATATAAAAATAACTACACAAACATATGGTTTCTACTTCGCGAATTTTCATATCGGGGGTTCTGGAACGAACCTTGATCGAGGAGGGATTACTGTACAGTTGTAAAATGAAACAGTAACATGTAACAAAATGACAGATGAGTAAGTACTATCAGTGTATTTGGAATTGCATTGTTTTTTGAGATACAATAGAAAATGCATACAGACATACAACATGCATTTCCAGGTGAACTAAATACTTTTTGTGATGTATCAATGCAAAATGTGATTTGTGGACACCAACATTTTGAAAATGTTCAGGCAAAACAAGCTTAATCAGTTTGTTTGTGTTGAAATAAGCTATGAGAATAAACTTTAGAAAACATGAGTACCTCTCGGCCATTTTCATTTTGTAAAAGTAGCTCTCAGGGGAAAAAAGGTTGGAGACCCCTGAGCTACACAAATAACATTAGGCTATTTAGTCCTTCAAGCTTGTTTGGTTAATTAATAGCTATGTTGTCCCAATGTCCTACCAAGAATATTTAACAATTGTGATGAGAAAGCCATCCCGCCCAAAAAGCTTGTCCATTGTAATCACCTAGATTGTCAAAAATAAGTTTGTTGTGCTAAATCTTCAATGTTCTCTTTGTCTTTATAGTAACCTGGAGAAAGAAGTGAAATCTATGTCTTACAAAGAATCTGTAAGATAGGGGTTATCAAATAGTTTTAACCTGGGTCCAAATTCAAGGAGAGAAAAAAGTTTTTGCACTGTGTTGTAACTCTC